>NC_134856.1:44502307-44802307 GCF_049852395.1 Peromyscus maniculatus bairdii
ATACCGAGTCTGGTAATCTGTCAAGGTTGCCCTGTTATATCTTCCTGTTGAACTGCCCACTCACTATGGGGAATGCCTTGCTCTGAGGTCCTTCGGTTCTAACCCTTATGTGGCAAGAACTCTGCCCACGGAGTCATCTCCCCATCCCCAGTTTGTTTATGTTTGTTTTTTCCTGCTGTTTTCTATCTCCTCTGTCCTTTCTTATTTGCTGTAATTTTGTATTTTATTTTTAAGAAATTTTAAACATTTTATTTACTTCTGTGTATATGTGTGTGGCCACACGCAAGCCAAAATACGGTGCCACACAGAGGATTTGTGGAGGTCAGAGGACCACTTGTGAGACTCCGTTCTCTCCTTCTACCATGTGGAATCCCAGGGACTGAACTTAGATGGCCAGTGCTGTTGGCGGGAGCCGTTACCTGATGGACCATCTTAATCCTTCCTGAACTAAGTATTTTAAGACATTTTACATTAACGCCTCCACTGGTTTCTAGTGATGTCTCTTGAGTTTTTCCTTCTAGTTGTTTCCTTCTAAGGGTGATACCTGCATCTTTTATTTTATCGCCATCTGTCTTAGATAAGACCCCTGGATCTTCTATGTTCTGTGTTTGCATGTTACAAATGACACCCATATGTCTAAGTTTCATTTGTACATTTAATCTGGCCTTAGATATTTTAAGAAAACAACCATTTAAGGTCAGTGAGGTGGCTCGGTGGATTAAGGCACTGATGACCTGAGTCCAGTCCCTGGGACCGACACAGTAGAAGGAGGTAACTGACTTCCCCAAGCTGTTTTCTGACTGCCACACAAATGCCGTGGCACGCATAGGCCCCCCCAATGAGTACATGTAATAAAAAGAAAACCACTTGTAGTTATCACTCAGATGTGTGGCCCGGTGCGCCTCCTCTCTCTCCCTATCAAAGGTTTGGGAAAATTTTTATGTTGATCTGTTTTGCTCTTATTTTGCAAAGCAAGAAGATAGTAACATAGTATTATAACTTTAATTCAGTGGAGACACAGGAAGAAATGAGTCAGTCAGCCACAAGACAGAGCAGATGCAGAAGGAAGGCTGGATTGCTGAAGAGGTGTTTATAGAACACAGCTCGCTGGGCGTCAGTGGTGCACGCCTTTAATCTCAGCACTTGGGAGGCAGAGGCAGGAGGATCTCTGTGAGTTTGAGGCCAACCTGGTCTACAAAGGGAGTTCCAGGACAGCCAGGATTGATACACAGAGAAACCCTGTCTCGAACCAAAAAAAAAAAAAAAAAAAAGAAGAAGAAGAAGAAGAAGGAGAAGAAGAAGAAAGCTCTCTAAGAACGTGGTCTGCCCTTTGATGTCCTGTTGCCCATCTAACCTGTACACAGGATTTCAGCTTCTGTCTAGGTAGACCAGCAGGCCCTGATGCCTGCTATATATGGCACTATATATGCCCATTTTTTTTTGTTGTTTTTTTTTCAGACTTTTTTTTTTTTTTTTTTTTTTTTTTTTAGCTCTGGCTGTCCTGGGACTCGCTATGTAGATCAGGCTGGCCTCAAAGACCCATCCGTCTGCCTCTGCCTCCCCAGTGCTGGGATTAAAGACACCAATGCCTGGAATCTGCCCTTTTTTTTTTTTTTTATCCCACACTGTATCTATCTGAGATAGTTCCCTTGGAACCCAAGGAGAGTCACTTGACTCCAGAGGCTAAAAGCCTTGCATCTACCCCTGCAAAAATTCCTCTCATCAGCAAGGGCATACACCAATAATTTTAGTATAAGGTCTCTATCCTGCTATTTTGGGGAGGGGGAGCGGGGTAAAGTGAGATGTCCATACAGGTACAGAAGTGCAGGCCCAAACTCCCTATGTTTGGAATAAATGTATCGAGGCCCAGAAGGCTAGTTTGTGAGGTGGAGTTGGTTGGTTGATCCTAGAGTGGGAACCTCCTTACCTCCTTCCATAAGCTTTTGTTTTGATGTTTTTATAAATTACACTTATTTTTTTTGTTTGTTTGTTTTTCGAGACAGGGTTTCTCTGTGTAGCTTTGTGCCTCTCCTGGAACTCACTTGGTAGCCCAGGCTGGCCTCGAACTCACAAAGATCCGCCTGGCTCTGCCTCCCAAGTGCTGGGATTAAAGGCGTGCGCCACCACCACCCGGTAAATTACACTTTATTTGTGTGTGTGTGTGTGTGTGTGTGTGTGTGTGTGTGTGTGTGTGCATGTGTACATGCCCTCATGAGAGTGTCACAGTGTGCTAGCAGAGGTCAGACAGTCTCTCGGAGTTGGTTCTCTCCCTCCACCAGGTGGGTCCTGGAGATGAACTCAGGTTGTCAGGCTTGGCAGCAAATGCCTTCACTGGCTGAGCCATCTCACAGGCTCCTGGTGGTGTATTCTGAGACAGGGTCTTGTTATGCTATGCAGCCCTGGATGACCTGGATCTCAATATGTAGACTAGGCTGTCCTCAAACTTGAGATAATTCTCCTGTCTCTGCTTCTCAAGAGATGGAATTACAAGCATGTGCTACCATATCTGGCTCCTTCCCCAGTTTGTAGCACCCTCAAAACAATTTCCCAAGAGCTGGAACCTTCACCTGGCGCTTGGCCTGCTTTAGCTGCTACATGCATACTGACTTTATTTATTTATTTATTTATTTATTTATTTATTTATTTATTTATTTATTTATTTATTTATTTTTTGGTTTCTCAAGACAGGGTTTCTCTGTGTAGCTTTGCACCTTTCCTGGAACTCACTCTGTAGGCCAGGCTGGCCTCGAACTCACAGAGATCTGCCTGGTTCTGCCTCCCAAGTGCTGGGATTAAATGCGTGCGCCACCACCGCCCGGCTGCATACTGACTTTTTTCTCAGCTTTCTTCTAGTCCTGGTTACTGAACGACAGTGTCTTCACTAGGTAGGAACAGGTTCTCGCTTGCTAGTCATTTCCGACATGGAAGCTGCAGAGAACTGATTTTGAGAAGGGATAATGCCGGCTGACTGCCCGGGTGGGATCTAGTGAGGTAGAAAGGAGCCCGTTCCTTCTTTACCAGGCAGACACTTCCTTGGGCCCCTGGCCTCCCGGGGAAGTGGCTTCCTTCCTCTGAGCTGACCTCCCTGTCCTCCCACTCTGCGCTGACTAAAGCTCAGGGCACAGGGGAAGGCACCGTAAGGGGCCAGGGCCACTGTGTGAGGTTGGCGGGGGAAAGGAGAGAGACTAGGACATAGATCCTGCATCCAGCTCCCAGGCATCTGCGGACTTCCACGTCTACCCTCACTTTGAACCTGTGGGCCTGATGCTCAGAACAGGCCAAGGCTAGTGCTCAGTGCAGGGCTGTGTGGACGAAGGTGCGGATAGGCTCAGAAACTGCTCTGGAGTGGGCAGGTTGCTGGGCTCAGGGCCTTCCTGGGTGGTTCATAGACCCCAGCGACAGACTGGGTCAGGATGCAGATGCAAATCAGTGAGCGTCTAGGCCAAGCATCTTGTGTACCCCATGCCCTTCCCCCAACACAGCTCTGCCCCTGCCCAGCCAGGAAGGGGGAGGCTGCTCCTGGCTATGCCAGGAATGCAGCTGGCAGCCGCATGCAGCAGGAGGAAAGGGCGGCCTGCAGCCCAGAGTGGGCAGAGGGCCTGCTGCCAGGGTGAGGAGGGGCTGCCTCTGCCTCCTTCTTGATCCCTGGATCCCCTTCCTCTTGGGCAGCACAGGAACCAGGTGGCACAGGACAACTCCTCCGGGGCTGCCTCAACCCAGCAGCGAGTGCTCAGCATCTGCCTTTCCCCAGGGGAGCAAGGGCAGGAGGAGGCAACTGCTGGATGCTCCTCCCACTGCCAAGAGCTCATGCCATTGTTTAAAGATGTCGCCTGGAACCCCAGAGCATCTGCTCCAGGACAGCTTTCCGAGGCAGGGAGGCAGAGGATGGGCTACCAAGCAGCAAGCCAGTGGGGAGAGCAGTGAGGGACAAAAAAACCTCCCTGGAAGTCCTGGCTACCTCTTCTATGCCCTAGAGACAAGCCATCCTGGGCTCTGGTTCCATACTCATTATCTTTCATAAGCCTTAATCATCAGACTGGGGACTGTGATAACCTCGTATTACAGGCAAGAAGCCTTAATCATCAGACTGGGGACTGTGATAACCTCGTATTACAGGCGAGAACACTGAAGATTGACTTCTCAGCCACAGATGCTAGAGTTGGGCCTGATCCTGAGCATGGAGCTCAGAGCCCGAGTTCTTAGCACCTGGAGACCCAGACCAGCGGCCAGCGCAGCCAGGGGCCCGCGACCATGAATTCTTCCCCGGCACATTGCTGGGGGGATTCTGCAACAGCGCCCGGTGGCAGCTGGAGCATCGGCTGGCTGGTTTGGGTCCTACCGGGATTGGTGCAGACCTCTCCTGCTCGGAGGAAGTCGGACATATGTGGGACAAACTCCAGACCACTGAGGCAGCTCTGGGTCACCTGACTTCTCTTCTGGCACTCTGCGTCTCTCCACTCAGAGGCATGAAGTCTGGGAAGGGGGCAGAGCCAAGCTAGAACTCACAGCCTGGAGTTTTATCATTCCCTGGGTGTGGGTTTGCCATGGAACCTTTATTTTGGCCCAAGTCCTGGCTCGTTTATGTTAGAACCTCCAAAGAGTAAAGCTCATCGGGCCCAAATCAACACTGCCAGCTCTGCAGACCCCTGGATCTCCCAGTGTTAAGGGTTATGTGTGTGGTACTGAGGTCAGGGCAGGGACTCGGGGGAAGTGACCACTACATTTTCCAGAGCATATAGATGTCTCCACGTACTTGTATGTGTCTCTGCATGCACATGTGTGTGAGTACAAATGCACCTATGTACATACATGTGTGGAAACCAGAAGTAGACTTAGGTGTCTTCACTGTTTTATTATTTTGAGACAGTTTCTCAAATTTGGATTTGAGAGCTCACTGATTGGCTAGACGGACTGGCCAACAAACCCCAGGGATCATCCTGTCTACCTCTCTCCAGTGCTGAGATTATAGATATATACATGTAGGTTCTGGGAGTCGAACCCAGGTCTTCCTGCTTGTCTGGCAAGCACTTTAATGACTTAGCTATCTCCCCGGCTGCACCAATGCATTTTGTTTGGTGACACACCTGGCTGGATGGTTTTCTACCCGTCTCCTGATAGACAGGGGTAGACTACACTGGACAGCCTCTCCAAGGTGAAGGAGGCTCATTGTGCTGGAGTCTGGTTTCACTTGAGGCAGGAGAAGGAAGAAGAGGTAGCCACTTTGGAGATGCCCCCAGACCCTGTTTGGTTTTGTCCTTCCCTTCTGTCCTCTCCTCCCCGAGTTTCAGGGCTCAGGGGGTACAGAGAAAAGGGCTCATTACGTATGGTCAGCCAGGCAACTAGCCTGTGGCTAACTTGCTATCTGGGTTGCTTTCCTGTGGCTAATCTGTGGTTAACATGCCAGCAAGGCTGCTTATCTGCTGGCCAAGTAACATTGGCAGTAGACTATATGCCTTGGCTCCTGGCATTTGTTTTCTTCTGTTTGTTTGTTTGTTTGTTTTGGTTTCTCTGTATAGCCCTGGCTGTCCTGGATCTCACTCTGTAGACCAGGCTGGCCTTGAACTCAGAGATCACCTGCCTCTGCCTTCTGAGTGCTGGGACTGAAGGTGTGCGTCACAACACCTAGCTGGCTCCTGACACTGTTAACAGGATCAAGTTAGATTACAGATGGTTCATGAAAAATGCTTTGCTCAAGCATGAACCCAACAGCAAACTTGTAATTTAGTCAGGCATGATGGCACACACCTTTAATCCCAGCACCCAGGGAGGCAGAAGCAGAGGCAGGTGGAGCTCTGTGAATCTGAGGTTAGCCTAGGCTACATAGAAAGCTGCAGGCCAGCCAGGGCTACATAGAGTGTGTCTCAGAAAGAAAGAAAACAACAACAACAGAAAACAACCCGAAGCTGTGTTAGGTTGATGCTCATTTGTTGTCTAGGGGTGTCTGGGGGTGGGAGGAGCATCAGGTCAGCAAACCCTTAATCCATCTGCTCTAACTACTTCCTGGGAGGTTGGCATCCCCTCCCCCCCCCAATGGAAGGCTAACAAGGGAGGGCTCTGAAAAGAATGCAGTGAGTGGCCTAAAGAGGAAGCAGGTTGAAGGGAGGTGTGCCCAAAAGTCAAGAATGATGGGCAGCAACGGTCACCAGGCCAGCCGGGTTCTAGAAAAAAAGATTTGGGCATGGGAAAGAGTTGCAATCTGTTTTTTTTTTTTTTCCTCCCAAGGAAGCCTGAGTCCTACGCAGCTGAGAGATTCAAGGGGTGATCTAGATCATTCCAGTAAAATTCCATACAGATCCCAAAAGTCAGATGGACCTCACCTCTGACAGGGTGGGGCACCAGAGTTTCTTGGTTTTTGCTCGTTCCTGCTGTCTTTCCAGATTCCTCTACCCCCAGCCCAGCATGATCAGCCTAGTCCCTCCTCACTCTTTCTAGCCTGACCCACTTGGTTCCCTGGCTTCTGGGGCCAGGGAAGCTGGGCCCTGGCCGCCCGTGGCTCCCTTCCTTGACAGCACCCACAGAGTTCACCTTGAATACGAAGCTAAGAGTCCTACCCTTGCAAACCCACTCCCGGCCTGCGGACCCTCTGCGGGGCAGATAAAGCCACCGCCTTGTTGGTGTCTTCCCACAGCTTCTCAAGACAGACCTGCCCCAGCTGGGTCAGAAGCAGCTGGTAGCTCTCCTAGCCCCTTCCTTCCCAAAGAGCTGGGGGGTGATCAGGTGGTGAGGAGGGAGCAGGAGACAGAGAGGGAGAAAAGAGAGGAGAAGAGGGCAGGAGAGAGGACTATTTATCCTCCCTGGAGGGCTGGCACTGTGCTGGCTTTCCTGGGGTGAATGGGGTGCGGTGGGGTGGGGACAGCACCAAGGGGACCCAGGTGGGTGGGTGCTCCCTGCCAGAGTAGTATGGACTTCCTCTTGTAGGTCACTCTTAGTCCTTCTCTCTCAGCCCAGAGACACAGGAAGAAGGTAGAAGAAGAGAGAATGTGTGTGTGTGTGTGTGTGTGTGTGTGTGTGTGTGTGTGTGTGTGTGTGTGTAAGACAATGAAAAAGAGGTGGGCAGGTAAGTCAGGCCCAGCTGTCTGATGTGCCGGGAGCTAGGCTGGGATTGGGGGAGGGGAGGGCACCCTTCTTCCCCTCTGTGTAGTTTTCCTTCTCCCTCATTGTGTATGTAATGGTGGAACAGCCCCGGAGGACTAGATCTTCCTCTTGCCTCATATAGCACTGGCTGAGGGTCAGCCTTGAACCACAGCTCAGGGAAACCATGGGAGAACCTCTCCAGAACAGGAGGTAAAGGTGTGTGTGTGTGTGTGTGTGTCCTGTCCCCAACTTGTCATAAAGCACAGCAGTTTGTTCCTGAGATATTGTGTAGGCGGCCACATTGAGGTAGCCCCAGCGAGCTCTTTATAGTATGTTCTTCCCAAGAGTCAGGCCCTAAGCCAATCTCACTGGCGCTGGCTAAAAGGACTTGTACCTGTGGTACCTTCCACCGGCTACTCACAGCCCTGAGTGAGGACATACTGGCTTATTCCTGGTCTTGCCCCAAACCCTCGTCCTCATCAAAGCCCCTCATCCCTATCTGCCACACCACCTCTGCCACAAGGGACTTGTGGGTTCTTTATCCACAGGGGACTTTCCGGAGTGATCGTCGGTGCCAGGAGCAGATTTTCCACGTACACTGGCCAGGGTGGGTCTGTCAGCCCTGCCACTGTCCCCTTCTAGCTTCAGGATTCCTGATGGGAGACCTGTCATATTCCAGGTTAGTTAGGGTGGGGTTCTTGCAGAGATCTCATGTACCGTTGACCCCAGCTGCCCACCAGCAAGCCCTCCCCATCCCCTAATGCCTGCAGCTAGTTTTGCTGCCCCAGGTCACACTTGGGCACTGAGGGTACCAGTGGCCCTTCATCTTCCCTGGGCATACATCGTGGGCTTCACATACCTCTCCACCCCCTGTAACCCCAATCATCCCCAGTGTCCTGCGCCAGCTACCTTGTCCCAGTCCACCACTTTGAACTGTGGCTCAGTAGCAGGGTCTATCTTCTGAGTCTCCGCAGAGGCTACAGCACCATTCTCCACGGGGTCCTGGAAAGAGAAGTCATAAAAGCACTTAGAGGATGAAGGGAGAGAACGGAGCCCCAACCACCCCAAGCAAGAGAGCTAAGGACCGGGAAAACCCCACGGGTGGGGTAGGTGGAAATCAAGGACAGTATGTACTTTTGCAATCAGAGACACTGGTGTGGGTGTCATTATTCTTTGTCCTTCTCCCTTACAAAACAAAAAAAAACGAAAGATGCAGGAAGATCTGGGAAAGTAAGCAAACCGTAAGGATGTGAGAGCGGCTAGGGGTAGCTGCCAGGCCCAGCAAATGTCAGGCAAACCAAGTCACAGAGTGGCACTGGATGGGGGCCCCCTGTGCCCACTTGATGGTGGCGGCCCTCCTTTCCTCTCTCTCTCTCTGCCTGGTTACTCAGTAGACTGTGTGGGTCACAGGCTGCTAGTCCATGTGATCGCAGTAAAGAAAGGCCCCTGGGAGCCAGGGAGACTGGTCCTCCAGCAATCCCAGTCAGTCAGTCAGTGGTCACGTGCAGGACAGAGCGAGCTGAGGTGTGCCCAAGTGGGCTCAAGGTTAATTTAAACTAGTAAAGAGGTAAAGCCAGAAGGAAATGGAATAATGTGCTGGGAAAGTCACACAGCCTCAGCTAGCTTTGATGTCACGTGGGGTTGAGACCAGAGAAAGCAGATTTACCCGGAAGTAAAGCTCAGGCTTCCCTGTAGGAAGGGCAGGGACAGACCTTGCCAGTGGGAGCTTCCAAAGTCCTGTGCCCCCAAACAACCACAATCCTAATGGTCCTGGGAAGCCAGATGTTAGCAAGAGGTTTGGGAGGTTTGAGCAGCCATCTGGGGTTTCCTCAGGCAGAGTATGTAGCCCAGATTATCCTTTATCTCACGATGCAGCCCAGACTGATCTCAAACCTCCCATTCTCTATGTCAGACTCTTTAGGACTGGGATCACAGATGTACACCAGCACGCCCAGCAGCTTTGGGCTTTCTACTATGCTTACATTTTTCTTTCCAAATAAGCCTAAGAGAACTTTATGGTGATGGTGACCATGTTGGCATTTTCTAGGGAAAACCCAGATGCAATCCAGAAGTGGGCTTTTGTAATCCTACCTTTGTGCACCTTTGGGTTATCAGACTGATACCTGCTTCTTAAAATATATATCTATGTATATATGTAATTTTTTTTTTTTTTTGGTTTTTCGAGACAGGGTTTCTCTGTGTAGCTTTGCGCCTCTTCCTGGAACTCACTTGGTAGCCCAGGTTGGCCTCGAACTCACAGAGATCCGCCTGCCTCTGCCTCCCAAGTGCTGGGATTAAAGGCGTGCGCCACCACCGCCCGGCTATATATGTAATTTTAATTGAGACAGAGTCTTGCTTTGTAGCCCAGGCTGATCTCAAACTAACCTTCCTCCTATCTCAGCCTCTCATAGGCTGGGATTACAGATATGTACCACTACACACAGCTTCCATACCTGAATTTTTAAAAGGTTGTTTTATTTTTATTATGTGTATGGGTGTGGGTATGTGCACCTGAGTGCAGTGCCTGCAGAGGCCTGGTGAGGGCATCAGATCCCCTGGAGCTGGAGTCACAGGTGGTTATGAGCTGTCTAATGTGGGTTCTGGGAACCAAATCTAGGGCCTCTGCAAGAGCAATGTGCACTCTTAACCATTGATCTCTCCAGCCCCTTATGATTTTTTTTTTGAGATAGGGTTTCTCTGTGTACCCTGACTGTCCTGGAACTCCCTCTGTACCAGGCTGGCCTTGAACTCAGAGATCTGCCTGCCTCTGCTTCCCAAGTGCTGGGATCAAAAGTGCGCACTACCACCATCTGGCTGAATTTACTTGATTTTATTTTAATTTAAGGGGAAAAAAAAGCATCTTATGCTCTCTTGAGGACCAGGAAAGGGGATTTTATAACACAATATAAGCAGAAACTCTTTAAATATCCCTCATAGGCTGTTTTCTTCCTTCTCTGTCAGCAATCCAATCATCTTTCCTGTTCCCTTCAAGTTGTTTGTTTTCTTTTCTTCAGGGTCTCATTCTAGCTCTGGCTGGCCTGGAACTACTTGGTAGCCCAGGCTGACCTAAAACAGGTGGTGCTCCTCCTTCACTGGTTTCGAAAGCACTAGGATTCCAGGTGTGAGCTACTGTGCACGGCCTTAGAGCTCTGTTGTAATATCAATGTTCCTGAGGGCTTTAGTCACTGCACTGTCAACCCCGTCTTTCCCAGACGGTTATTTTTTCTGGTTACTCCACGTGATGGCTATTCTTGGTTGTCAACTTGACTACATCTGGAATAAACTAAAACGCAAATGAATGGGCACACCTGTGAGGGATTTTTTTCTTAATTAAGTCATTTGGAGTGGTAAGACCCACTTCTAATCTGGATTTTTGAGGTGGGAAGATCCACCTTTAACCTGGGCCATACCTTTGGCTGGCAGCCTGCATAAGGTCATGGAGGAACGACGCTCCCTCTCTCTCTCTGCCTGTTTGCTCTCCCTCTTGCTAGCCAGTCCATTCCTTCACTGGCATTAGAGCCTACTTCTCTGGGATTCCAGCGTATCCTGAAGACCCGCCGAGACACCCAGGCTCTTGGGCCAAACAACTACTGTGTTCTTGAACTTCCCATTCATAAGCAGCCGTTGTTGAATTAACCAGACCACACACAGCCTGCAAATCATTCTAATAAATCATACATATATACATATATATGTATATATATCCCATATACATATCTGTCTATCTGTCATCTATCTATCTATCTATCTATCTATCTATCTATCTATCTATCTATCTATCTATCTATCTATCTACCTATCTATCTACCTACCTATCTATCTATGAGAGAGGGAGATTCATTCTGTAAGTTTTGTTCCTCTGGAGAACCCTGACTAATACATCCCAAGTCCTTTCTCAGAGTGTTCTACTCCTTCCTTTTCTATACTGCAGGCCTACCTCCTGTAATTCCATGTTTGTAACTTAACGAAAGGATGGTCTTCGCTGGGAAGGGGTTTCCACAATACTATCATTTAATGTTTTCATCTGTGCTACACTCTTCAGACACTCAGAGCATCGTACACGGAACTGACTGGGGCACCCACCTGACACCCCCGCAGACAGGAGGAAAGCACAAAGTATTCCACTATCTGACTCATGTTTCCAGGCTTTGGCACACGGTCTCTTATGCTTGGCTGGCTGCCTCCAGGTCCTGGCAATCACCCTTGACTCCTCCCCTCTGGGGCTGCATAATTCCTTCTCTCACCTGACAGGCCCATAAACGTCTGAACAGAGCCAATGTTCCCACCTCATGCCATCTGCTTTCCCCCCAGTCCCTCCTGGGATACAACAGGGTCTCTAAGCGTGCCTTCGGGTCCATGTTTCTCTTCCAAGGAACATGTGGTAGGCCACATGCAGGACTAAACAAAGCTTGTACCTCCTTCTCACACACCTTATTTCTGACCATGGGAACTGAGCAAACATCAAATCTTTTGGCCATCACCGTATCAACTCATTCCTTCAGTTTATTGAACCCTGAAGCTTTTCTTAGCAACTGCTGTTGGCATGGGGTTAGGGGGTATGTATGGTAAGGAGATTATAAAGGTTAGTCTTCATTGTCAGCCTGTCTGGATTTAGTGTTTCCGCGGGAACACATCTCCGGAGTTGTCTATGAGACTGTTTTCAGGAAAGTTTAACCCTCAGGATGTCTGACTTTCTGGCACTGCCACATGATCTTGTCATCTGAAAACATGTTGGGCTAAATATCTCGGGACATATGTGGACCAGAGACTACAGGTTGGACACACCTGGGCTGAGCAAAAGAGGGAAACTCACTCCTATGAGCCAGGACGCCAGACTGGATAAAAAGGAGAGAGTGGAGCGGTCGTCGTCTCTCTCTGCTTCCCGATGGCAGACACAAGGTGGCCAGCTGCCTCCGACTGCCCCGATGCCTCCCCTGGTGTGAGGAACTGTACCTCGTTAAACTTTCAGCCGGAATAACCTCTTCCTCTTCTGCGTTGCTTTTCAGTCAGGTATTTTACGACAGCAAAGAGGAAGGTAACTAATACAGAGGTGATGTGAACCTGTAGTGCAGCTCACTGGAGCTACACAAGAGTCCTGTGGTTGCGGTGCCATGACAAGAGAGGACTCGGGAGACAGTGGAAACCACGAAATCCAAGGAAGGAGATAATGGGTGAGTGTGCAGGGCCGGGAACTCTGGGTTCCTCCCCTTCGGGAGCCAGAGGTCTGTATGGATTGCAGTGGCCCTCCTACTTCCTTCCAGTTCCTCCCTCACACAAGGGGCTCATCCACATCATAGCTCTCCTGAGGTGAGCGCAAGCTTTGTCCACCACAGACCATCTTTTCAAGGGACTTCCCTTCCTGTCATGCTTTCCATTATCATTCCAATCTCCTTTTCTGTTATGCCCTTGGATTAACTCCATTCTCTCTCAAGTCAAAAGGATGACTTCGCATTTCCTATAGCATGCCTTACATTTTCCTTCTCAACTGTCCCCCTGTCTAGGAGACAACAGTTAATACTTCATGAGTGAAATAATACTGCATGAAGTAGGTGCAATGTTATTCCCATAGCCTTCTGCCTAGTGAGGAGCAGAACCAGTAATGGACTCCAGCATATTCTCTTTCCCATCATGCTCTTCTTCTCTTGCCATCTGAGCCAGAGATGATGTCTCCACTTCCTCTGTTGGCATAATTTCTTGCCTCTGGTTGTCTTCAAATATTTGAGTAATTATAATTTGTTCAGTGGCTTCTATTGGGGACTTTTGGATTGCTGCTTCCTGTTTCTCTAGGTGGACTCTTCAGAAACTGAACGTTATCCCCACATGGCCTCAGTGGGCTCATACTTTACAAAACAGCCCAAAGCCTCTTGAGACTTCCTGCCACATGATGGGACCGGGTGCTGGGGGTGGGTCAGGGCTTTGTTCTTGGAGATGTTAAACAAATTGAGTGTCCCAACACTGTTGTACAGTGAGGGATACAGCCCTTTGAGAAAGGGGTGCCCCACACTGACACTGACCACATCATGCTGGAGTGCTCCTCTAGGCTGGTGAGGGCAAGCAGTGTCCACATACAAGGGTGGTTACAAGGATGAAAACCCATATGGACGTAGATTGTCTGAGCATAGCTAAGACTCATATGAAATACCAGTATTTTTCTTCCACAAATAAAAGTACTTTTAAAGATGACCATCAGCAACCCTTCACAAACAAGAGGAGATTCAATACCAAATATACAGGCAATGCAGGTTTATAGCACAGAAGGCAGTTCTTCTAAAGAAGGGCAGTTGACAACTTTATATCAGCACTGGAAACAAACGGTTCCATTTTAAAAATATTTATCAGTGCATGAAAATGACAAAGTCAAGTCTCACTTCAGGAACACTCATTTTTCCTACTTGTTCCCTCCATTCAAGGGGGTTGCTGTGGGACCCTCGACAGAAGCTCTAAGAGGAAGCAGACCAAGTGTTCCCTTCAGACCCATTCTGAGGCTCTACTTGGAAAATTATCGCGAGTCCGGTTGAGCAGAGAGATGATGGCTACATGTGGAAACAAAACTGTTAAGGCTTTTTTGTTCAGCTCAGAAAGTTCTGTTTTAAATGAGAGAAGTAGAGGGACAGCTGCTCTGGGGACCTGCTCTAAGAGCCAGGAGACAGAGTATGTTGTCACGTAGAAGTGTGGCTCACAGCTCGCCGCATCCCAGGGTAGAGTAGCCGGTGGTTCTTTCCGGAGAGTTCTTCTGAGTCACGGACCAAGCCCAGAGTGAGGGCTGGCAGTGGGGGCACACTGGCCAGGAAGGCAGAGAAAAAGAAGGACAAAGGGGCAGGGATGGATGTCACCTTGTCCCGTCTTCCTCTTCCGCTGCCCCAGCCTAATCAGACCTCAGGGAGGCCTAGGGGACCTCAGGCAGTACTGTCACGATGAGGGAGGGTCATGCTTTCAATGGTCCTGGAGTGACCACATGAACTAAGTACTTCCTGGGTGGCCTTAAGGGACAACACCCTTCTCTGGCAGAGGCCCAAGTCAGTATCACAAGACTTAGCAGGCATCCAACGAGGGAAGAGACTCTAAGGAGAGCCAGGGCCAGCCAGCCACACATTGGTATCACCTGCAGCAGGAACATTCTGGATTGGACATGTTCTCCCAGCATGTCTTTCATTAGTAATCTTATCAAGACTAGCTATGAGATCCCAGAAGGTGGAGCAAACCTTCTCTACACGTGGACAAAAGCCGCCCTGGATGAGGTTCTCCGGGTCCCATTCCCGGGGCTTCAGGAACCGAGACCTGCCCAGTAGCGGCTGTCACAACAGCACACACGTAGCTCTTGTTCTCCAGGCCAGTGTTTATTCTGTAGTCAGGTTGGGCTCACCCTTGCATTCCACAAGCAAACACCACTCATAAATCAGAAGTGTGCAAAGGTCACCCCGGGGAAATAGGCTACAACCCTAACTTTAAAAGTCTTTAAACATTTTTTTTGGAAACTTCCACAATGCATTTGAAAGTCGCCTGGAAGGATGCCAAAGGGAACCAATAAAGAATCCCAAAGCAAAGAAAACTGTTCTGGTTGCTGCCTTTAGGTTGGACAAGTTTCAGTACGTGGAGAGGAAGGTGAGTAATTCTGTAGTCAGACTTACGCTGGCCTCCACAAGAATGATTAACGCATGTACTAAAGAGTGTGACAACAGTGTCCTTCCCTCCTGTGCCATGTGACAGCTTTCTTCTTTAGGGGAAGAGGACCCTGAGACAGGATCTTGCTATGAAGTCTAGGCTGGACTTGAACTTATCATCTTTCTGCCTCAGCCTCCTGGCTGCTGGGATCACAGGCATTGCTGGCATGTGACCTGGCATGTGACCACTTTCTCATAGGATCCACTTGAGGGACACAAGACAGTCCTGAGTGTCTGGGGAGACGCACAGGTGCTCAGGACGGACAGCATCTCCCGCCTTTTCTATCTATTTGCCTGCTGATTGTCTCTCCAGCTAGAATGTGAGCTCCTCAAGGTGGGGACCCTGCCGGCCTTGCCCGTTCTGAGGCACGGGCCCCAGGAGGGCACCCAAACGTTTGCTGAATGAGAAGAGTCAGTCATGTCTCAGCAGATCAATGGCCTGTTTGGGTGCAAAGATATGAGGAGGGTGCTCCAGCGCCTTCCACAGGCTGCTTTTCCTTGGAAAGAGAAAGACAGCTACAAGGAGTCACCAGTGCAACCTGCCAAGGAGCTGGCATAGGCTGGCACTGAACCTTCCCCGCTAAGTCACTGGCTCTGCTGGGCAGTGCACTGTGAGAGTGAGGTAGGCATTTTGACTTCCTTAAATCCCTCCGGCCACAGTCTGAGGCCACGTGGAAGAGAAGTCGGCAGACAGCAGCACCTGCCACCGCTTCTTCCGGCTCAGTGCCAGTCACTGGCTGGTCTGAGGCGTCACTTGCTTTTGTGGCCACAGCCCTGCTTACATCTCTTGGTTTTCCTCCCCAGGCAGCTCCCTCACATCAAGTTCAGCCCCATTAGACCCAGATACAAACATGGCAGGTGTTCACTGGCAGCCCCTGAAGGTCCCAGGCACCCTGACTCCCTGTTTCCACCTTCAGAGGCTAAGGAGGCGACAGCGTCCGGTAGCGCAGGGTGTGGCCCCTGGCTCAGACTCCTTTTGTTCATAGACGATGTCTATGCTGGAATAGTCTTTACTTCCCCAAACTGAGACACGCTTGCATGGAGTCTCCCTCAAACCAGGGCCACCAAGAGACAACTCAGTGTATGAGCTACTTTTCTCCTTGCTTTGCCAAGATACCAGACAAAAGGATGGGGTTGCTTTGGCTCCTGGTGTGACAGTGCGGTACCTCGTGGAGGGGAAGGCTTGGCGGCAGAAGCCTGAGGCCGCTGGTTACGTTGGAGACACAGTCAGGAAGCAGAGAGAGATGAACGCCGGTGCTCGGCTCACTTTCTCCTTTTCATTCAGTGACACCAACATTCAGGGTAGGTCTCCTCTGCTTAGTTAAGTCTTTCTGGAGGTATCTTCCCCGGAAGTGTGTTTCCGAGGTGATTCTAAATCCCTTCAAGTTGCTAACGAAGATTAAGCATCGCTCTCAGACAAAGGCATGAGACACCTTTTGCTCCAAGCGTTGGCACAGAGAAGGCAGGCAGATGGGAAAGGCACATGATCTTGAGCTCAGGGAGAGTGAGGGGAATGAGCACACTATTGAGAAACAGAGGGCCATATCCTGTGGTGAGGGGCAGCTCTGACATGGGTCCCGGTCATGGGAGATGGAGGCCTGTGTCATCACACTGATTTCTAAGAAGATCCAGAACACTAGATTTTTTTTATATGAAATTTCCAGAAGATTTTTCTCTCCCCCACTTCGTAGGTATGCTTGGAAAATGCTCTACTGAGTTCTAGCCCCAGCCCTGGACTTGCATTTTTAACAAATTCCGTGGTTCAAACGGACATACATGAATATAAACATGGCCCTTGGTGTGACTGTTGGAAAACTCCTGGTGAGCTGTTAAATGTGGGCGCCCTGTTCGTTGAGAAGGAGGGCCAGGGAGAGCCAAGAACAAGGATTGTGTTTCTTCTCCCCAAATTCCCAGAATGAGGAATCTAGATGGGGAGGCTGGGCTGCACCTACGGGCACCTATGGGGAACAAGCTTGTGGGGAAGCCTGTGTCTAGCCCCTGGGGGCGCTGGGTGATAGGTTGACACTTTTAGAACCAGGGTCTTAGGGTATACGAAGGGAGACCCTGGACTTGCTCCTCCCTTCAATACAGGATGACAAGGATCAACTTCAAGAGAAGCCAGGGCTTGACATGGTGGGAGATGCTCCTCTTCACCTGTGTTCTTTCCTTTTTCTCTGGGAAGGAGCCACAGGCCACACACCAAGTATGTCACCTTCAGGGTCTAACTTCCCAGGAGAATATACCCTTCCCCATTCATAATCTTCCTAAACCTCAGTACTTCAGAATTTGATCTTATTTATAAATATAGAATTAAGATGGAAATAAGGGGGAGGGGGATTAGAGTGTGTTCTGATGTAACTGATATTCTTATATAATGGGGAAATGTCCACACAAAGGGGTACTACAGGAAGACTGCTATGTGAAGATGAAGGCAGACCAGGAAAATGTGTCAAAAAGCCAAGGAAAACCATCCCGACAGAGATCTGCCAGAGGCTGTGGTGACGCCTAGAATGCGTCCTCTCACAGCCCCCACATGTTGTAGACAGCTTTAATTGTTAACTCAATACAGCCCAGAGCCAGTTGAAAGAAGACCCTGGGTTGAGGAATTGCCTAAATCACAAGGGCGTGTGGGCATGTCTCTGTGGGACTGTCTTGTTAATTCCTGTAGGAGGGCCCCGCCCACAGTGCTAGTATCACTCCCTTGGTAGGTAGTCCTGGGCTGTTTTTAAAAAGCTAACTAAACAGGAGCAAGGAAGCCAGCAAGCAGCATTTATTTCTCCATGGATTCCTGTTTGAGTTCCCACCTCGACTCCCCTCAGTGATGGACTGTGACCTGTAAGATGATATAAACCCTTTCCTCCTCTAAGTTGCTTTGGGTCAGAATGTTTAATCACAGTAACAGGGATGAAACTAGAATCCTATGACACTTGGCCTTGGTCTTCTGGCCTCCAGAACTCTGAGATTATACATTCCCATTGTCTAAAACACCTACTCTATAATTGGTCGTGGAATCTAGCGGAAAGTCATTAGAGTTTTAGCAGTGTCTCTTGGGATCCAGACAAGGCCACAGAGGAAGAAGGAATTCAATAGGAGATAAAAACCACACTGAAGAAGACATCAAAGGTGATATGGAGTCAGGGTCTACATCTCACCCTATGCCAAGATGTTGGAAACCAGAGTCTCCAGGTCAACACAGCCCTCCTCCCCAGCCCATATTGGTTACCCATGCATAGCTCTTAGAAGGGACATTCGACTATTTCCCTTCCTGGCTCAGAAGTAGCCTGTTCTGCCTTCTTTAAGGCCTGAGAAGTCACTCCCCCGTTTTCTCCACTTAGAAGTACTGTGCATCAGAGGCAGGCTGTGCTTGGGGATGGTGGGGGTTGATCACAAACTGCTGCTCTCTCTAACACAAACCTTGTTCTTTGTACCTCCCATCTCCTCCCCTAGCAGAGCTCCTAGGACAGCTGTGTTATCTCCATGGAGAGCTACCATCTCAGGAGCGTCAACACACATGTCCCCGAGGGACTGGCAGGAGGCTCTACAGATGGGGAAACTGAGGATCAGGAGGAGCAGGCAAGCCATGCAAGATCTCTCAGATGACTAGTCTCCAGGAAGATTCTGCTCTGGGCGGGCCTCACTGGGATGTCTCCAGACCCCTGGCCAGGGTCCCTGCCTCAGCCCCCAGCACCCTCCCAGTCCCCAGGCCCTGTCTTCCCTGGAGAGGGTGTGCTTGGAGGGTGCATGGGGAGAGAACAGTGCAGAACAACGGAACGCCTGCGTGCTACAGCACAAACAAACAAGTCCAGCACACAGGCCATCTGAAAGGAGGCAGTGTATGACAGGCGGGGGCTGCGGAGGGGTGGGGGAGAGCCGCATAAAGGAATGTTGTTTGAGAAAGCTGGGGCTGGGCACCAAGGGATGGACAGATGTCCTTTTATCCCTCAGCCTGGGTTGTGCTTGAAAAACCCTTTCTGTGAAATGAGCCTGGTGCCCCTGGCCCTGCGTCCAGCTGCCTCCACCCGCTGCAGGCACAGAGGAGGTGGTGGGTGGTTCCACACACCTGGTAGCACATTGCCCAGGGCTGGGTGCAAGGGGCAGGCCCCAGAGAGAAAGATGATGGTGCCAGGGCCTTCCGGAGCCATGGAAAGAGTCTTCTTTGCTAGGAAGGCTTTGTGTTGACAAGCCCACCTTGGGGACTCCCCAGGAGCGGCCTCCTGAGAGCTAGCTAGCTGCTTAGAGAGCTGGAAACTTTAACAGCCGTGAAGCAGCAGGGCCTGCTAGTTCCTGCTTCTAAGAAGCTGCCCTCTGTCCAAACCAGAAGCCAGACCCTGCAGGCTCACCTCTGGCCAATCTTTTGTGTACCTCGAGGGTCACATTTGACAACTGACAAGCCACTGAACCCCCGAAGGAGGGCCATGATGACCCTGTCCATAGTCACGGCAGGCAGGATTAGTTCCAGGTCACTATCCCAGTATTCACGGTAAGAAGAAAGGCAGAAAGAAATGGACCGGAAGCCCGTGCCGTGGTCTGACCACACTGCCTCTGCTCGAGAAGTGTGGAAAGGACAGGGTGCTAGCCCAGGCCTAGGCCCTTAACTTCAGCTGACCATGAATGTGGCACTGCTTTGAGTCATGAAATGACACCCCTTTGCTGCCCTCACCAGCAAGCAACCTTGTTCCCAGAAGCAGAAGGCAGCTTATATAGGGAATCCAGGACACCAGAGAAGGGGCCAGAGGCTTGATCATCCTAAATCACCACCCAAGACTCACCAGATGGGTGTGGCCACTGGCAGGCTGCCCATGTGCCATGGATGACAGCACAGACATGTGCATATGGACAGTACTAGTTGGACTTGGTGGTTTACTGGGGGGCGGGGTGGGGGAGGACAACAGAACTACATGAGGTTGGGAGGGGAATGTGTTAGGGGAGGGAAGTTGGAGCAGAGTTGGGGTAGATATGCTAAAAATTCATTGTGTACATGTATGAAACTCTCAAAGAATAAATAAAAGTATTGTATATGAAAAACGTTGCCAGACTCCCCTCTACTAGATCTTGACAGTTCCCATGAACTGTTTTTGAGTTAGGGCTAACTTTGTAGCTTGGCCTAGCCTTGAACTCATAGCCATCATCTCACCCAAGCCTAAGTGCTCGGATTACAGGGGATGGACCACTATGTCGCATCATGCTGTTCACTTGATGCTCTTCCAAATCTCACCATGGGCTGTTTGCATCTGCATGGGTCCTCTCTAACCTCTGACTTCCAATTAGGGAAACACTTCTAAGAAAGTAGTCAAGCAGACAAGTGCATTTGCCCAGGGGGTGTCTTACTTAGGAGCTCAGAGGGATCTGTAGGGGCAAATCTCCCTCCTGGAGGTACTACCTTGGCTTGGTGAAATTGAACAAGGGGAGTTGCCTGAGGATTCTGGGTCCTTCTTAGCAAAATCCCTCCTCTGCTGCAGGAGTAGGATGAAAAGGACCAGAGCCTGGGTTCAGATGAAGACACCAGCAGCTTCAGGGTGTCAGTGCCTTGAAATGGTCTTTTGCAGAACTGGTAAGGTATCAACCAGACTACAGTCTCTCAAGCTTTTAGCTCATGGATTTCCAGGGATCTTTATAGGATGTGCTACCACAAGGAAAATACCAGGAAGCCATCTAAAATCTATATTGCCTCATTGATCCAACATGCATATAAAACAAAGTTCAGATCCATTATGTGACATTCTGAGCTGTAGGGACTGTCTTCTCAATACTGCACTTGACTATTTTTAATTTATTGATGTTTTAGTTACTGCGTGTGCATGCACACACATGTGCAGGTGTGCATGCCATAGCACATGTGTGGAGGCCAGAAGAAAACTTTTCAAAGTTGGTTCTCTCTCGCATGTGGGTTCCAGGGGTCAAACTCAGGTCCTTAGACTTCGTAGCAATTACCTTCACCTGCTGAGCCACCTCACCAACCTCTTTATTCTATTTTCTGAGACAGAGGCTCATGTAGCACAAGATGGCTTTGAACTTGCTATACAGCAGAGGGTGATCTTAAACCCCTGATTCTCTTGCTCTGACCTCCTGGGTACTGGACTACAGATACAGACCACCATGCCCGATTTTTGTGCATTTATGCAGTGCTGGGGATCAAAACCAGGGTGTGTGGTAGGTAACTATCAACTGAGCTACATCCTCCAGACATTGGCTATATTTTTAGGAGAACAAAAACCATTGATTTATAAATAACCTCAAATATGACCACCCCAGAGGCATATTCCCACACTTCTCTTTCATAGTCTATTTATTTAAGAAAATATTTATTCTGTCATTGTTTATAACTTCATTGTAAGCACCAATATAGTCTCTGAACTGGTTTTTTGAAAACAACAATAATAAACAAACCTCCTAACCAACAACAAATGACCTGCCTTACACCTAAACACCCCATTTTACCCCCCCAGCCTAACTCTCTAGTTCCTTTATTTTACAGTGGAGGATATTTTTGCTTACAGGGATTGGTGTACCTGTCTTAAGTGCCATGTTAGGTCCAGAAACACAGGCTGTCCTGTATCTATGTCTCTCTTCCTCACATTTAACCTGACAACTTCCAGATGTAGTCACTATACATGGCTGAAATTAGGCAAGGCTGCCTAGGGGACCCCTTAACTGGAGATGGAAGACAGTTCCTGGTGAGCCTGCATTTGGAACTTTATATGGTTAAGTGCCACATTCTATACTTGGTGGTCACACAGGGTTTTAACTCAAAGGAATGAATCCCTTGAACAACCCAGAGGAGGAGGCTGTCCTCCTGAATGATCTGTCTGAAATGGCCATGGTGAACACTTACTGCAACATGTCAGGCAGAGAGGACAAGAAGGAGGTATTTGTGAATGGTGCACAGACACCACCCAAGAACACAATCTCCTCTGATTTGGGGACTGTCATCTCAGAGAGGCTTCGGTTCTAGACCAATACTGCCCAAGAGAACTTTCTTTACTGATGAAAATGTCCTGTATCTGAGCTGTCTAGTATATTACAGGAAGCCAGGTATGGTGGCACATGCCATTAATCCCAGCACTTGGGAGGCAGAGGCAGGCGGATTTCTGTGAGTTAAGAGAGCCAGCCTGTTCTACATACTGAGTTCCCAACAAGCCAGTGAGATCATGTCTGAAGATCAAAACCAAACCAAACCAAAACCACCCTGAGAGGAGTTACCTTTTTCAATTTTATTCTAAGTAGTGTCTTAGAATTTTTATTGCTGTGACAAAACACCATGACCAAAACAACTTGGGGAGGAAAGGATTTATTTCAGTTTACAGTTCCACGTCACAATCTTCCACTGAGGGAAGTCAGGCCAGGCACTGGAGGAGGGCAGGAACCTGGAGGCAGGAGCTGATACAGAGGCCATGGAGGAGTGCCGCTTACAGACTTGCCCCCCATGGCTTCCTCAGCCTGCTTTCCTATTATCCCAGGACCACAACTCCAGGGGTGGCACTGCCCACACTGAGTGGGCTCCCCCACATCAATCACTAATTAAGAAAATGCCCTACAGTCTTGTTTACAGGTAAATCGTTTGGATGCACTTTCTCAAATGAGATTCTCTCTTCCCAAATGACTCTGGCTTGTGTCAGGTTGACATAAACCAGCCAGCACGAGAGTGGCTACCATGCTGACAGCAAGCTCCAATCTCGTGTGTTCAATCACTATGTGAAAGGCTTCCTTTTCATCTTAAACCTAGTATGGCCCAGTGAACATTAACCACCCTCCCAAACCCAGGATTGTCTGCATAGATCAAGACGCCTACCTGCTCAGGTCAAAGCCATTGGCACCTCCCAAACTCCTCCCTTTCTCAGTTTCAATATTTAAGTCACCAGTTAGTTCTAGTGGTTCTGTGACCAAGACTATCCCAGACTCTCTGCATTCTCATTGCTAGGCCAGTCCGGGTCCCCCAACCCGGGTAACAGTGATGGCTGTAGTGGGTAGCCATTCCAGCTTTGGTCTGGAAGTTCCAACCCCCATTGAGGCTTCGGTAACTGTCACACCTACAAGGCGGGGCCAAGAGAGGACCCTGAAGACCCGAGATCGGATGTGCTGCCTTCTCTTGTTTCCTGGACCCTGGACACTGGGACCGAGCAGAGTTCTCCAGAGAACACCGCCGGACTGCGCTATGTCTTTCCCAGATCCTGTTACCTATCCCTTCATTTGTAAGTTATGCCACTAAATAAATCTCCCTTTTAACTACGTGGAGTGGCCTGAATAATTTCACCAATAGATGGCCTCTAACTCTCTAACTCCCTTCAACCTACCACAGGTAGATAGATCAAACTACTTACTTAATGAAGTCCACTTCTTCAGCTTTCTGCTTAAAGCCTTCCAGTGGCTGCCCACTAGTCTTAGAAATGAATTCTCAGTCTCTGATGGTGACCTACGAGTCCCACCAAGATGGACTCTCTGGTCACGTCTCATTTCCCCTACCTCCACACGGGATAGTCCCTCTTTTGTTCATACCTCAGGCCCTTTGCCCTTCCTGTTCCTTCCATCTGAAACGATTTTTATACACTTCTATGGCAGCTGCTTTCCAGCATCAATTTACCAAATTTACCAAACATCAATTCTTTAGGGATGCTTTTTATGACTACCTTTATGTGCTGGGGCAGCCACTCTGACACCCCCGGTTGAAAAGATATTATGGATTCTATTATTCTGTCGTGTGTGCAGACTATTTTTATTTTGTTACAGCACTTAGCACCACCTGTAAGTTGTGTCTGTCTCTACCCACCGCCAGGTAAGTCCCACAGGGACAGAACCCAGTGGTCTTTTTATCCTGAGCAACAAGCATCAGAGAAGACATCCAGAATGTTTGTGGTTGTAAAGAAAAAAATGAAAGAGAGGGGAAGGTGACCCTGAGAGTCCCTGGGGTCACCTGAAGCCTTGGCCAGCCCTGCCTTTGGAGTCCATCCGTCACTGACTAGGGCAAGTATCTGCGGTCCAAGTACAGACAGGGTGAGATGAGCGGGTCAAGAGAAGACCCCACCAAGCCTGGCCATGAGGAAGGGCAACTGTGCAACCAGAGTATCACTAATTCTCTAGCTCCTCGAGGGAGCAGGAGTTCTTGCCTGAGGAGGTCCAAGCATTCAGCAACTCTAGTTTTCAAACCATCTACCCGCTTCTACCTGGCAGAAATCTACCTGCTTCTTAGTAGAAGGGACTCAGAATCTTGGCTACAGTTGACCCCCACCTTCTGCTTCCCAGATCTCATTGCAGCCACACACAGTCCCACGAAGGGAGGCAGAGAGCGAGGAAACCACAGCTCTGCAAAGTGAAGTGACTTGTTCAGACTCACAACCATCAAGATGCAGAGCCAGGATGATGGCACTGTCTTTGAGCTTCATCCCAAGGCTCTGTCCCAGGGGGCAAACGTGGGGTACTTGGGTAATACTTGCTGAGCAACCTTCTATGCCAAGCTGCTTTTACTGGTTCTTTGATAAACTGGAGATACAGCCCCAGCCAAGCTCAAGCCAGATCCAACCTTCCCCTGTCCCTTGACCTTCCAGAACAGTGTGTTGCAAACATGATAATGCTTCTGAGTTTCATGAGGTACCTGCTACAAACACATGCCTCGGGCCTTGTCTCCAGAGAGTCTGCTTTTTAGATTTGAGAGTGAAATCAAGCAATAAAGCTAGTTCCAGGAAAGGCGCAAAGCTACACAGGGAAACACTGTCTCGAAAAAACAAACAAACAAACAAACCAAAATGCTCATATTCTCCCTCTCATCCTAAGGCATTCCTTAGTTGCATGTGCTTGTATGCTCAAGTGATATCTTTTTTTTTTTTTCCCAAGACAGAGTTTCTTTGTGTAGCTTTGTGCCTTTCCTGGAACTCACTTGGTAGACCAGGCTGGCCTCTAACTCACAGAGATCCGCCTGCCTCTGCCTCCCGAGTGCTGGGATTAAAGGCGTGCGCCACCACCGCCCGGCATCAAGTGATATCTTTAACTGGGAGGAATCATGTTCCATTCCCCCAAATTCTTATCCACCTGGACCCTGTGAATAGGACTGTTTGGAAACTAGGTCTTTGATATACGCCAGTTAATATGAGGTCATACTAGGTCGGGATGGGCCTTCACTTCAGTACAGATGATATCTTCATCAGAACAGTGAAACTTGGAGTCACAAAGAACCCCAAGAAAGACCCTGTGAAGATGGAGCCAATCATTGGTAGGTTTGTAAGTCAAGACTGCCAACATGGTGACACCTCCAGAAGCTGGGAGAGGTGCAGAACAGATTTACCTTTAGGGCTTCCAGAAGGGACCAGTCCAGTTAATACCTTTACATCAGATGTCACAAGGGACTCTGAGAACATTTCTGTTGTTTTCAGGCACCTAGGGTGGTGCTTTCTGATGCAAACATCTGGGAAAGAAACTAACATGACGTCACTGGAAGTATGACCCTTTGCTGCATGTATCCATGCCTGCGCTAATTTATTTTCTTTTCCCACTCCTCCTTTAAGGGCACATCAGTGCCTGATTTCCACAAGAAATACTTACTCAAGTAAGTAAGTAAGTATTCTTTTTTAATAGGGAATAATACTATTTCTTCCAACATTTCCCTATGAAAAAATTCAAACAGGCAACACAGCAGAATCACACCACTAACACCTCATCTCTTCTGCTAGATTTCACCGTTCATATTCGAGTATCTCTTAGTATTAGAGAGTCTAACATAGCCTGCTTCTACCCCAAGAATAGGAATTACAAGTGACCACCACGACTCTGACTCATTTAATGGTGCCTGGGATTGAACCCAGGGCCTTGTGCATGCTAGACAAGCACTCTATTAACTGAGCTCCATTCCCAATCCCCTATTTGCTCTTTAAAACTTGTATAGTTACACTCATGAAATCTCAACAACATGGTGCTTAAACAAGACCTGAATAATTCCAGTACAGGTTGACGGTGTAAGTCAGATGGGAGAAACTGTACAGAGCCCACCCCGAGATGAAGGACTGCAAGCAATAATCAACTGCAGTGAGGGGGAGAATTCATCTTCCCCAGAGATGAGTCCCCTAACTGGTTATTCAATACCAAGTGGTCAGACATGAAAATATGAATACAAGCAATACTAAATTTGTTTTGTTTTGTTTTTCGAGACAGGGTTACTCCGTGTAGTTTTGGGGCCTGTCCTGGATCTCGCGCTGGAGACCAGACTGGCCCAGAACTCACAGAGATCTGCCTGCCTCTGCCTCCTGAGTGCTGGGGTTAAAGGCGTGCACCACCATCACCTGGCTTGCAACACTAAATTTACTCAATAGGCTATACTTATATTTATTCATGTGTGTGTTCGAGTGTGAATAGTATGGTTTTTTTTTTTTTTTGTTTTTAAAGAGGCCATGAATTTGAGAAGGAGTTGGCAGGGCATAGGAGAAGGGGGGAGGGAAAAAATATTTTAAAAATTTATTTAAAGCTTGTGCATACCAACATCTAATTCTTACAATTACAAAGCTACTTACATCCTTAAATAATAATTTAAAAACTGTTAAATTCACTTGCCTTCTTTTTCTGATTGGGTATTATTTTTCTACTCTAAATGACACACTCATCTTGTGTGTGTGTGTGTGTGTGTGTGTGTGTGTGTGTGTGTGTGTGTGTACCCACATATGGTATGACATTTGTGTGGAGGTCAGAAGATGACTGTGAATACTTCAAGGCAGGATCACTCTTGTTTCTACCATACTGCATGGTCCAGACTAGCTGGACCATGAGTTTCCAGACATTTTCCTGTCTCCATCTCCCATCTCAATGTAGGAGTGCTGGGATTATAGACAGGCTCCACCACATCTGGTGTGGAATTCCCGTTGTGAGGCTTGTGTGGCAGTGACTTCACCTGCTGCGGTGTCATACTGGCTCCTGATGTGCAGAGCTTAAGGGTGAAGGCAATGCCCTAATCAAGGTATAAAGTGTTTCCTTTACACCAGAAGTCCATTGTTTTTACGATTTCTTTTTATTTTTTTTAAATTATGTGTGTATATGCACATGAGTGTAAGTGGCCATGGAGGCTAGAGATGTCAGATCCTCTGGTAGCTGGAGTTACAAGGTATTGTGAGCTACCCAATGGGAGTGCTTGGTATGGAACTCAAGCCCTCTGCAAGAGCTGTGTGCACTCTTAAGATTGAGCTGCCTCAGGTGTCTCCATGATGGGTAAGCCTGTAATTAAGACCTCCTACCCCCTTCAAGAAATGACATTCAACATTTAAAATTAAAATATATATATAATTGAATGAATACTGCGAATGTAATCTATGAATACCACAAATGTGATTAATATCATGAGTGTAATTTAAAAAATAAATAAAAAAAATTCTTCCAAAAAAAAAAAAAAAGAAAGAAATTCTGAGCAGCTTTTCAATGCTGTGAAAAAAAAAAAAAAAAAAAAAAGATTGAGCTGCCTCTCCTGTCCCCAAGGAGCGTATTTGAAAAATAAGCTTCTCATGTGATGAAAATAACAGGAAGAGGTGAGGGAATAACTGTCCAGATCCCTTGACCAAAGGGACAAGAAGTCTGGGGTGTTCTTGGCTCTGCAGGAGAGACATCAGGCACCCTGCTCGTAAATACAACAGCTTCTTGGCTCTCTCAGCCCCTGCACAGCCACACGTCCACCCTGACCTGTAGACAGTGCCTCCAGCCCCGGGCTGCCAACACAGAGCCAGGCAGTGCGTGGGACCTGCTCTGATGCTGAGTTCAAGGGCAAAGCTACTGCTACATTTCCTCAACTCTCCCCTTTTCTGCATTCCCCAGAATTTCATGGCCATTCCAAAAATACTTAGCCATCCCCCACTCTGACCTCTCCAAACTCCCACTTTGGACCCTCCAACCCCCAGCATGAACTTGAAGACTAGAGTCCATCATCTGCATAAGTTTTCATGAACTGGCTTCCTCCATGATTCTGCCCATTGACCACAGGGCCTAGGGCAAGCTGAGCTGCTCCAGCCTCTAGAAGTTAGATTCACCTACGCTGTGTCCCCAAGGCTAGGGACACAGGACGGTATGGCTCTCGGCGCTTGTCGGATACTTGGCTCTTTAGTGAAGCAGTCTCTTGTTTGGAATAGAAAGAAAGATTAAAAAAGAATTGTTTTTAAAGATGTGGTCTTACTATCTAGACTAGGCTAGTTATAAAAGCATGGTCTTCCTGTCTCAACCCTTCTAATGCCAGGATTATGGGCATGTATGTGCTAGCACACACCGATATCAATGTGTTTTGGTGTTGCTCATTTTTTGGAGTGTTGGGGATCAAACCCAGGGCCTTATGTAAGCAGTTGGCCACTGCCCTACATTTCCAGCCCTTTGGTACAAAATTGAGCTCCCAAGTAGTATTAAATATATATGTAAATTATTGGTGATAAATGTGAGCTTTTAAGAACCAGCAGGAAAACATTAAGATATAAATCTATTGGGATGATCAATTAAAAAGCTAGATTCTCACACACACCCCAAAAATTCTGGGACAGTAAAATTAAAAAGACATACTAGAAAAACCATTAAGCACAGCTTACTAACAGGATGCTGCTTTTAAAAAATTTTAAAGGAGGAGTTCTTTCTAAGGAGGAACAAACTGATAAACTTATATTTTTGGTTGTGAGCACAGCCTTTAATGGCTGAGCCATCTCTCCAGCCCCTGATATCTTTTCTTTAAAGAAAATGTCAAGAATTCTTATGGGGAAAAACCCACCAAATAAACCAAACAGAGATGAAAAGCAAAGGGAAAATAGTACTAGAGATGACAGAAGTTGGATTAAGATCCTTTATATCTAAGGAGTGATAATTCATTTTAAGAAAAAGAGCAGAATGGCAGGCAAGATGTCCCAAGCCTGGGGATCCGAGTTTAATCACCAGGACTCACATGGTGGAAGGAGAGAACTAAGCTCCACAAGGTGTCCTCTGACTTACACACACACACATATGCACACACTGAATAAATGAGTGGAATTTTAAAAAAGAAAACAGCACCTATTTTAATAAAAAAAATAGGGAGAGGGTATAAAAGGTGTTTTACTGAATATGTGTAATAGGTGAGTAACACTAAGATACTTTGAACTTCTCATACTCTCTATAAGCAAAAAAAAATAATAACGTTTTCCTTCAGCTATTAGTGAAGAATGAAAGAAAATAACACACATCATTGGCAAGAACATGGGGAAACTAGTATTCTTACTGATGTTTGGACAGAGTTCTCATTGTCGTAAAGTTGGGGGATGAAGATCAGTGGTAAAATGTCTGCTTAGTGTGCACACAGGCCCTGTATTTAAACACACACACACACACACACACACACACACACACACACACACACACACACACACACACACGTAACTGGTGGTCCAGGTCTACAATTCCAGTACTCAGGAAGCTGAGACAGGAAGACCATGATTTTGATGCCAACCTGGTCTACACAGTGAGAACTTGTTTCAAAAGGAAAACAGTAAGATAGATAGTTCCAGAAATATTAAAAAAGAAATGAAAAAATTTGGTAAACATATTAGATGGGAATTTGGCAATATCCATCAAAATACAAAATACACATCATTATGTTATTGCTACAAAGTTATTTACAAGTATTTGAGCACTATTGTGCAGGCATGCATATGTTTTGGGGGTGGGAACATCAAGAGGATCAGCTATTAAAGATGAAGTAAAGAGATAAATGTTCCTGTACTGCTATGTGGAAAGAGGTGCAAAACAAGTCACCAGGCAGAGAATGCAGCCGGATCCCGAGCCATGTGTGTTACATGAATCCTTTCTGTGGGAAACAGAGAAGACTCCACATGCAAAGTGGTCCAGCGGGGTCACATAAGGAGGGCTGAGGGGAAAAGGGACAGTCATTTTTCTGCATATTCCTTTCAATTATTTGAGTTGTAAGTATATTAATATGTATGTATTATGATATTTTTAAAAGTAAATTTAAGCCAGGTGGTGGTGACACACACTTTTAATCCCAGCACTCAGGGAGGCAGAGGCAGGCAGATCTCTGAGTTCAAGGCCAGCCTGGTCTACAGAGAGAGTTCCAGGACAGCCAGGGATACACAGAGAAACTCTGTCTCAAAAAACAAGCAAACACACAAATGTAGTTTTGAAGAGATACAGAGTCTGTCTCAACGAAAAACCATAAAAGAAGAGGAAGAGGAGAAGGAGGAGGGGGAGGAGGGGGAGGAAAACAGGTTTGGGGGCTGATGAGATGGCTTAGTAGGTAGGCACACTTGCCACTAAGCCTGAAACCCTGACTTTAATCCCCTGGATCCACATAATGGAAGGAGAGTACTGACTCTCATGGTTGTTCTCCACACATATATGGTGGTTAATGTTCACACACACACACACACACACACACACACACACACACACACACACACACACAAACACACGCACACACAGGTCCATGCACAAATAAGTAAGTGTAGAGGCTGGAGAGATGGCTCTGTGGTTAAGAGCACTGGCTGCTCTTCCAGAAGACCCAGGTTCAATTCCAAGCACCCACATGGAGGGTCACAACTGTCTGTAACTCCAATCCTAGGATATCTGATGTCCTCTTGCTCTCCATGGGCACCAGGCACACATATGGTGCACAGACATACAGGCATGTTGGAAGAGGCAAAATGTTCCCACTCCTCTTGTCCCTTCCTGCCAATGGCTTTGCTCTTAAATCTGCTTGAGCTCCAGTGTGTCATCAATACAGCCTTAAGTGATGTCCCCTAGAGCATACAGACAAGGGCAACTCAGACAGAAGAGGCTTGGAAATTCCCTCTGTCAGCTTGGCATTCCAGAGATAGAGTAAGATAGCACTCGCTGAGATACCCCCACACTGGCCTGACCTGATCACAGGCAGAAGAGAGGGGTCTTGACCAGAGTACTCCACTCTACCCCATGGTTCTCGGATCCTGGAGAGGAGAAGCCATCACCCAAGCATTTCCTCTAGGTCTGCCAGAAACAGGTGAAGACAGTACGTTTGGACCTCATGGTAAGTGTCTGGGTGGGAGATGGGTCCCTGCAAAGTCACCTGATCCTGAAAAGTCCTCCTGAGACACAAGACAAAGCAGAGAGGAGCCTTAACCTATCAGCCATCTCCTCAGCCTAGCAACCTCCTCCTACATTTAATAGAGGCCAGAACTGTCCAATCCCCTGGATGTCTCTCCTCTATGGCAGCTCAGGCCAGACACCAGGGACCTTCCAGAACACTGGATGCACTGGCAGAACATCAGGCCCCTTAGCCCAGTGGTTCCCAACCTCCCTAATGTGGTGGCCCTTTAATACAGTTCCTCATGCTGTGGTGACCCCCAATCATAAAATTGTTTCATTGCTACTTCATAACTGTAATTTTGCTACTGTTATGAATCGTGATGTAAGTACCTGAAATGCAGGGTATCTGATATGAGACCCCTGAAGGGGTCAATGACCCATAGGTTGAGAGCCACTGACTCAGCATTCTGGGAATATAAATCATTATTATTTCAGATCCCCCATAGTTTGGGGATGTTTCATGGTCCCTAATGCCCATAAGAAAGCGCTACCACCAGAAGTGGGCATGGATGCCTACAATTCTAGCGCTTTGGGGGAATGGAAGCAGGAAGACCAAGAGTTCAAGACTAGATCCTCGGCTACATAGGTGAGTTTGAAATTAGCCTGGGCTACATGTAACTCCATCTCAGTGAGAAAAGAAGGAAAGGAAAAGGGGGAAAAAAGACCAAACTTTGCCAGCCCAGTTAAACAAAAAGAATCTAAACCACAGAATCCAGAGCAGAGCTGTAGCAGACAGGGGTCCTCAGATCTCCGTGACTCCAGGTGCAACTTATAAGCCAACACATGGGGGTGCTGCTGTCAGGAGACTGGGAGGTCCAACCACTGATTAGTCAGTAATGGAGCATACAGGGAGTGGGGCATATGCCAGGGGAAGGATACGTGCTCTGCACTGGAGGTCACTCTCACACACGGCACAGCTCATGAGGCAAAGGCAGTTTATAAGGGCCAGAAAGCAAACAGAACCAACCCAAGGATCCTCTTCCCATCTTCAGAAGACTGAGAAGTCCAGGCAGGAGATTAAGAGGGACCCTAAATCACCCCAGCTTACTCCAAACGAAGTCACTTGCTCCCCATCGGTTTAATGTCACGCACAGTTGTCCCCAGTGACTTAATGGGAATAGCACCCAGGGATCTCTCTGAGCTAAACAATCTACTCTATCTACTTCAAGGATTCAAATAAAAATTAGAGCCTGTCGTGGTGGCACACACCTTTATTCCCAGCACTCAGGAGGCAGAGGCAGGCAGATCTTTGAGTTCGAGGCCAGCCTGGTCTACAGAGCGCGTTCCAGGACAGCCAGGGCTACACAGAGAAACCCTGTCTTGAAGAAAAAGAAAGAAAGAAAAAAGAAAGGGATGGAGGGGGCAGGGAGGGAAGGAGAAAGACAGACTGGGGAGATGACTCAGTTAACAGTACTTGCTGCTCTGGCTGAGGACCAGGGATCAGTTTCCAGGCCCCACGTGGTGACTCACAATCACCTGTAACTCCAGTTCTAAGAGATCTGAAGCCCCTGTCCTCTGAGGGCTCCTGCAGGCATGTGGTGGATACCAGCTTGTGCGGAAAGACAGACAGACACACACAATCTTAAAAATGAATTCAAGTAAAAATCATCTAGGATAAATACATTTAAAAATGCAAATTGCTAAACAAACTCAGACCACCGTACTGTTAGTTCTATAAGGGTTATTGACATCAGGTATCTTACCTAAGTCCCTAAAGACTCCAGTCACAAAGGGCAGCAAAACCATCCTAACATGCAGATATCCGCCAGCTGATGACATAGAAATTTAGCCTCTGTATTAGTTACTTTTCCTGTTGCTGTGATAAACTATCCAGACAAAGGCAGTTTAAGGATGGGAAGGCTTTGTTCTGGCTCACAGTTTGAGGGTACAGTCCATCACGGCAGGAAAGTGAAGTTCAAGTAGCTGGCCACAGTGCACCCACATTAGGATTAGAGACTGATAAATCCCATTATCAGCCAGCTTCCTTCTTTCTATGTATGCAGCCTTGGATCCAAGCCCAGAGAACTGCATGGCTTTCCTTTGTAAAGGATGGAACGTCTCATCTCAGGCAGTCTAATCAAGATAATTCATTACTGTAATATCTAGAAGCTAACCTAACCTAAACAATCGGTCACAGGTATTCTTGGTGGCTTACCTCTGGACTGAGTTCAGCTCTCGTCAAGCTGACAATCAACACTATCACAGTCCCTGTTTGATCACTGACGGTCTCCTCCGGCTTTTCCCAGGCCATGGGCAAAGTGTCCCATCTCTAAAGATTGCTATCATCTGACTATATGTGATGTAGCAAAATGCAAACTGAGGTTGAAAAATCAGTGTCCAAACAGGAAGTTTCACGAGTGAGCGAAGATAAGAGAGAACTCACAACTCCATTGTAAACAAGGACCTGGCACAGCCAGGCTTGTTAATATTGAAAGAGAGTTCATTGAAAGCAGAGACCCCCTGAAAGAGACTAACCTGTTCATCAAGGGATTAGAAGAGGCCCCCGGTCCTCAGATATACTTGCTAAAGTGACACAAGGCTAATCCTGCTGGGAAATGCTCAGAATGGGGTTTAGAAATGGATAATGATCCATTGTCTACTACTGCATTTCTGAGAAATTGCCTATGTTGATTCCAGTGTCTTTTTCCTTTTTTAAGAGATAGCCAGTTCCCATCCCCTCATCCTACTGTCTGTGAAAAACTAGTCTTCGTTTAAGGCATTTTGATCTTTTATCCTTAAACTCAAAATCTCTTCTACTTGAACCAGGAACCAGCTGAGGTTTTGTTTTGTTTTGTTTTGATGATGCCCTGTATCACCAAGCTGGTTAAACTTGGCATTCCCAAGGGCTTGCCAGGGTCAAAAGAGAGCATCCAAGAAGCCAGGCTGACCCGGCATTTACCCTGACCTGGGGCATTATTGATCATAAAAGCCACATTTATTTCAATGCAGGGAGTTTCAAAGTGTGGGCCTTGTAAAAATTTAATAATCAGGATGTGGTAGCACATGCTTGCAATCCCAAACTGCGAGAGGCTGAGGCAGGAGGGTTGTGAGTTTGAGCTCACTTTGGGCTATGCGGCAAGACTATGTCTCAAAAAACAGCAACAAAACAAACCCCGGAGCCGTGTATGGTGATGCACACCTGTGACGTCAGCACCTGGGAGGCAGAAGCAGGAGGTAAGGAGTTCAAGGTGAGGCTCAGGTACATGAGACGCTGTCTCAAAAAAACTCCAAAACAAACAGCAACTACAACAACAAAAAACCTCAGAAGTCTTTTTTTGGTGTTCATAAGGAAATGATGACCTAGTTCATAGACTTTCCTGTTTCCTCCCTCCCTCCCTCCCCCCTCTCTCTCCCTCTCCTTCTCTCCCTCTTTCTCTTTCTTTCTTTCGTTTTTTTTGAGGGAGGGTTTCATGTAGTTCATGTTTGAAGCTAGCCTCAAATTCCCTATGTGTGTGTGTGTGATCCTCCTTCCTCTACCTCCCCAGTCCTGCAGTGCCAGAATTATAGGCATGTACCACCATGCTGGGCATCAAACCTAGGCCCTTGCGCATGCTGGACAAGTACTCTACAAACTGAGCCACGTCCCAGGCCTCTATTTTCATTATTACATATGAATAGGGACCACCAGAGAACAATTAATGGGGTTGTATTATTTGAATTCATAAGCTAAAACCAGATTTCTAAAGAGATCTCCCTCAGCTTTGACTCATTTTCCAGTAGGAAGTTGGAGTATTATGCAACAGTAAGCAAGGCTGAGGAGTCCTACCAAGCAGATAAGGATATTGACAATGGAATCCTACCTCCTCTTCCCGTGCAAGAAGAAATTATGACTAATTTACTTAGGTAATGATCAACCAGCTATCTAGCTCACTCTACATAACCGCATGTACTTGTAACAATGGAATCTCTGGCCTCTAGCTTTCCTGTAACAGGGTGTTAAGACCTCTTGTATACACCATAGTTCAAATATATCAAAGCAAATCCCCTAAAATTGGCTTATCAGATACTACTACTTAAATACCACGTCCTATATTATCAAAATAGGAAATAAAATATTCCTATAATTATGAACTAGGGAAATGCTTCTCAGTATAAAACACCACGTCTGGGCTTCATATTTTTCAGTCAGGAACTTTGCAGGTGTGTTGAGCATTAGGCTTGTTGTCCACGTCTGCTTTTTATTATTGACAGAGTAGTTTTCCTGTTGTAGAGAGGAACAGGTAGGGAGAGTAATAGGATTGTCTGCCCACCTTAGATGAGCGGCAGCTAGAGAAGACTGAGAGCCACTACCTGGGGGGTGGAGAGATGGCTTCAGTTAAGAACACTGGCTGCTCTTCCAGAGGACCTGGGATCAGTTCCTACCATTCACATGGCAGCTCACAACTGTCTTTAACTCTAGTCTCGGGGGATCCTGACACCTTCTTCTGACCTCTGTAGGCACCAGGCAGGCATGTAGTGCACATACATACATTCAGACAAAACACTCATACATATAAGACATAAATAAAACCAAGAGAGGGGAGAAGAAACAGACACTCACATAGAAACACACACACACACACACTCACACACACACACACAGAGAGAGAGAGAGAGAGAGAGAGAGAGAGAGAGAGAGAGAGAGAGAGAGAGAGAGAGAGAGAGAGCCCAGAGACTGCATGCTTTAGAGAAATTTGCATGAGAAGTCATCAGAAAAGATAACTGGCCCTAGAAATACAGGCAACCTATGTCATGCTTATGTGTATCATGCAGTTATTAAGAGCCACTGGGGAACCAGTTACACCCCAAGAGCAGGGTAGTATCCAATTGTTTCCCCTTGCCTTCAACTTGTTGCAGTCTTCCTGCCTCTGCCTCCAAAGTGCTGGGATTACAGGCCCATCCCACTACATCCAGACTCAACTGATTGATTGATTGATTGCTGTTGATGTTTTTCCTTAGAGATAGAGCCAATCTATACAGCCAATGCTGGCCTGGAACTCTCCATCCCCGTGATAGTCTCCCAGCATCAGGATTACAGATGTGTACCACACTGGCTCTATTGCTGTTTCCTATGGCCAGCTTCACTCTTATTCCTTGCAGGAAGTCTGAGGAGAAGTGAACAGCAGTGTCTGGGTGAGGACTATGCTCCAGTCACTTTGGCTGAAACAAATGGAGGGCAAAGGCAGAAACAAGCGACTTATGACCCTCCCTCATTTCTACCAACTGCAACCCACTTAGCTAATAAAGGAATGGGAGATATTTTTCACACATTTTAGTTTTTGAATATTGCCTTTTAAATTATGCATAAGGCCCTGTTTCCAAGCATCCCATTAATTGGCTTGTTCAAATTATTTCTTAGTTCCTGTTGGCAAGAACCAGTGTGCCAATGTATCCTCATGAAACACAGATGAGGCAGACAAGGCCAAGACCCAGAGTTTGTAGTTTCATAGACAAGACAAAAGACAAGACAAGGTCAGGTAGTGAAGATACCTTGAGAAGTATGTTGCAAAGGCTACGAGGTAGTGCTAGGTAAAATGCTACGAGGATTTGAGAGAAGGAAAAAAGGATGTTGTAGAGAAAGAGATGAGAGAATCTTTGCAAGACAAAACCTTTGAGATGGTGCCATGGGGGTCCAGTGAGGACGGCCACTATATAACCAAGCTTTCATTTGAAAGTGTCCCAGGCAATGGGAGTCACTGAGGTGACTTCCCAGGAGAGTGCTGCAATAACAAGCATGATGTGACTCTGGCCAGAGCAGGGTCTAGCTGGGGAGACTGTCTAGAAAGGAAACTAAAGAGGCTTCCGAGGACCAGCTTGTCACCTGTCAAGTCTCCTGGGTTTCTTTTTACAATTAGTCACCTATGGATTCTCCAGGTCAGGGTGAGCTGCAGAGATTAGCTGTGCTTAGAGATGAAAAGCACCGAGTATCCCCAGGGGAGATACTGAGTGAAGGAAGCCACCCTGAAGAGAGAACAGGGAAGGAAGCTCAGAGGCAGAAAAAAAGCATCTCGTAGTGACAGAGGTGAGGACAGGAGCTGCCTCTGGGAGGCGCTGCTGGCTGGGAGGAGACAAGAGCTCATTGCCAGTGTTGAAAGAGTTCTACATCTTCCTCTGGGTCATAGCAATAGAAGGGTTTACCTGGGTAAAAAGGCACTTGCAGGAAGCCCTGAGATCCCCTCCCTGATATAAAGCCCTGGAACATCTCCAGCACAGCCCAATTTGGAGGTCTGAGCTGAAACCTTGGAGAGCTGGCAACCTATTTCCACTTCCATTGTGGAGTGGAGAAGAAAAGACACTGAAATCCACTGGATCAAAGACCTGGGTTGTCCTAAGTCTTTTCCTTTTTTCTGGCAGAGGAAAAGCAAGAGAATGCAGCAACAGAGACTGAGAGGTGGTAACCAGGGATACAAGCGCCATGGTAGGAAAAACGATGCTCTCTCTTCCCAGGGTCCATGTCCCAATACCTGAAGCCTGTGAGTATGTTACTTCACTTGTCAAAAGGGTTTTGCAGATGTAAGATAAAGATCTTGAGTTGGGGAGGTTATCCAGGATTATCTGGGTGTACCCAATATATCCCTAAAAGCATTTATAATTGACAGATTGAGGCAGAAGAGTCAGAGGAGGAGATGTGATGCTGGAAGCTGAGGCTTGAGTAATGAGGCATTGGCTGGGGGTCACTCAAGGCACACAGGCTGCCCCCGGAAGACTGAAAAGGCAAGACAGGTGGCTGTAGAAAAACCCTAGAAAGAATGCTGCCCTTCCTACTCATGTCCCACTGCTGACCTCCAGAACGGTAACAGGATACATCAGTGTTGCTTTAAATCTCTGCCTGTGGCATTTTGTTACAGTAGCAATAGAAAATGAATTCAGGCAGAAAATCCAAAAGGATCGAGTATCCAAGTGGGGGAAAGGAGTAGCAAAGCAAACAGCAGAGCCCAACCCCAAGACTGCTGCCAGCCCCGGGAGGCGCAGGTGAGAACCAGCCGCCAGCTTCAGGGAAGGGACGCTCACAAGACCCTGGCAACAGGGAAGGGACGCTCACAAGACCCTGGCAACAGGGAAGGGAAGCTCACAAGACCCTGGCAAAGGCAGCTTCAGTATCAAGGCAGGTTTTAGGGAGAATGGAGTACCTGTTACTCGTCTAAATAAACAAAAACTACACGTGAAGCGACGGTGTGTGTCATATGGGGTAGGAGGGCACACCAACAGCAAGGCTCGAAAGGATGGCGGGGCCATCCAGGCATCAGTTTCGGGTATTTCCTGGCAATATTTCCAAAGGTGATCACTCTCCTGGGTTTCTGGGATTCCCAAGAGTCCTATTTCTGATCTTCTTCCCCAATTCTTGGTCTCGAAGCCAATCTGGAGTGATACCAGGGAACCCTCGGGATCTGTGCACGGAATCAGTGGCCAGGTCTCCAGATGTGCTACTAGCTGGCTGTGATTTCATCCTCCACGTCAGGCTTGCTGCTGTCACAGCAGGCCAGAGCAGTTGGAAAAGGACAGAGACCTTCCACAGGCCAGGCCCTTGTGCGGAGCCCTTGACAATGGATGTCAGCTAGCTGACGTCTCATCCCCACTCCATGATGCAAGTGGAGGTAGGTTCCCAGCTCTCCGAGGCTCAGACCTCCAAGTAGGGCTGTGCTGGAGGTGTTCCAAGGCTCCCCAGAAAGGAGGGGACCCCAAGGCTTCCTGCATTGAGATCCTCTTCCCATTTAATCACTCAAGCCCTGAAGCCCTGAGCAAATATTACAAAGCCTAGCAGAACTGTGGGTGGCAAAGCTGTGGGCTTCTTAGCCACTCAGAGACACATCCTACCTGGTTAGGACCTGGCCCCCAAATCCTCCAGACACTGTGCTGCCTCAGTGCTACAATCTGGAGAGCTGAGGCTTCCTTTGCTTGGAGTATTCTCAGGCAGATGGCTCATATCTCACTGGTCTCTGAACAAGATCCATCCAAGTCTGTGATACAATGCGGGGCGGGGGGGGGGGGGGACGGGGGGGGGGGAGGACAGGTCTCTTTCTGACAGTTACTATCCCCTTGGTGGCAGATTTGTGGTTGACAGAGGATCTGGGTTGGGCTGTGAGGAAATCTAGAACTTTTACCAGAAACACATATATGCATACACTTTCCCATACACAATTTCATCTCTTACACTAGTCCCAGATGACCCACAGAATACCAAGTTTAAGAAGTCTTACTTCACTGTTTCCTATAGTGTGGTCCAAGTGGTACCCATGATGGCTTTAGGAGATAAAAGGGACAACTTTTATCATTTTAAGTTTGGGGCTGAGAAGTAGCTCAGTTGATGGACTATTTGGCTAGCATGCCCGGGGCCCTAGGTTGGTCCCCAGCATCACATAAACTGAGCATGGTAGCACATGCCTTTAATTCTGGCACTTGGGTAGTAGAGGCAGGAGGACCAGAAGTTCAAGGTCATCCTCAGCTACATAGTGAATTTGAGGCCAGTCTGGGCTACATCATACCTGTCTCCCCTCCCACAAAAATATCTATTTATTTTAAAGTATATATAAGGCTGAATGTGGTGGAGCACACCTTTAATCCCAGAACCTAGGATGCAGAGGCAAGTGGATCTCTGAATTTGAGGTTGGCCTGGTCTATCTAGTCAGTTCCAGGACAGCCAAGACTATGTAGAAAGACACAGTGTCAAAAACAAAACAAATACAAAACCAAAACCAACTGAACAAAAGGCCTGTGATTCTATTGGTCTTACTACTTAGGGTCAGTATATGCTAAAATTAAAAAATGAGTCTATATAGAGATGAATATCAAATATTATAACTCAAGTGGTGTGTCAGTTGTAAAGAACTATGACCGTGACTCCTGGGTGACCAAAGTCTAGGGAACATAATATCTATGGGCTCGGAAGGAGGTTTAGACACAGAACCCCTTCTCTCTTTAAGTTATTTACTTATTTATCTTATTGTTTGTGCGTGCATGTGCAGAGTCCACAGGAGTAGGGCAGAGGACAACTGGTAGAAATGAGTTCTCTCCTTTCACTGTATGAATTCGAGGAATCCAACTCAGGTTATCACTCTTGGTAGCAAGCACCCTTATCCACTGAGCCATCTCACCAGCCTTGCTTCCTTTTTTGAAGTGGTGGTCACAACTCAAAACCTGGGCTTCATGGCCACAGGTGGGAGAGCACAGGTGTCAGTGTGTAGGCTAGGGAGCTTGATCCAAGTGGCTCTGGCAGCCAGGGATAGTGAGAGAGCCAGCTTCCCCCATCAGCCACGGGCCCTTTCACTTGTTCAAGGTGAGCAGCTCATCTCCCCTACCCCACAGTACGTTAGCTCAAACAAGTCTGACTTGTTCTGTGTGTGTGCCTTTGTGTGAGTGTGAATGTGTGTGTGCGTGTGTACACAGGGGGGTGTGGCAAAGTGGGGAAGAGGGGAAATAAGTGGGGTGGCCCCATGGAAGAAGAGACACTAGAGTGCTCCCACTTAACGATCAGGCTGGAGAAGGGTCCCTAGGGGAGGGGGACAACAGTTAGTCCATAGCATTTCCTTTCTGCTCTTCACAGGACAGGAGAGAGCTCTTACCTCCAGAGGTATCCGCACCCCTGATCCAGCAGCAGAGGGGGGAAGTAGAGGAGGTAATGGGGGGGGTTGTTAGAAGGACTTATCTAGTCATCTCTTTGAATGGACACACCACCCCTACCCGATTTCTTCAACTACCTTTCTCCCCCCAGTTTAAAGAGAACTTTGCCCAGTAAAGTAAAGCATGCCTGTAATCCCATCACTTGTGAGGCCCAGGCAGAGGGATCGAGTTTGAGGCTGGCTTGACCTAAATAGCAAGATATCTCACAAAATGAAATGAAACAAAACACACAAACAAACAACAAACAAAAAACATGAGCTAAAATAAGGAGGACCTTGTACTAGTTTCTACATTTGACCTCTGCCAGCAGAGTGACAGGAAACTGGAATGTAAGGTGACTATGGTTGCTGGTTAAATCTGGTCTGTGGGTTTGAAGGCGGACTGTGAGATTTTAGTTTTCTCTACATCCTCTACAACCTGAAAATCTGGATATTTGCAACATGACCACACTGGGACTCTGAGGGTCACAGGTAAAAGCAGGAAGCAAAGGTGAACTGGGTTTTGCCTCTGAGTTCTCCCTAGGGGTCAGGCAGGGAAAGACAAAGCAAAACCAAACCCTAATGCTGGGTGGTTGGCAAGGTAGGTAGGTGGGGCCATCCGGGCCAGCTGGTGGGGGTGACATTCAGAATGGTACTGAGTAGAGAGGCCACACCCTCTGGCTCCTGTCTGTAGAACACAGTTACAACACAGGGCAGGCCAGTGAGCTGTCACAGGCCTGGCGGTCTCCTGTTCTGATCCCAACCTCGTGCCAATTTCTGCACTCAATTTTTCTTGTATTTTCAGCTAAGCTTTTTGTTCCTTCAGCAAGACCTGATACTAAATGCCAGCTTCCTATATATCATCCTGGGCTCCCATTGAGGAATGCCAAGTCTGGACACTTTGTGAAATCCCCCAAATCCTTCTGTGATGAAATCTCTTTTCCCTTCCAGTCACGGCTGCCTTTTCGCTGGTCTCCTTACATCAGCTGGGGTTTCCTGCATTGCTTCTCACCATTGGAGCCAGGATACTCTTCCAAAGATGCAAATCTTCTCATGCCGCTCCTTTCCATGGCTCCACAAGTCAAGCCCTGGACCACAGCCTGTGAGGCTCATGTAATCAAGCCCCGGTGACTTTTGGCTCCCACCTCTTCCCTTTGCCTGATAAACTTTTGTCACCTTGGTCCCATTGCTGTCTCTTGACTGTGTCACACTCTTTTTTTTTTCCATTCATGTTGTCCCTCTGTAATATCCTTCCCACCACTTTGTCTGGCTAAGCTCCATCTTTCAATTAGCTATCTCAAGGCAGCCCTTACTGAACATGTTCTCTAGAATCTTCACCCAGACTCAACATGTAAATATTATAAATATTAATGAGATGTATTTAAATAACCATCGTGTGAGTAGTATGGACCCTCCTTTCCCCAATAACATGTTCACTCCATGAAAATGGGAACCACGTTTGTTTTGTTTAATATCGGTTGGTACCTAGCTCGGTGTTGTCAACCCACTTAAAAACCGAGTGACTGAATAACAGATAAAGATTAGATAAGATGGCAAACAGCGTCTCCGGGAACAGTGAATGGTGTGTCCTTTCATCCAAAGACCTAAACGTACTTGGAAGCAAGAGTAAGCAACACGAAACAACCGTTGCTTCACATCTGATCACGATGGCCTCACTTGTCACCAGCCCCATGCCAGGCTTGGGAATAAGGCATCAGCTTAGCTCCAACCTGAGTCTGTAAGACTTCTGTAGATAGGGACTGTGTTCCCAGCCCCTGGATCCTTGGGATGGAGACAACTTTGATTCTGGAGTAAGGAAACATTTGATTTTCGTACTTCCTAGTGGTTTGACTTCAGACATTTATAGAACCTCACGGAACCTCTGTTTTCACATCCTAAAACGAGGTGGGTTGAAGGCAAAAATCCAAACAGCCTGCACCACACAGCAGCACACAGCAGCACACAGCCTGGGTTGGAAGTATCGAACTCTTTTCCTTAGCAAACTGCCTTATGCACTTTATTTCACTCTTTCACACCCACGGCACTGTTTAGGATAGGAATAAACTCAGGGGCTGGTGGATATAATCTATAGGACGCTGTCCAGGTCCTTCACACCCACCCACCAGAGCCTTGGGAGCCAGCCGAGCAGAACTTGAGATCTGTGCCTAGAGAGCGGTGGGCTGGGGAACCGAGGACAGGTGAGCCTACGAACCTATTACTGAAACTAGAAAGGAGAGCAGAAAGGCCGATACAGAAGAAGGAAGAGAAAAGAGAAAAGGGGTGGTTGGTGGTGGCTGGGGCCAGAAACAGAAACCCAAGTTGTCCAGAAATCAAGTTGTCAGGGGCCGGGGAGGGGCTGCCGACGGGACATGTTGGAAGGAGAATGCAGCCAGGTCAGGGGCTAGCGCTGGAAAGAGGAAGGGCAGGTTCCTGGAGATAGGAAAGGGGCCAGTGACCTGTTACTTGGAAAGAAACCGGGGAAGCGGAGAGAGAGGGGAGGGCGGCAGCTGTCACCTTGCCTTCTCCTAGAGGGCAGGTGATCTAGGCTCTCCCTCCGGAATGGTGGTCTGGGGGAGGGGTGGGTGGGAAGCAGGGAGCGGGGTGTGCCCCGGGCCCGGCTGGTACCTGAGGGTCCCCTCGCAGTTCGCCCACGTAGTACTGCTCCAGCCAGCGGCGGGCGTTGTCCGAGTGTCTGTGAGGTGGCCCATCCAGGTCGGCACTGATGTCCTGGCCAGCCCGCGCCCGCAGCAGCTGCTCGCCCCCCGGATGGTGCCGCACGAAGTCGGTGAGGTCGTAGAGGCTGGCCCCGCGGCGGACCCAGCAGGCGCCGGCCGCCAGGCGCCGCTGGACCTCGGCGGGGGAGAAGGAGGCGGCGGGGGGCGGAGCGGGGGCCATGGCGGGAGAGCGGAGCTCGGAGCTCGGAGCCCGGCAGTCTGCTCCGCGGCCGCCCAGCGCGCCTCTAACATCTCGGGAGCCGGGGCCGCCGCAACGGGCCGGCCGCCACCGCACCTGCTCATTTGCATGCCGCGCTCTCATTGGCCGCTCGGGGGGACGCGGCTGGCGCTCCGAGCCGCCTCCCCATTGGCCGGCAGGGACCCGAGCCCCGTGCGCTGGGCGCTGAGCGAGCGCGGGGCGCAGGTGGCCCTGGGCAGGTAGAGGGCGTGCCCGCCAGGTGTGTCTGTCCGGCTGCGGGTGGATGCCAGCGGATCGCAGGGGGACACGGTCAGGACGACACCCTCCGTGACCTCCTAACTTCTCCTGCAGCTTCAAGGGAGAGACTTAACTGCTTTGAATTCTGCAGTTTCAAGAGGCGTCAAAGCCAAAAGGCAACAGGGCAAGAGGTCTTAGTCTAGTGCCGGGGGCGGGGGGGGGGTGTTTTGGGGGGTGGAGCGACGACGAAAAATTTAAAGTCGCCCCAAACTCAGCCACAGTATATAATAATGTAACATTTCAAAGAATTATATCGTTGTACCATGTGAATGAGCATCTACATGCTGAATATGTATTGTTGAAGTGTTATAAGTTTATAGTACGCACGTTTTGCTACAATTTAAAATAAAAATTAAAAAACACTTTACTGGGTGGTCTGGGTGAGTAGACAGATGGCTGTAAAAAGGATTTATTTTATGTGTGACTGTGTGCACTTACATGCCTCATGTGCAGTGCCTGTGGAGGCCAGAAGAGGGTGTCGATCGTCTGGAACTGGAGTTACAGGCTGTTGTGAGCAGACACGTGTGTGCTGACAACAGAACCCTGGTCTTCTGCAAGAGCAGACAGTGTTCTTCACCACTGAGCCAGCTATCAGGTCTTATTGGACTAAAAGTCATAATTAGTAGAACAGGATTGGGAAGGCGCATAGCTAGATTGTGTTTTTATTTACATGTTTTCTATTTTGTTCATTATGGACATTTTGCATTAGTTCTGAATTGTCAAAGACTATTATTTATCTTGGGAATTACTATTTATTAACTTATGACTTTGTGATGTATCTACCCATCTATCAGCATATCTCTGTCATGTCTCCATCTTGTAATAATGACGTTGCGGATTCAATGCCCTCCCCAGCCTCCTTATTTTCCTCTTGTTTGAGAAGGGCAAAGACTTTGAAGACTTCCTGAGGTAGAAGTGGATTGCTGGCTTGCCTGGTAATTGATGGGTCTGTGCCTACTTCATCCGTTTTGTGAGTTTATTCTGACTGATAGTTTTATTCTTGGTTTCTGGATAAGACACCATCTGGTGAATGGAAAATAAAACTTGTAATATTTCAAGAAGAAAAAAAATATTTATCTGAGGCTAGAAGATAGTGGTTAAGACCCTTCCCTGCTCTTCCCGGACCAGAGTTCTGTTCCTAGCCCCAATGTCAGGCCGCTCGACTACCTATAGCTAACTCCAGCTCCAGTGGATCCTATGCCCTTTCTGGCTTCCAGGGGAACACACACATTTTGGTTGTTGTCGTTGTTTGTTTTGTTTTGTTTTTTGAGACAGGATCTCACTGCATAGCTTTAGCTGGTATGGAGCTTGCTTTGTAGACCAGGCTAGCCTCTGCCTCCTGCGTACTAAGATCAAAGGTGTGCACCATCACATCCAGCAATACATAATTTAAAAATTCTTTAAAACATTTATCTTGAGATTTGAAGTTACCTTGAATTTTTTGGTAGGCTCTTAAGTTTTGGTACCTTACTCCATCTTACATCACAACCCCTAGGAGAAAATCCTGAAGGAAGAACAGGGAATCATGCCTCCTTCATAGAAGGAAAACTAGGGGCCTTGGAGGCAAAGCCTGAGGACTAGGTATGTCATCAGAGTCTTGTTAATAACAAAGAGGAAGGACCACACACAGCTTTACCTTCTCAGCTAGGGACTATGATTTGTAATCAGACTCCAGGTTCTGGGGTTGCCTCATCCAACTGGCTTTTGTCTTTCTTTCGGAAAACATTTTTCCAGGTTGCCTCTGCTTGTTGCCCAGGCAGGGCTAGCATTAGCATTGTGTAGTAAGCCTGTCTCAGAAGCCTCAGGGCCACCACGACAATAGAAGCAATTAAGGTTAGGCTAGCTGGTCTCGCCCTCCAGGGGTAGGTAAAAGTTCTTCTGTGACTATAGGTCTGCTAGGGAACAGCTAGCTGTCAGGCCTGGGCAATGAGACCTAAATGGTCACCCTCACCCCATTCTCACACCTACTGTGTTTCAAACACTTGGCATGGCAAAAGCCGCCAAGCATAGGCTCCTCAGATGTGTCTGCTGATGGCATCTGTGGGAAAGGCTGTTACTGTTTCTCACTACTACCTTAAACACCCATTGTCAGAAGCTGAACAAACAAGTTAGCCATCTATTCAGAATTGTAACACTCACATTTTTGCCCTAGCGATTCCACATCTAGAAATGTGATCTTGCAGATATACTGTATCAAGATGTATAAATAATAGCAGTAATTACAACATTGTTTATAGAGTAGAAACAGCCCAAATATACATCATAAGGGAGGAACCATAGCAAAATACCATGTAGACATTAGAAAGAATCAGGCAGACTCATGTCTAATGGATGAAATAATCTCCAGGACATTGTAGTGGGAAACAAGAACAGTGTGGATGGCAGCTAGTTTACTATATTTATTTATTTTTGAGACAGGGTCTCATCATGTAATTCTGGCTGGCCAGGAACTCATTATGAAGAGCAGGCTGGCCTCAAACCCACAGACATCCAGCTGCCTCTGCCTCCCAAGTGCTGGGATCAAAGGTGTGAACCACCACACCCAGCCTTGTTATTTTTAATTGTGTAGTACCTAAAAATATTTTGTATGCAAACAAAAGGATATGTGTAAATTCTAAAACAAGCAGTATATTAACTAAGACAGAAACTTGAACTGACTTTTGCACTCCAAACCATCTCTATTCTGCTTCCTGGTTACTAAATAGTAGCCACTGACTGTGAGTTCTGTTTTGTTTCTGTGTTTTTTCCTGTCCTGGGGTTGAACTCAAGTACATGCTAAGTAAGCATTCTACCAATAAGTTACACTTCCCAGTTTATATTCACCTTTTATTTTCACTTTTTAGATTTGTCTTACTTATGTATGTGTGTGTGTGTATTTGTGTGTATGCACACACTCGTGTGCAGGCATTCATGTGAGTATATGCATATGCATGAGGGAGCCACAAAGGCCAGAAAAGGACATTGGATCCCTGGGAATGAGTTACAGATGATTGTGAGCCACCTAGTGGGGTGCTGGGAATCAAGTTCAGGTCCTCTGGAAGAGCAACAAGCACTCTCTAACTGCCGGTCATCTCTCCAAGCCTATGGTTTTTTTTTATTTTTAATTAAAATAATCTTTGCCTCTCATCTCATCATAGAAACGCTGGGATTACAATCAGGTGTGTGTTACCTTGTCTAGCTTTGCATACATTCTAGAGATTCAAACTTGTATGGCAAGCTTTCTGCCTTCCACACCATCTCCCCAGCCGCTTTATCTTTTATTTTAGCAATCTGTATGTGCGTGCAGAATACATTGCTTGAATTAAGTCGGTTTTGTGTTCTGTGAAAAGCACATAATGTTTATTTGTCGTTGTGTAGCTTTGCATATTTCAGTGTTTTAAGGTTCATCCATGTTGCTGAGCATCACCACAGTGTCTAATCATCATGTCTTATTCCACTGCATGAACTTATCCATTTTCCTTGACCTCTGCATAGGAAGCACATCCCCTTTTTCTCTTTCTCTCTCTCATTACAGGGTCTCACTGTGTAGTCCTGACTGATCTGGAACTTGCTTTGTTGACTAGGCTAACCTGGAACTCACAGAATCTGATGGCCTCTGCTTCCTGAGTACTGAGATTATTGGTGTGTGCCACCATACCCAGTTCTTCCTTTTTCTTCTATTATAGGCATTCTTGTACATATGGGTAAGAATTTCTATAGCTTATATACCTAGAGATATAAATTACTGTGTCCTAGGATGTACAAGTGTTAAATTTATAATATAATGCAAATTAGCTTCTAAGTAACTGTACTGTTTTACATTCCCATGAGAATTATATGAAAATCCCACCTCCTTGATAGCAGAATACCTACATAAACCATGGGGTTTACATATATGAGATTTATACATTCTCCTTCATATAAACACTCCTTCACACTCAACACTCATTTTATGCTTTGGGTTATAATACAATTCTACTTTATTTTTTGCCCAAACTTCTGGCCGCTAGGGAGCTCTTGTGTGTTGTTGATGTATTTCTGCAGATCTAGAATCAGCCAATTCCTCCATAGCTCTCTGGCTCCTTTTATTGGATGATGGTATTAGCAAATAAGATGTGGGCCAGGAATGGTGGTGGATCCACAGGAATACAACACTCGGGCTGTAGAAGTAGGAGGGACACACGTTTAAGATCAATGTGTTTCACACTCCCCCAAAAGTTAATAAATGTAAAGTATGAATAATTTTCTCCAATAAATTTGCTAATTAGATGAAATGAGCTCACTGTTTTCAAATATACAAATTGTTAATACCCTTTAAAGAAGAAATAGATGAACTGATAGCCTCATGCTTATTAATAAGACTCAACTCATACTTTTAAGCTTTCAAAGGAAATTCTAGGCCCAGGGGCTTCACTGGCAAATCCTACGCAGCATTGGCTTTACTGGTGGTGTTAGCAAATGCTTAAAAACAGCAAGCTGGGCTGCAGAGATGGTTCAACAGCTAAGAGCACCAACTGTTGCTCTTGCAGAGGACTCGTTTTCAGTTCCCAGCACCCACATGGTGACTCATGGTTATCTGCAACCCCAGTTCCAGGAGATCTGGTTATCTGCAACCCCAGTTCCAGGAGTTCCTCTGCCTCTGTCTCCCAAGTGCTGGGATCAAAGGTGTGCGCTGCTGCCGCCACAGCCGCCGCTGCCGCCTGGCCTGTAAATTGCTTTGGTCATGGCATTCTATCACAGCAACAGAAAAGTAACTAATGTAGAAGTCAACATTATTCTAAGCCCCAAACCAGATTAAAACATGACATAAATAAATAAGCTACAGACAGCACCACTCACCAACATCGCTGGAGAATTTCTAGCGTGTTTGTCTATCTGTGCATGAATGAATGCGTGTGAGTGCACAGGTGCCGCTGCACACATTGTTGAGGTCAGAGGGCAACCTCAACTGTCAGTCCTTGCCCTCTACGTGATTTGAGGCAGGTCTCTTCACGGCTGCACAGACCAGGCTAGTTGACCCACGAGCTTCTAGAGCGTCTCCTATCCTTTACCCTCCATGTTGCTGTGCGTGTGCTGGGATTACCGATGAATGTTACCACGTCTGGCTTTACAGGGGTTCTGAAGATCTGAACTCAGGTGGAGCTTTTTACTCTCAGTCATCTCCCCAACCTCACACAAATTCTTTTTTTTTATTAAGAAAGTTTTTATTCATTTTATATAATAATCACAGATCCCCTTCTTCCCTCCTCCCACCCCTCCAGCCTCCCCCCTAAACTACCCCTATTCCCTCCTACAGGAAGGTAAGGCCTCCCATGGGGAGTCAGCGAGCCTGGTATGTTCAGCTGAGGCAGGTCCAAGCCCCTCCCCCTGCTTCAAGGCTGTGCAAGGTGTCCCACCATAGGTAGTGGGCTCCAAATAGCGCACTCATGCACCAGGGATGGATCCTGATCCTACTGCCAGGGGGCCCCTTAAGCAGATCAAGCTACACAACTGTCTCGCTTATGCAGAGGACCTAGTCCAGTCCCGTGGAGGCTCCACAGGTGTTGGTCTAAAGTTCCTGAGTTCCCACTAGTTTGGTTTGGTTGTCTCTGTAGGTTTCCCCATCATGATCTTGATGCCCCTTGCTCATAGAATCTCTCTTCTCTCTCTTTGACTGAATTCCTGGAGCTCGGCCTGGTGTTTGGCTCCCATGCAAATTCTTAACAAAACTTTAGCAATACAACAATACAAAACAATACAAATAAATAGGGTCTATTTCAGGTAGTGGAGTTTAGTGGGATTTTTTGTTTGTTTTTTAAGATTTATTTATTATGGATACAGTGTTCTGCCTGCATGTATGCCTGCAGGCCAGAAGAGGGCACCAGCTCTCATTACAGATGGTTGTGAGCCACCATGTGGTTGCTGGGAATGAAGTTTAGTTTAACATTAGGAGCTTAATAACATTCACCACATAAACAAACTAAAAAATTCAATGCCGTGTGATCATCAAATGAATGCAGAAAAGGCATTTGGCATAATCTAGTCAAACATTTCTGACATCCATTCATCTCCTTTCATCCCATTGAAAACAGAAAGCTTATCTTCAACTTGATAATTTACAAATCCCTCAACAAATGTCAAACTCAATGGTGAAAAGACAGTATTTTCCCATTCACATCAGGAAGAGGGTGAAGATCCCATATCTGTTTATTTGTCATGATACTAAAGATTTTTCCTTTTGAGACAGTCTTACTATATAGCCCTGGCTGTCTTGGAACTCACGAGATAGAGCCGACTGTTTTCAAATTCACAAAAATCTACCTGCCTCTGCCTCCTGAGTGCTAGGATTAAAGATATAAATCACCACACCTGGCTTTTGTTTTGTTTTTTTGGGGACAGGATCTCAAGTGTTCCAGGCTGGCCTCCAACTCTCTATGTGCCCGAGGAGGACCTTGAACTCTTGATCTTCCTGCTTTCACTCCCACATGCTGGGATTACAGGTGCGGGGATATTATGCCTGACCCTGTGGTAAACTCTTAACCAGTGCAAAGATCAATAAAAAGAAAAGGCATTTATTCAGGCTCATAGGAAAAGGATTGAATTGTCTTCATTGGGAGATGATGCCATGGTCTATGTAGAAAATCCAAGAAAAATTGACACACACACACACACACACACACACACACACACACACACACACACAAACTAGAACAAATGAAGTTAGCAAGCATATAGACTCAGGGTCAATTTACAGAAATCAATTATACTAGAAAGAAGTGGTCAGAAGTTGAAATGAGAAAGGAAACACTTGATATAGTACTAAACATGGGAAATAGAGGGACTGGGTCGATGGCTTAGTGGGTAAAGTGCCTGGTATACAAACACCAGGACCAGGTGAGGTTCTGCATACACACATAAATTTATGACAGAAGCCTTGGTGGCTGCCTGTAATCCCAGCTCTCAGGAGGCAGAGATAGAAGCTCGACACAAGCCGAATAGCTAGCCTAGCAGAATGGTGATGAGAGACCCTGCCTCAATGTACAATGTACAAGGCAGAGAGTGACCAAAGACGTCAGCTATCAACCTCTGGCTTCCATACACATGTGTATCCATATGCATCCGCATATGTGACTATCCATAGGCACATGCAACACTCACCATTCACCATGCTAAAAAGAGTGCATGTATTCCTATGAAATAGAATTACATCTGACAAAAGTCACTCAGTGATTATATACTAATAGCTATAAAACATTGCTGAGAAAATTTTCTAAGTATTGACATATACTCTGTTTAAGGTCATCCTTGACTACATAATGAGTTGGAGGCTAGCCTGGGCTACATGAGACCCTGTTTTAAAAAAAATAACAAGCTGGAATACTTAATAGTATTAAGATGTCTGTCCTTCCTAATTTGATTTATAGATTTAATGCGCAATTATGTTCTGAGAGTTCCATAACTCTCGTCATGCACTCATGCACACACCAACCTCAGTCCACTCTCAGCTCCTGTGAATCCTTACTCAATTCTTCCTCTCTCTTCTCCTTTGGAAACACTGTGGGCAAATATTGAATGGAGCAATGAGTCTTGGCACAAACCCTAGGCCATGAACTTGCCGAGGGAGTATATTGGCCACAAGAAAGATTGTAAGCCATCTGCCTACGGCCTGGCTTCTACCTGCTTGTGCACTCATGTCTTGCTACCTTCAGCTTAAGTCTACAGAAAATCTGCCCACGTGCAAAGAACTCACCTTGTGGCTTCCCAGCTGCAGCCCAAGAATGGATCTCTGCAGATTTACTGAGGGAAAGCCAATCTTCCAAAATGTCCATCAATGGCAGAGACTATCAAGGAATGATTACACATGCCTGTAATCCTTGTACTTGGGAGGCGGAGATAGGATTATTGCAAGTACAAGGCCAGCCTGGTCTACGTAGTGAGTTCCATACCAGCCAGGGCTACGGAGTGAGACTCTGTCTTAAAAAGACAAAAATACAAATTAAAGAAAAAAAACAAAAACCTTCGAATAACCCAGAACCCCTAATCAGGACTTTCATATTTCCCTTCCCTCAGGCTGTTGAAGGCTGAGGTATCCAGAGCCTCGGCTCCCTCAGTGTTCCCCAAGGGGAAAATGATCTGACTGTTGTGGTACTGCATGCCATGCAGCAAGAAAGCTATCCCGTTTCTCACCTTCAGCCCCAGTCTTATTGGCTATGCTAAGGAGAAAGCCTTTGTTTGATGATGCTCTCTCACCCTTTGCTGAAGATCAGAGCTCTTGCCATTCGGCCAAAGCCTGGTGAGACTTCATTAGCAATCACATAGCATTGTCTTCTTTGTTGTATTTACCATCATAGCTACCTTAGACAGGTGACAATGGCTGCTGGGTTTTACTTTTTTTTTCTTATTTATTTAAATTTTTTTTCCCATTTTACATACCAACCACAGTTCCCCCTCCCATCCATCCTCCCACTCCCCCACTGTGTCCTTCCCAACCCCTGCCCCCCACCTTCCCTGCCCCCACCTCCCCCTGCCCCCACCCCACCCCCCTCAAACCCCCCCCACTCCCACCATCCTACCCCCCTCTGCCAACCCATCCCCCATCCACTCCTCCAAAAGGGTAAGGCCTCCCATGGGGAGTCAACAAAGCCTGGTACATTCAGTTGAGGCAGAACCAAGCCCCTTCCCCCTGCATCAAAGCTTACCAAGGCTTCCCACCATAGGTAATGGGCTCCAGAAAGCCAGTTCATGTACTAAGGACAGATCCTGATCCCACTACAGGGACCCCTCAAACAGACCAAGCTACACAACTCTCTCCCGTCTGCAGAGGGCCTAGTCTGGTTCCATGGAGGTTCCACAGCTGTTGGTCTAGAGTTCATGAGTTCCCACTAGTTTGGTCTGGTTGTCTCTGTAGATTTCCCCATCATGATCTTGACCCCCCTTGCTCATATAATCCCTTTTCCCTCTCTTTAACTGGACTCCCAGAGCTCTGCCTGGTGCTTGGCTGTGGATCTCTGCATCTGCTTTCATCAGTTACCGGATGAAGGCTCTGTGATGATAGGGTATTCACCAATCTGATAACTGAGGCAGGCCAGTTCAGGTACCCTCTCCACTATTGCTAGTAGTAGCTGGCGTCATCCTTGTGGATTCCTGGGAATTTCCCTAGCACCCAGTTTTTCCCTAACCCCATAATGGCTCCCTCTATCAAGATATCTCTTTCATTGCTTTCCCCCTTGGTCCCTCCCCCACCTCAACTATCCTGTTCCCTCATGTTCTCATTCTCCACCCTCTCTCCTCTACCACTCCCCTGCCCCCAGTTTACCCAGGAAATTTCATCTATTTCCCCTTCCCATTGTGATCTATGCTTCCCTCTTAGGGTCCTCCTTGTTTCCTAGCTTCTCTGGAGCTGAGGGTTGTAGTCTGGTAATCCTTTGCCTTACATCTAGTATCTACTTGTGAGTGAGTACATGCCATGTTTGTCCTTCTGAGTCTGGGTTACCTCACTCAGGATATTTTCTAGTTCCATCCATTCACCTGCAAATTTCATGATGTATTTGTTTTTTACAGCTGAGTAGTACTCCATTGTGTATATGTACCACATTTTCTTTATTCTTCTTCAGTTAAGGGGACATCTAGGTTGTTTCCAGGTTTTACAAATAATGCTGCTATGAACATAGTTGAGCAAGTGTCCTTGTGGTATGATTGAGTCCTGAGGTAGATTGATTCCCAATTTTCTGAGATGCCATCATACTGATTTCCAAAGTGGCTGTAGGAGTTTGCACTCCCGCCAGCAGTGGAGGAGTGTTCCCCTTACTCCACATCCTCTCCAACATGAGCTGTCCTTAGTGTTTTTGATCTTAGCCATTCTGACAGCTTGTAAGATTGTATCTCAGAGCTGTTTTGATTTCCATTTCCCTGATGATTAAGGATGTTGAGCAATTCCTTAAATGTATTTTAGCCATTTGAGATTCTTCTGTTGAGAATTCTCTGTTTAGATCTGTAGCCTGTTTTTTAATTGGATTATTTGGTATTTTGATGTCTAGTTTCTTGAGTTCTTTATATATTTTGGAGATCAGTCCTCTGTCAGATGTGGGGTTGGTGAAGGTCTTTTCCCATTCTGTAGGTTATTGTTTTGTCTTATTTACCACGTCTTTCACCTTAGAGAACCTTTCAGTTTCAAGAGGTCTTATGTACTAATTGTTGTTCTTAGTGTCTGTGCTACTGGTATTATTTAGGAAGTGGTCTCCTGTGCCAATGCATTCAATTCTACTTCCCACTTTCTCTTCTATCAGGTTCAGTGTAGCTGGATTTATGTTGAGGCCTTTTATCCACTTGGACTTGAGTTTTGTGCATGGAGATAGATATGGATCTATTTGCAATATTTTACATGTTGACATCCAGTTACGCCAGCACCATTTGTTGAAGATACTTTATTTTTTCCATTGTACAGTTTTGGCTTCTTTGTAAAAAAAAAAAAAAAATCAGGTATTCAAAGGTCTTCAATTTGATTTTATTGGTCCACGTGTCAGTTTTTATGCCAATACCATGCTGTTTTTATTACTATATATCTATAGTAGAGTTTGAGGTCAGGGATGGTGATGCCTACAGAGGTTGTTTTATTGTACAGGATTCTTTTAGCTGTCCTGTTTTGTTTTTTTTTTTTCCCATATGAAGTTGAGTATTGTTCTTTCGAGATCTGTGAAGAATTGTATTGGGATTCTGATGGGGATGGCATTGAATTTTTAGATTGCTTTTGGTAAGATTGCCATTTTTATTATGTTGATCTTACCTATCCATGAGCATGGGAGATCTTTTAAAGTTCTTGTCATACCGATCTTTCACTTGTTTGGTTAGAGTTACCACAAGGTATTTTATATTATTTGTGGCTATTGTAAAAGGTGACATTTCTCTGATTTCTTTCTTGACCCTTTTATTATTTGTATATAGGAGGACTACTGATTTTTTTTTAGTTACTCTTGTATCCCACCACATTACTGAAGGTGCTTATCAGCTGTAAGAGTTCCCTGGTAGAATTTTTGGGGTCACTTACATATACTACCATATCATCTGCAAATAGTAAAAGTTTGACTTCTTCCTTTCCAATTTCTATCCCCTTGATCTCCTTTTGTTGTCTTATTGCTCTAGCTAGCACTTCATGTACTTTATTGAATAGGTATGGAGAGAGTGGACAGCCTTGTCTTGTTCCTGATTTTAGTGGGATCACTTTGGGTTTCTCTCCATTTACTTTGATGTTAGCTGGCAGCTTGCTGTAAACTGCCTTTATTATGTTTAGGTATGTTCCTTGTATTCCTGATCTCTTCAAGACCTTTATCATGAAGGGGTGTTGGATTTTTTGCATCTAACGAGATGATCATGTGGGTTATTTTCTTTCAGTTTGTTTATATGGTGGATTACATTGACAGATTTTTGTATGTTGAACCATCCCTGCATCTCTGGGTTGAAGCCTACTTGATCATGGTGCATGATTTCTTTGATGTGTTCTTGTATTCAGTTTGCCAGCATTTTATGGAGTATTTTTGCATCAATGCTCTTTCTTTGTTGTATCTTTGTGTGGTTTAGGTGTCAGGGTAACTGTAGCCTCATAAGAGGAGTTTGGCAATGTTCCTTCTGTTTCTATTGTGTGAAACAATTTGGGGAGTATTGTTATTAGCTCTTCTTTGAAATTCTGGTAGAATTCTGCACTGAAACCATCTGGCACTGGGCTTTTTTTGGTTGGGAGACTTTTAATGACTGATTCTATTTCCTTAGGGGTTATAGGTCTATTTAAATTGTTTATCTGGTCTTGATTTAATTTGGGTATGTGGTACCTCTCCAGAAAATTGTCCATTTCTTTTAGATTTTCCAATTTTGTGGAGTACAGGTTTTTTAAGTATGACCTGATGATTCTCTGGATTTCCTCAGTGTCTGTTGTTATGTCTCCCTTTTGTTTCTGATTTTGTTAATTTGGATATTCTCTCTCTGCCTTTTAGTTAGTTTGGATAAAGATTTGTCTATTGGGGTTGGGGATTTAGCTCAGTGGTAGAGCGCTTGCCTAGTAAGTGCAAGGCCCTGGGTTCAATCCTCAGCTCAAAAAAAAAAAATTGTCTATCTTGTTGATTTTCTCAAAGAATGAACTCTTTATTTCATTGATTCTTTGTATTGTTCTATTTGTTTATTTCAACCCTCAGTTTGATTATTTTCTGGTGTCTATTCTTTCTAGGTGAGTTTGCTTCTTTTTTTCTAGAACTTTCAGGTGTGCTGTTAAGTTGCAAGCGTGAGATTTCTTTACGTAGGCATTTAGTGCTATGAACTTTCCTCTTAGTACTGCTTTCACAGTGTCCCACAAGTTTGGGTATGTTGTGCATTCATTTTCATTGAATTCTAGAAAGTCTTTAATTTCTCTCTTTATTTCTTCCTTGACCCACTGGTGATTCAGCTGAGCATTATTCAGTTTCCATGAGATTGTAGGCTTTCTGTAATTTGTGTTGTTGTTGAATTCTAACTTTAAGCCATGGTGACCCAATAAGATAAAGGGAGTTATTTTATTTTTTTATATCTGTCGAGATTTGCTTTGTGACCGAGTTTGTGGTCATGAGGTGATGAGAAGAAGGTATATTCTTTTGTGTTTGTGTGGAATGCTCTATAGATGTCTGTTAAGCCCATTTGAGACATAACATCTGCTAGTTCCCGTATTTCTCTGTTAAGTTTCTGTCTGGCAGACCTGTCCATTGGTGAGAGTGGGGTGTTGAAGTCTCCCACCATTAGTGTTTGGGGTTTGATGTGTTATTTAAGCTTTAGTAATGTTTCTTTTACATATGTGGGTGCCCTTGTATTTAGGGCACAAATATTCAGAATTATGACTTCATCTTGATGGATTTTTCCTGTGATGAATATGAAATGTTCTTCTCTACCTCTTTTGATTAATTTTAGTTTGAAGTCTATTTTGTTAGACATTAGATTAGCTTCAGCTTGCTTAAGTCCATTTGATTGGAAAGTCTTTTTCCAACCATTTACTCTGAGTGTCTGTCTTTGAAGTTGAGGTATGTTTCTTGTATGCAGTGGAAGGATGGATCCTGTTTTCATATTCATTCTGTAAGCCTGTGTCTTTTTATAGGCAAATTTAGTTCATTGATATTAAGGGATATTAATGACTAGTGGTTGTTAATTCCTGTATTTTTTGGTGGTGGTGATGGTAGTGTGTGTGTGTGTGTGTGTGTGTGTGTGTGTGTGTTTTCCTTCTTTGGGTTTTGCTGGTGTGGGATTATCTATTGCCTGTGTTTTTGTGGGTGCATCTAACTTTCTTGTGTTGGAGTTTTCCTTCTAGTGCTTTCTGTAGCTCTGGATTTGTGGATAGGTATTGTTTAAATCTGGTTTTGTCATGGAATATCATGTTTACTCCATCTATGGTGATTGAAAGTTTTACTGGGTATAGTAGTCTGGACTGGCATCTGTGGTCTCTTAGTGTTTGCATAACGTCTATCCAGGATATTCTGGCTTTCAGAGTCTCCATTGAGAAGTTGGTTGTTACTCTGATGGGTCTGCCTTTATATGTTACTTGGCATTTTCCTTTGCAACCCTTAATATTCTTTCTTTACTCTGTATGTTTAGTGGTTTGATTATTATGTGGTGAGGGGACTTTTTGGGGGAGTCCAGTCTATTTGGTGTTCTGTAAGCTTTTTGTATCTTAATAGGCATCTCCTTCTTTAGTTTGGGAAAGTTTTTTCTTTGATCTTGTTGAATATATTCTCTGTGCCTTTGAGCTGGGGTTCTCTTTCTTCTATCCCTATTATTCTTAGGTTTGGTCTTTTCATGGTGTTCCAGATTTTCTGGACATTTTGTGTTATGACTTTGTCGGCTTTAATGTTTTCTTTGACCAATGAATCTATTTCCTCTATCGTATCTTCAATGATACGATATTCTCTTTCATTGCATTCTGTTGGTTATGCTTTCATCTGTAGTTCCTGTTCATTTATCCAGATTTTCCATTTCCAGAATTCCCTCGGTTTGTGTTTTCTTTATTGCCTCTATTTCATTTTTCAAGTCTTGAACTGTTTCCTTCACCTGTTTGATTGCTTTTTCTTGGTTTTTTTGGCTTTCTTTAAGGGATTTATTGATTTCTTCCAATTTTTTTGTTTGTCTTTTCCTCAACTTTTTTAAGGAAAATTTTCAGTTCCTCTTTAAAGGCCTTCACCATCTTCATAAAGTCATTTTTAAGGTCGTTTCCTTCTGCTTCTTCTATGTTGGGATGTTCAGGTCTTGCTGTTGTAGAACCACTAGGTTCTGGTGGTGCCATATTGCTCTTTATGTTGTTGAATGTATTCTGGCACTGACGTCTACCCATTTCTTCCTCTAGTGAGTACAGGCAGTGCCTGTGCCTTGCCAGGGGCGGGTATGTGTGTGTGTGTGGTGTGTGTGTGTGTGTGTGTGTGTGTGTCCCTCTTTGTCCAATTGGTGTAGGCTGTGTCAGTGCCTCTGGGGGACACTCTTTGTGGGATTGGTGCAGGCAGTGTCTATGTCTCAGGGAGCCGCTCCTGGTCTAATCGATGCTGACAGTGTCTGTGTCCCAGGGAACTGGGACAGGTCACAGGAGATGGATGGGTGTGGGGGGTGGAGTGGGACTTGTAGATTACAGGGTCCGATGAGGGGTGGGTGGAAAGGCCTGTCCACAGGAGCCTTGCCTGCTGGCTGGTTAGTGGGGCTCTGATGGGGGTGGGTGGCATAAGGTGTGCCTCGGGGCCTAGGACCTAGAGACTGGGCTGTCCAGCTGGGAGAACTGTCACTCATTTCTTGGTCCAATTGGTGCTGGCGGTGTCTGTGTCTCAGAGAGCCACTGAGGGTGGGGTGATGGGTGGGTTTGGGGATGGAGTGGGACTTGTAGATTACAGGGTCTGATGGGGGGTGGGGTGTGAAGGCCTGCCTGCAGGAGCCTTGCTTGCTGGCTGGCCAGTGGGGCAGTGATGGGTGGGGGTGGGGGGCATGGAGTGTGCCTCGGGGCTAGGTCCTAGAGCCTAGAGCCTGAGCCGTCCCACTGAGAGAACTGTGGTCTACTCACCTCTTGGTCCAATCAGTCCTGGCTGTGTCTGTCGGGTTTTCCATTTCTAATAATGATGTAGAATTCCTTTCTTTCTCTATTCTTCCTCTTCCTCCCCACATTTGTTTTCATACATTGTCTCACAGTGTTGCCCAGGCTGGCCTTGGATTTGAGGTTCTCCGACCTCAGCTTCCAGAATAACTAGGATTACAAATCCGAGCCACAATGATACCAGGTTTGGCTTTCTATTAATGTTCTTACTTGGTCTTTAAAAAGTGAGTCACAGAAAGAAAATGGGACTAATCAGTTGGCTCAGCAGGTAAAAGTGCTTGACATGAAACCTGAAGGACCTGAGTCTAAGCCCTGAAATCCACCTACAAAAATGGGATGAAACAGCATGTGTCTATAATCCCAGCCACCAACTCCTACTTTGAGATGGGAGGCGGAGATGGGAAAATCAGCAGGATGCTTGCATACACTGCTTAGCACCAGAAATGAGAGGGACCCTGCCTCAAAAACAAGCTGGCCAGAGAGAAGTGGCTCTCTAAAAGTTGTCCTCTGACCTCCACGAGGGTGTCGTCATATGCACAAATAAATAAATGAAAATAAATCTTTAGAGAAAACGTTGGCAAATTTCAATCCAATAGGATGGCAGAATTTAAGAGCTGTGCTTCGTGATCAGAAAGCAAGACCTTTGTATGTGCCCTGGAATGGTACCAGGTTGTCTGGGTTGTGCCTTCGGCAGCCCAGAAGGGTGTGCCTAAAAGAATACGTGCTTGGAGTCCTGCCAGGAAGAGCAGCTAGGAAACCAGCCCAGTCTGGGATTCTGGCTTCAGACAGTGAAGTGAGTTCAGGCAGACACCGGTTCTACAAACCACACTTCAGCATGGGCTTTCCTCGGGCCTCACCATACAGTGCGGACTCACTCCAGGTGGTGGAGTAAAGCTCCGAGAGGTAGTGCTCCAATGCCGAGCACAGCGTGGGTCCTCACAAGGAGACTCCTTCCTTCTGGAACAGTCGGGCACCCTCCCAGCCCTCTGTGGAGGGCCCACAAAACAGGGAGGAGAGACACCGCTAAGTCAAACTCAGTCCCCTCCCATCCAAACCCCAGAGACACCAGTGCCACAAGGAAATTAAGTAACTGCCATTGTGGATTCTGTTTTGTGTGTACATGGTGCATATGTGTGCACGTGCGTGTGGAGACCAGAGGTCAGCCCTAGGTGTCTTCCTCAGCCACTCTCCATGCTATTATTATCCTGGTTGTTATTATTTCTGTCTGTGTGTGCATGTAATTGTGAACATGTGCATATGTACATGTGATAAACAGAGGTTGATTTGGGGGTATCTTCCTCTACTGCTTGTACCGGACTTCCTTTTGGGCCACCAACCAGCTCCCAAATCATGACACAGAGACTTCTTATTAGTTACGAATGCTCAGCGTTATATGTCTCCCAATAGCTCTTATAACTTAACCTGTTTCTCTTCACCTACGTTTTGCCTCGTGGCTTTTTTCCTTCCTTTCCTTCTGTTTATTTTTCTTTCGCTGCTTCTTGTGTCTGTCTGTCTGGCAGCTGCCTGGCTTCTGGCCTGGGCATGTCCCTCACTTTCTCCCTCATTCTCTCCTCCTTCTTCTCCTTTCTCTCTCCCTGCCAGCCCTGCCTATCCCTCTCCTGCCTAGCTATTGGCTGTTCAGCTTCTTATTAGACCAATCAGGTGCCAAAGGCAGGCAAGGTGAAACAAATATAACACATCTTTGAATCATAAACCTAATTAATCTTATCAATAAAAACCAGGAGTCAGATATTGGGGTAAAAACCTGAAAGATCTGAGAAGCAGGAGAACAGCCACAGTCACTTCCTACCTCTCCTCAGTCCAAAAAGGGCCGAGATGCTGTCTCCATCCCACCTTATCCCTTCCTGTTTCCTCTCTGTACAGAACTCCAGACCTCTATGGTTAACTAGTGGCTAGCTCCTCCCTCTGACTCCAAGAAAGCTTTTTTTTTTTTTTGGTCAGAACACAAATAAAATATTTGTGTTCCCCCTTTTTGTCTAAATAAAAAGGAAAGGTTTTAACTAACATATCAAAGCTATATACAATAAGTACAATAACTATATACAAATACATACAAGCAATAATTACATAACATCTAGTCCATTAGCATTTGACAAATTCAGAGAAAATACTCCATTATCTATCCTGTCTTGGTGAGTCCAGAGTGTTGTACCTAATACACTTTTTTTTTGGTTTTTCGAGACAGGGTTTCTCTGTGTAATTTTGGTGCCTGTCCTGGAACTCGCTCTGTAGACCAGGCTGGCCTCGAACTCACAGAGATCCGCCTGGCTCTGCCTCCCAAGGGCTGGGATTAAAGGCGTACGCCACTACCCAGCTTCTAATACACTTTCCACCCTAATGTGCATTATCAATCCAAATGTCTTTTTATGTCTCTCCACCTTATACACTTTACACCTTTTTTGTGAGTTTCTTTTCTGAATTTGTTAACAAGGAAAACTATAACTATAACTATCTAGTCTTCAACCCCATCAGAGACCTGAGAAGGATATAATATTATCTGAGTAAACAGGAAGAACAGAGCAAACAACTTCTAAAACTACGAAACAACAGAAACACCTGGCTGTCTGGACAGTCCCCCAAGGTTCCCCTGTAGTGTTGGGGTATCCATCTTTGGCCTACAGGTCTAGAGTATCTGACAGACTTTTCTGTGAAGCAGGATTTTTGAAGGACTGCCCTGCCTTGGCAAAGTCTGGCAGTCACTTTCTTTTGTGTCCTGTTTGTCCAAATTGGGCAGCAACTGTCAGCAGTCAAGGCAAGGGCAGTTTCTTGCCCAGTCGCTAACTTTTATCACAAAGAAAGTAGACTCCATATGGAATTTCTTCATTGCCCATCATCTTCTTTGAAGTAGACTGGTGCTGCCAGGAGCAGACAGGTCTCATTGTCATTAAAAAAAAAAAAAGAACCTTATGTTATTAAAATATCTCAAATGCCATATTCTGTAGATCTCTGAAGTGTTTGAAGACCACTTGCCTATCTAAAATATACCTATTTGACCTTGAAAATATACCTAACACAACTACCAGTTTGATTGTAATAGGTGATTAACTATTAATTGCATTTCTTTATTATCCTAAATAGTTTGTAATAATAACTTTCAAGGACTAGAAATTCACATTATATTGTTAAATGAGCTGTATAGGTACAATACCTTAAACAAAAGTAGAAACATAAATACAGTATGTTCTAACAAAAATAACCTTAAATTTGTATCAATATGCAAAAATATCTTAAAAAAGAGTAGAAACATATATCCAGTATTATAAAAATAACCTCAAATTTATATCCATATAAAAAAACATACCAAAGTAAGATATTTAAGACTAGTAGTTGCTTTTTTGGTTTAAAAGTAGATTCAATAATCTATCTTTTTATTTTATATTTATATTCCCATTTTTTTCTTTTCAGAGTAGATTCAGTAATTTACCCTTTTTATCCTATCATTTCTTTCCAGAACAAGGTCCCTGAATCTAATCTCCTTTGTTCAACTTTTTTCCTGACGATTACCAATAACAACTTGTAACCAACCCCCTTAAACAATGATAAATATCCATAACCCATTGAATGACTAAAAACCACCCACCCCACCTCTTGGGAATGTGGGTGTTGTATTCTTAAAATTACTCCCTGCTGTCTGGGGTTGATGGCATATTTAGAGGGAAAAAAATCCTGAAAAAAAAATTGGGATAGTTGCCAAGTCCTGGGAGAGCTAACTGTATCATTTGTTGTCCAGTCTCTGTGTAACAGGAAAGTGCGGGGCTTATGTCAAGTCCCAGCTGGAGTAGTCTGTGAGGCTGGATCATCTCAGCTAGCCACCTCAAGATTGTCCTGAGCAGTTTGTAGTCCAAAGCCAATCTTTGGGTGGTGTGAGCAGTTTGTAGTCCAAAGCCAATCTTTTGGTGGTGTTTGTCAGCTTAGTGGTGTTATCACAATGCAGGTGGAATCATCATTGTGGGGCCCCATCCTCCTCTTGGAGACTTTAAAGGTCACTGTTAGGCATGGTCATGGTTCATTGCAGAAAACTTAAACATTTTAAGTGTCATATGCAGCATATCTCAAAGAGGTTAAAGGACCATAATTTGTCATGTACATCCAGAGTACAAAACTTAATTCCTAGCTATCTGATAGAGACTTAAATCTGAAATCATGTACAGAAAGCTAGATGAAACCTTTTTCTAGAATTAGTACTCTATATGATCATTAATATTATAACAAAGTTTAAAATGTGTGTGTGTGTGTGTGTGTGTGTGTATATATATATATATACATATATATATATATATATATATATAGAGAGAGAGAGAGAGAGAGAGAGAGAGTCAGTCTTTAAATTTTGAGATAATATTTATACCTTAAGAAAAGTTTTAAAGAGTCAAAGTAAAACCAAAGGTTTATGAGATTAATGGCAATAGAATAGTTCCTAATTTTTTTTTTTTTTTTTTTGGTTTTTCGAGACAGGGTTTCTCTGTAGTTTTGCGCCTTTCCTGGGACTCACTTGGTAGTCTAGGCTGGCCTCGAACTCACAGAGATCTGCCTGGCTCTGCCTCCTGAGTGCTGGGATTAAAGGCATGTGCCACCACCGCCCGGCCTAAATTTTGGTTTTTTTTCTGTCCCATATCAGGTGACTCTTCTGACATGAGACAGAGATTTTGGATTTTCTTTTTAACAAGCATGCTTGGGTTTAGAGAAGGAGAGTGCCACACTCCAACTCCAAAGCCAGCTTTAATTTTTAATTGAACTTGGACTACAAAAGACCATTTACATCATGTGTCTGTAGAGAACAGCAGAAACAAACATTTGGGAAGATTTATGAAATTTAAAGGCCTAACTACCCTTTTGTATTGTGAATTAGCATTTCAAAGGCCAAAGATTCAATTATCATTTGTCTTGCTTCTGAATTTGATATCATTCTATTTGTAGCTGAAGTCAATCTTTGTTTAAAAAAAAAAAAGGAAAGAAAAAAAAAGTGAAAGTTTCCTTTGATCAGATATAATTTGCCAAAAGGGAAACTCCCAAAAGTTAGGGTTGGGGCAGGGTTTTGTTTTTGTCTTTCCAGGAGAATGAAGGCATCCAACTAAGAAATCTGAAGACTACTGGGCAAAGGAAACATCTGAAGAAAAAAGATGAATCATCCAGAGAAATTGTCCCAAGAAAAAGTAAATTGGCCTATTTGTATATCACATTTCCAACAAGATAAAAATTTCATAAATCTTTCCACCAGGTCCCTCATTGTAATTGAGGACCAGGTTCCAATACTGCTGTAACCAAGTCTTTCTAGTCTTGTGGAACAATTCTGTTATTAGTTGATTATGAATTTAACATCTGTTTCATAAAAGGTGAATGCATACCATATGAGACTATCGCTTCCTTAAATCTCTTCAAATCTAACATTTTCACAGGAATCCAGTCAACTCTTACATAGCCTTGGGGATACCTCTCATTTCATAGTTGTTCCCATAAGCTGACTGGATAAATTAAGGTTGGTTGTTTGATAACCCTGGGCTGTTCCTCTCTAATTTTATAATATCATGGTGAGGTTGGTTCTCCTTTCTCCTTTAAATTCCTCTGTCTTTGTCTGAATATCTCTATTATCTGTTTTAATAAGTTTTTCTAAGGCTTATAACTTATCAATCAAAATTTCATTGTTTTCTTTAGTAATTAGTTGTAAACCTTGCAGTAGTAATATCCTTTTCTAAGGCCTGTATCTTGGCACTCATATCAATCAACTTTTTAAGGGATAAAACAGGGATTATCAAACTGATAATGTATGTAATTGACATTATGTAAATCCCATCTAAGTTAATTATACCCTCATTTAATTGTTCCATTTTTAAGCCATCCATTGTGTAATTATACAGAGATGTAACTCCCTCCATTATAATAGTGTTTTCCATTTTTTTAACATGTGAAAAATCTCTCTCTCTCTCTCTCTCTCTCTCTCTCTCTCTCTCTCTCTCCCCATAATTCCTCAGTTTAAGAATTCTCAATTATCTCATCTCACCAAATCTTCTGACGATGCAGTAAAGTGTGAGGCTGGCTGGCTGCTGCTGAATAACACATCTGAGTGGAGAACACAGGTGGTGAACAGCCTGGCTGAGAACAGCTACCACTGATTGTGTGTCAGAAGCCTGAGAAGGGGGTCCGGGGAAGCCCACAACCCACTAGGAAAAGCCAGCTGTCTGAAAAACACACACAGGGGATAGTGTGGAAGAAGTAACGTGTGTCGGGGGCTGACTGAAGGCAGAGCTGGCCAGTGGTGAGGGGCTAACTCTGGTGCTATTTAGAACCCAGATGCCTGTTGAGTTTGGGGCTTGTAGAGATTGCTGTAGAGAGGCTGCAGCAGGAAAATCTCAGACTTGCTCAGAGGCCTTATGGAGGAAGGGAAAGCCAGCTGGCAGTGCAGTGGCTCTGTCAGATGCAGTTTCTGAGTACACCTCTGGCAGGTGCTGGTGGCTGCAAAGCAACAGACAAGTGCCTATTTCATGAATTCGTGCCCCAAAAGTTGAATGCCAGGTGAAGAATAAACCTAGTTAATCTTATCAATAAAAACTAGGAGTCAGATATCAGGGTGAAAACCTGAAAGATCAGAGAAGCAGGGGAATAGCCACAGTCACTTCCTACCTCTTCTGTTCCTCAGTCCAAAAAGGGCTGAGATCCTGTCTCCACCCAGCCTTATCAGTTCCTGTTTCCTTTCTGTACAGATCTCCAGACCTCTATAGTTAACCAGTGACTAGTTCTGCCCTCTGACTCCAAGACGCTTTATTTGTCAGAATACAAACAAAATATCACACAACATATCTTTATATAATTAAACAAATGCAGCATAACCAAATGTAACACATCAACACATCTTTACATCATTAACAAAGGCAAGCCGGGCGGTGGTGGCGCACGCCTTTAATCCCAGCACTCGGGAGGCAGAGCCAGGCGGATCTCTGTGAGTTCGAGGCCAGCCTCGGCTACCAAGTGAGCTCCAGGAAAGGCGCAAAGCTACGCAGAGAAACCCTGTCTCGAAAAACCAAAAAAAAAAAAAAAAAAAAACAAAGGCAGCAGAAACAAATGTAACAGACCTTTACAGAGTTAAAGTAATATATCACAGCATAAACAAATGTAATACATATTTACATAGTTAAATGTTCCACAGTATTTCTCCCTTTTTGTCCAGATGAAAAGAAAAGTTTTAACTTTAACATAATAAAACTATACACAAAAAGAATACTTATCAAGTAAGACTTACATTTACAATATCTAATCCCTTTGGACTTGGCAAATTCAGAGAAATCACTCTATTATCTATTATATGCTGATGAGTCCAAAGCTCTGTACCTAATTTTCCTTCTATCATAAGTAAGGAAAACTATAACTATAACTATCTAGTCTTCAACTTCATCAAAGCACTCAGAAGGATATAATGCTACCTGAGTAAACAGGAAGTCCAGTGCAAGCAACTTCCAAAATTGCAGAAATGACAGAGACATCTGTCTGGCTGTCTGGATAGTCATCCAAAGTTCCTCTGCAACATTGGGGCATCCATCTTTGGCCCACAGGCCTAGAATATCTGGCCGTCTTCTCTATGAAGCAGGAATTTTGAAGGACTGTCCTGTCTTGTTTTGGCAAAGTTCAGCAGTCACATTTCTTTGTGTCCTGCATGTCCAGTTTGGATGGTATACTGTCAGCAGTTGAGGCAAGGATAGTTATTTGCCCAAATGGCTAGCTTTACCATAATGAAAGCAAACTCCATATGGAGATTCTTTGATGTCTAATATCTTCTCTGAAGTAAATTGGTGCTGCCAGTAGCATACATGTCTCACCGTCATAAAAAGCCTTAGGTTATTAAACATCTTAAATGCCATATTCTGTAAGTCTTTGAAGTGTTTGAAGAGCACCTATCTAAAATATATTCGTTTAACCTTGAAAACATACCTAACATGAATACAATTTTGATTATTTTAGATGACTAACTACAAACCTGTATTTCTAAATCATACATTACATTTTTAAATGAGCTGCATAAGCACAATATCCCAAACAAGAGTAGAAACATACATACAGTATAACAAAAATAGCTAAATTTGTGTCAATATACCAAAATCCATAACAATGTAAAATATTTGAAGTTAGTGATTGTCTTTTTTTTTCCTATACTTCTACAGCCATGATAAACATCCATAACCCACCAAATGACCAAAAGTCACCTAAAACCCATCTCTTGGGTATGGGGGTGTTGTGTTCTCTAGACTTCTTCCTGTTGTCTGTGGGTGACGACATCTTTAGGGAAACTGAGAAAATCGAGATAATGGTCAAGTCCTGGGGAAATTAGCCATATCACTTGTTGTCCAGTGTCTGTGCAATGGTAAAGCACTGGTCCTAGAGAGAATAGTCTCTAAGGCTGAACCATCTTAGCCTTGAAGCTGTTCTGAATGCATAACTTTCAAAAAACTGCAACAGAGGCATCTGAGAGGCTAGATTACCAGGCCACCCATTTTCTTTGGTCCCCTTGCTCTGAAAACACAGAAACTTTTAAAGGTAACACACATATCTGCATTAACACAAGTATGGACTATGCATTGTACACAAGCCAGCTAAAGATGATTTCTTCTGTTTCATGTTTGAGCCAGTAAAATATATGTCACTTATCTTGTATTTTTTTTCTAGGTTTATTTCTTTATGCCTGTAGTCAAGATTTTTAGGAGATCTCCCCTAATCAAAACTAATCTCTATTAACCTTGAAAGAATCCACAGTCTTTCATTTTCTGTGGAGACAAAAGCATAACCTCTTCCCCAATGCAATAATTTTCTGACTTCCATTTTAAAGTTAAGGCACCCCTAAAGTATCTAGGCTGGTTTAATTCAGCAGTCCCTCTTACAATCCGTGTCTATCAGCAGTTGTCATTCATTCACCAGCATTTAAAAAATTCAAAGTTGGCCAGGCGGTGGTGGCACATGCCTTTAATCCCAGCACTTGGGAGGCAGATTGATCAATCATTCGGTCTGCAGACACTATACATAGCATCTCATGACTTAGGCCAAAACCAATGGTTCACCATCCGTATCCATTTCCCCATTTTGAGTCTCAGGAACAAGTAGGAGGTGATTGGTAAGGGAGACCTTCCCCAAGCAGACAAAGGAAATATTCAGGACCCCACTAAGACTTTAAAGGGAGAAATAATGGACCATGCAGATTTCCTGGGAAGAGTGATTAGAAGGAAGAGCATGGAAGCATTCAGTGGCTCCTCGACATGTTTCCAGTAAGCAGTCAATCATAAAAGCAACATGGAGCCTTGAGAGGTGAGAATAATAATGAAGCAGAAGAGAGAGCTGGAAGCCAGAGCTAGAGAAGCAGTGCGCCTCCCACCAGGACTTTGGTTTTTCCTGCATGTGAAACAGGTTTTGAGCAAGGAACATTCTCATTTAGGTTTTAACCAAGGGGAATCACATGTTCTGGTTTTCAGAGGCCAATTACCTGCTGTCATTAGAGTAAATTCTCATTACAATTCCTTCTGTGTGTTCCAAGAAGGTAGCAACTTAGAGTTGCTTAACAACATCACTAGGCTGCTGAGAAAAGATTGAGGCAGGCAAAAGTCAGGAGGCCGTGAGACAGGTGGTTGCAACAATTCAGACAAGACCTAATGGTGACCTTGCCACATTTTTTTGTTTGTTTGTTTGCTTGTTTGTTTTGGGGGGGTTAGTGCTGGGGATTGAACTCAGGGCCTTGCATGTGCCAAGTAAGCACTGTGACACTAAGCTACAGTTCCAGGCTCGGAATTCAGTTTTTGGTATGTTTGCGATGTCTACTAGACTTCTAAAGAACCACTGGTCAGGTAAATGCTACCCCATGACAAGCTCTAGTTCCTCTGCCCTGTCCCTTATGTCCTTTACTTCCTGGCTCATACAGGCTTGCTGAGGAGACATTAGATATAGAAGATAAATGAGGTTACAGTTAGGGAATGGTGGGGCCAGCCTGGACAGAGAATTTTTGTCTCTGGTAGAAGTCTAGATCCAAGGAGCTGTATGCTCCTAGCATCTTCCTACCTCAGTCAGCTGCTCAGGTTTTAGCAATTTTATTTTATTGAGGTGGGGGCTGTAGCATGAATTCTAATTTGTCTTAATAATAAAAACCTGGAGTCAGATATCAGGGTGAAAGCTGAAAGATCAGAGAAGCAGAGCAGCCAGCCACTAGAAAGACTTTGTACCTCTTGACATCCTCAGACTGAAAGGGCTGAGCTCCTGTCTCACCCTGCCTCATCACTTCCTCTCTCTATTCAGCCATATCACTTCCTGTTTCCTCCTCCCAAGAGCTGGGATTAAAGGCGTGTGCCTCCCAAGTACCGGGATCAAAGGCATGAGATCCCAAGTGCTGGGATTAAAGGTGTGTGTCACCATTGCCTGGCCTCTAGTGGCTAGCTCCGCACTGTGATCTCCAGGTAAACTTTATTTGTTAGAGCACAAACAAAATATCACTACAAGGGGTGAAGTCAAAACTTTAGAAGTTTGTGTTCCAGGTCAGCCAGGACTACGCAAAGTTCGGTTCCCAGCATCTACATCAGATTGCTCACAACTGAATGTGACTCTAGCTTCAGGGGATTTGACACCCTCTTCTGGCCTCCACAGGTACTTGCATGCATGTGGTACATGCAAGCACACACACACACAGCACACACACAATTTTTTTAAATACTTACAAAGAAGAGAGTGGAGAATACACAGGCGAGCTGTGTTCGGGGTAAAATTCTCAACTGTTGTCCACTGCTTTCTATCCAGGATCAGCTATGTAATTCAAACATGGTTATGAATTTCAAAATGGTTCAGGAGGGTATTAATCAGGCACGGGTTTCTGTGTGGTCATGCAGGCATATATGATATTGACTCTGTCTGTAACTGAAAGATGTCTCCTAATCAGTCATTTGGTGTGTCAGGAAGAACAAGGGGGTAAGGTAGGTTAACTGAAATCCTGATTTGCAATGTCTGTTTCTACCACCAGAAATATCTGATGAATATCCTGTTGAACTATAATTTTTAAAAGGCAAGCTAGAGCTGGAGATATAGTTCAGTTCATGGAGTGCATGCCTGGCATGCCTAGCCCTGTGTTCCATCTCCAGCCCTACATATACTATGACGATGCATGCCTGCCATTGCTTAGGAGTATAGTTGCTCTCCTGTTATGGGAATTCTGCCATTTGGTCTGACAACCAATGGAATGGAGCAGGTTGGCCTGATGTGGGCAAGGTCTTCTCTGAAGACACGTGACCCTTTGAAAATCAGAGGAGAAGGGTTCCGCACCCCTTTTGGAAGGTGGAAGGCTTCCTGATGTCATGGCTCAGTGACCTTGTCTGGAGTTTCTCCATCTCTCCCTGGTGGATGGAGAAACAGTAGCACTGCTTCACTCTGTATTCACGAGTGTGTTGTGTTGATTTCATCCTTTAATAAATCTGTCCTGATCCAAAACTTCTGTGGCCTGCGCCCATACCTGGCACCCAACATGGGTGCCATACTGAGTGTGGAAGAATAGGAAGCTCAAGGTTGCCTTTGTCTACATACAAGTTTGAGACCAGCCTGAGATGTTCAAGGCCATATATATATGAATACACACACACACACACACACACACACACACACACACACACACACACACGGGAGGACCCTACTGAATGATCTAGAAACTTAGGTTAAGCAAACTTCTATAACAGAATGCCCGCAGAAACTGCTAGAAGGAAAAAGCTCTTGACTGGACTCCAGAATGAACCCAGGGACGCCCGTGGGTAGGCGGCCAGGCAGGAACAGTGCAGCAATGACCGAAGGGCCTGCAGTGCTACACTGGATGGTATGGCGGCCAGAAGTCCCTTAACGCCTGTGAGGAGCAGGGGTTCACAATGACACAGGTGTGCATGAGGGAGGCCAAGAAAGGTTTCTGCCACAAGTCAGTGGGTGTTGGATGTAGGGTGCTGCCTCAGAAGGGTCTGGGGAGACCCTGCCACAAAATATCTGAGGTAGGCGAATTTCATGAAGAAAAGAAGTGCTGTGGGATGGTCTGTATGTCAAATCTTTTGCTCTGATTGGTCAATAAATAAAACACTGATTGGCCAGTGGCTAGGCAGGAAATATAGGCGGGACTAACAGAGAGGAGAAAAGAAAGAACAGGAAGGCGAGAGGGAGTCACTGCCAGCCGCCACCATGACAAGCAGCATGTGAATACTCCGGTAAGCCACGAGCCACGTGGCAGGGTATAGATTGATGGAAATGGATTAATTTAAGCTATAAGAACAGTTAGCAAGAAGCCTGCCACGGCCATACAGTTTGTAAGCAATATAAGTCTCTGTGTTTACTTGGTTGGGTCTGAGCGGCTGTGGGACTGGTGGGTGACAAAGATTTGTCCTGACTGTGGGCAAGGCAGGGAAACTCTAGTTACAAAGAAGATTGTTTAGCTCACAGTTCTGGAGATTCAAAGCCAAGAAGCCACAAGGACTCTGGTAAAGATTTCATGGCAGAGGGCTTCACAACCATGGGAGTACATATGAAAGGAAGGGGCTCTCACATGTGGAATCCAAACTTATGATACACACACACACACACACACACACACACACACATGCACACACAGAGAGAGTTGACAGTAGGGGAACTAAAAGATAATGGGGTGCATGTAAACAAAGCCCACAATATACAAGCATGTAAATTTCAAAATAAATCCATTATCTTGTACAGTAAACATATACTAATTGAATGATAATAATGAGGGGGAGGGGAAAGGGAGAAGGGCTTGAGATGGACCAGTGCGTAAAGGCATTTGCCACTAAGCACGATGTCTAGTTCTATTGCTATGAAGAAACACCATGACCACAGCAACTCTCATTTTGTTTGATTTCCTTTTTGAGACAGAGTTTTTCTATGTAGCCCTGGCTATCCTGGAACTCGCTCTGTAGACCAGGCTGGCCTCAGACTCACAGAGATCCATCTGCCTCTGCCTCCCAAGTGCTGGGATTAAAGGCATGTGCCGGCACATCTGGCTCATAACAACTCTTATAAAAGAAAGCATTTAATTTGGCTTGCTTACATTCAGAGGGTTTGTGTGTGTGTGTGTGTGTGTGTGTGTGTGTGTGTTCCAACATGAAGCCCAAATTTCCACATAGGGCCTGAAAAAGAAAGACAAACAAACAAAAAAGGCTATGGCTCCTTTAAGAGGCTCTGCTGTACAATGAGCCCTTCAGTCAGAGGTACACTAAGTAGAAACAACAAGCTAACTAAAAATCCCTGCCACGGTACCAGCTTCCTAGAGTGGGGGCGTGGGTGGTGGTGAATGCAGCTCCTGCTTAGATGCAGCTCCCAGTTGAACACAGCTCTTGGCCAGGCTTGTGGGGCTATAAGCTTGGCTTTCATGGACCCAAGTGGGGCAGAGCCAGCCACCAGTGCAAAGCTGCTCAGTTCAGGTTTGACTCACACAGTCAGAAAAGGCTAGAGACACACAGTAAAGACAGATCCAGATGGGAAAAAGAACTCTAAACAGGTTACAGTGTGTTTATAAATGTGTGTAAGCTTAAGGGGGAAAAAAGGAAATATGTATTGACAATCATAGGAAAAATAGTTTAAAAATAATAAAGTCTTTAAAGAGAGAGCAAAGTAATATAAAGGGAAAAGGCCACGTAAAGATGGAAAATACACTGGCAGTCTGGATCCTGTAAAGTGTTGTGTTGACTTTGAATATTTTGAATGCTGATGAGTGGATGATAGTTGCTGAAAGACACTGGATTGTAAAAGGGACTGCTGAGTTAAAAACAGCCTAGATACTTTAGGGATGCCTTAACTTTAAAATGTAATTCAGAAAATTATTGCATTGGGGAAGAGGTTATGTTTCCTATGGAAACAAAAGGCTGTGGATTCCTTCAAGATTAATAGAGATCAGGTTTGATTGGGGGAGCCCTCTGAAAATCTTAGCTACAGACATAAAGAAACAAACCAAGAAAAGCTACAAGACAGGTTATGTATATTCTGGTCTCTCTGGATGAGAAAAGTTCTGAGACTGGACAACAAATGTTACAACTAGCTTCCCCAGGACTTGACCATTATCTCTATTTTCTCAGGGTCTCCCTAATGATGCTCCTGCCCTCAGAGAACAGAAAGCAGTCTAGAGAACACAGCACCCACATTCCCAAGAGGTTGGGTGGGTAGTTTTTGGTCATTAGGTGGATTATGGATGTCTGTCATCATCTGGGGAGGGGATATAGGAATATAGCATAAATTAACTATTCACCTCAAACACATTGGTATGGATTTTGGTATACTAATACAAATTTAAAGTTATTTTTGTTATACCGTATGTATGTTTCTACTCTTGTAGTATTGTGCTTATGCAGCTCATTTAAAAATGTAATGTATAATTTAGAAATACAGCTTAGTATTTAGTCATCTATAATAATCAAACTTGTATTCATGTTAGATATGTTTTCAAGGTTAAACAAATATATTTTACATAGATACATGCTCCCAAACACTTCAAAGACCCTACATAATATGACCTTTAAAATGTTTTGTTAACATAGAGCTTTTCATGATAGTGAGACAGGTCTGCTCCTGGCAGCAACAATCTACTTTATAAAAGGATGATAGGCATCAAAGAATCTCCATATGGAGTTTGCTTTCACTATGACAAAGCTAGCCATTTGGGCAAATAACTGTCCTTGCCTCAACTGCTGACAGTATACCATCCAAACTGGACATGCAGGACACAAAGGAACACAACTGCTGAACTTTGCCAAAACAAGGTGGGACAGTCCTTCAAAATTTCTACTTCAAAAGTCTGCTGGATATTCTAGGCCTGGAGGCCAAAGATGGATGCCCCAGTGTTGCAGAGGAACTTTGGGTGACTGTCCAGGCAGCCAGACAGATGTCTCTGTCATTTCTACAATTTTGGAAGTTGTTTGCACTGAACTTCCTGTTAACTCAGGTAGTGTTATATCCTTCTGGGGTTTTGGGTGAAGCTGAAGACTAGATAGTTAGAGTTAGAGTTATAGTTTTCCTTAGTTATGATAGAAAGTAAATTACAAAGATAGGATAAATAATGGAGTATTTTCTCTGAATTTGCCTAGATATTATAAATGTAATTATTACTTGATAACTATTCTTATTGTATATAGTTTTATTATGTTAAAGTTAAAACCCTTCCTTTTTATTTAGACAAAAGGGGGGAATCTTGTGGAATATTTGTTTAGTAAGCCAAGATGTGTTACATTTGTTTATGCCACATTTGTTTAATGATAAAAAGATGTGTAGCTTTGTCTGCCTAAGGCACCTGATTGGTCTAATAAAAAGCTGATCAGCCAATAGCTAGGCAGTTGAGGGATAGGCAGGACTGGCAGGCAGAGAGAATAAGTAGGAGAAGGAATCTATGGTGATGAGAAGAGAAGAGAGGAAGAGAGAATGAGGGAGACTAGAGGGAGACACCTGGGGCCAGACAGCCGGACACAGAATAGGACATATAGAATGAAAGGTAAAAAGCCCCAAGGCAAAATGTAGATGAAGAGAAACAGGTTGATTTTATGTTATAAGAGCTAGTGGAACAATCATAAGATAAGGCTGAGCATTCGTAACTAATAAGTCTCTGTGTCATGATTTAGGAGCTGGTTGGTATCCCAAAAAAAGCCTGCTACAGGTTTAGTTGATTTTCATCATGGTGGGAAGCATGGTGGCATGCAGATAGACAAGGTACTGGAGAGGTTGATGAGAGTTCTACATCTGGATTTGCAGACAGCAGGAAGAAAGAGACATTGGGCCTGGTTTGAGCATTTAAAATGCCAAAGCCCACCACCAGTGGCACACTTCCTCCAACAAAGCCACACCTACTCCAACAAGGCCACATCCCCTAACCTCTCCCAAGTAATGTCACTCCCTGATGACTAAGCATTCAAACATATGTGCCTATAAGGGTCATTCCTATTCAAATCACCACATATGACAACCTGAGTTTGATACCCTGGGCCCACACAATGGGAGGAAAGTGTCAACTCTAGCAAGTTGTTCTCTGACCTATACACATATGCTTCCCCCCCCCTCAACCACTTCTGCAAAATAATAAATAAATAAATGTTGTGGAATATTATTTTAAGATGTGTTATGTTCATTTATGCTATGGAATATTTGTTTAATGATGCAAAGATATGTTGCATTCTTTTATGTTGCATTTGTTTAACTCTGTGAAGCTGTGTGACTTTGCCTGCCTAAAACACCTGATTGTCTAATGAAGAGCTGAACAGCCAGTAGCTAGGCTAGAGACCAGCAGGAATAGCTCTCCTGCTCTTATGGCCTCAGGACCGGCTCTCCCACCAGAGGCTGGGGGTGGGGGATGGGGTGACAGGGGATCTCTCCCCTGCCCTTGCTGCCACATGACACATAATGAGGACAGCGCTCCCATCCGGAGCATGGCAACTCTTATAAAGAAAAACATTTGATTGGGGCTGGTTAACAATTGAGAAGTTTAGTCCATTATCATTGCAAAAGCAAGCAGGCAGGCATGGTGCTGGAGAGGTAGCTGAGAGTTCTACATCTTTTTTTTTTTTTAAAGATTTATTTATTTATTATTATGTATACAGTGTTCTGTCTGCACGTATCCCTGCAGGCCAGAAGAGGACACCAGATCTCATTACAGATGGTTGTGAGCCACCATGTGGTTGCTGGGAATTGAACTCAGGACCTTTGGAAGAGCAAGCAGTGCTCTTAACCTCCGAGCCATCTCTCCAGCCCCGAGTTCTACAGAAGGAAGTGAACTGTGTCCCACACTGGGCATAGCTTGAGCATATGAGACCTTAAAGCCTGCCCCCACAATGACAGGGATAGGTGGGGCTGCCAGGCAGAGAGAATAAATAGAGGAACGAGAAATGGAGAATAAGAGGAGGACAGCAGGGGCCAGCTACCCAGCGACACAGCCAGCCACAGAGTAAGAAGGAAAGAAAGAGATATAGAATAAAGAAAGGTAAAAGCCCAGAGGCAAAAAGGTAGACTGGATAATTTAATTTAGCCAAGCTGGCTAGAAACAAGCCAAGCTAAGGCTGGGCATTTGTAAGTAAGAATAAGTCTCCGTGTATTTGGGAGCTGGGTGGTGGGCCCCCAAAAGAGCAAAGAGTTAAAAAAAAAAACTACAAATAAATATTTTTAAAACAGTAAAAGAAGAGGCTTTTTCCAGCTTCCTGTTTCACCTTACGCAGGTTTTTCCTATCTCCTTTGTTTGTTTGTTTTGATTTGTTGTTTTTGAGACAAAGTCTTGCCATACAGGTCAAGAAGGCTTCCAACTCATGATCCTCTTTCTTCAGCTACCTACGTGCTCAGGTTACAGGTGTGAGCCACCATCTTGGCTTGCTTTTCCTCTTTACATTAACGACCTGGTCAAGTGTCCAAACTTACAAAAACATTGAAAAAAGAACGAAAACCAGAGGCTAGGAAGAGAGCTCAGCTGGTAAAGCCCTGCTGCCCAAGCATGAGGACTTGAGTTTGCATTACCAAGACCATTATGATGGTTTGAATAGGAACGACTCCCATAGACTCATGTGTCTGAATGGTTGGCCTATAGGGAGTGGCACTATTAGGTGTGGCCTTGGAAGAAGTGTGCTACTGTGGGGACAGGCTTTGAGGTCTCATATGTTCAAGCTATACCCAGTGTGGGACACAGTTTACATCCTTCTGCCTGAAGATAAAGATGTAGAACTCTCAGCTACCTCTCCAGCACCATGCCTGCCTGCTTGCTTTTGCAATGATAATGGACTAAACTTCTGAAGTGTTAACCAGCCCCAATCAAACGTTTTCCTTTATAAGAGTTGCCATGCTCCAGATAGGAGCGCTGTCCTCATTATGTGTCATGTGGCAGCAAGGGCAGGAGAGAGATCCTCTGTCACCCCACCCCCACCCCCAGCCTCTGGTGGGAGAGCTGGTCCTGAGGCCATAAGAGCAAGAGAGCTGTCCCTGTCCCTCATCAGCTGCTGCACTTGGGAGAGTGGCCCCTATACCTCGCTTGGGCAACACAGTAGAGCTGGCCCTGAAGATGCAGATTTGGGAGAACTGTCCCTGAGGATGGAAAAGCAGGAGACCCGGCCCTCTCCCTTGCTCACCACTGCAAGGGGTGAACTAGCCAGGGCAGTGCTGGAGAGCTCACCCTGGTGGTGAAGACAGGGAGAGCTGGTGGGCTAACCAACCCAGCAACTACCCAGGCCCAGTCCCAGGGTTATGTGTTGACCCACCCCAACATCCGCCCCATCTGTGATCTGCTGGAGCACAGGTGGTGGTGGGGAGCATCCTGCAGACCCAGGGTTACAGGATCTCCACAACACAGGGCAGCATCAGGACGTCCAGGAAGAGTCCCAGTGAGGGTTCAGTGTCAATAGTGTAACAGAGACCAGGGCCTTGAACCAAACCAGTGATTCTCTGCGGTGTAAAGATATACGGATAAAGGGGTTTACTGCGTGACTCACTGTGTCACACGACAGCTTCCATGATGAGATTTTCTCCTTCTTCCCTTTCTTTCCCTTTTTATCTTAAATTTTATTTTGTGGGGGAGGTTGCAGGGGCAGAGGGTGGATGTGAGGGGATGGAAGATGGGTGGGACTGGGATGCATGATGTGGAAGACACAAAGAATAAATGAAAAAGAAAGTTAAAATAAAATAAATAAATTGGAGAAAAAGATTTGCCATGGTCATGGTGTCTCTTCACAGTGATAGAAACCCTGGCTCAGACAGTGTGTGAACTCTGGGTGCACATCTGAAGCCACAGTGCTGGGCTGGAGACAGCAGGGTGGTTAGAGCTCACTCGCTGGTCTGTCTAGCTGAATTGATGAGTTCTAGGTTCGATAACACTGCCTCAGAAAGTAAGGTAGAGAGCACCCGAGGAAGGTACTCTGGTCTCCAGAGGAACGCACACACATAAGCGCATGCCCACTCAAACATTATACAGACACAGAAAATGAAAACCTACCTGACCAGACAACTCTGTTGTAGAACTGATGTTGTAGAGCACACGAGATAACTAGCTGCCCACAGCTGTTCTTGAGCTAATGAACAATAGAATGAACTCCTTTCTAACTGTATTTGAGATATTAGAAAAGGAAAACTATATGCAGTGATTGGTTCCTCGGTTAGCTTCAGTTATCACATAATTAATCCGTGTATCAAAATGTTACACTGTGCTGGGGTGGTGACACACTCTTATAATCCTAGTACTTATAAGGCTGAGGCAGAAAGATTGCAGTGAGTTCCTGATCAGCCTGGGCTGCAGAAGGAGGCTTTGTCTCAAAAAAACAAAACCAGGGGCTGGAGAGATTGCTCAGTGGTTAGAGCACTTGCTGCTCTTGCAGAGGACCCGGGTTTGATCCCCAGCGTGTGCACATTGGGTAGCTCACAACTGCTGGTAATTCTAGTTCCAGGTGATCTCAGAAGCACAGCAAGCAAGGTCTACCTCTGGTCCAAGTATGAGCATTTACAAATGACTGATCCATGTGTGTGTGAGAACTAGCAACTGAAGCTTCCTCCTCCAGGGTGATTGCAACCTGAAGCTGCTCCCTGACAGAGGCCTCCCACAGAGACAAGCTAACCTCCCTCCTTGTGCTGCTCATGATAAAGGCCCTAAGTGTCAGGGCCATGTAGTAAGTAAGTGCTCTGCATCAGACAGTGCACAACCCACCGAATCCCAGCTCTTTAGTATGTGTGTCTGTTGTTTCTTCACGCCCACATCATCCCAGTCAGGTTGCCAGGATCAAGCCATGCAGGATGCAGCACTGGTGGGGATGGACAGTGATGCGGAGACTTTGAGAAAACAGCCGAAACCTCCTCAAACGTCAGAGTTCTCACATGATCTGGCATTTACTCCCAGGTCTACACCCAAGAGAAGTGTCTTTACCAAAACTTGGTTACGTATGTTCCTGGCAGCACTGTTTACACTAGCCACATCCTCCGTGCAGGCTCTTAACTTTCCTGGCAGCCCCATTTAAGGAGGTAAAAGCAAACACAGTGAAGTTAATTTTTTAGGTTATTTAACCAATATACCCCAAATCATCAAAGTGATGCATAATCAATATAGAAACTATTGTTGAGATACTATCTTGTTGTATTAGTCAGGGTTCTCTAGAATTAACAGAACTTATGGAATGAATCTCTATCTATCTATACAGAGAGAGAGAAATAGAATGTGTTGATATTGTGTTTCCCAAAATATTGTGCACCCTAATAAACTTATCTGGGGTCAGAGATCAGAACAGCCACTAGATACAGAGGCCAGAAAATGGTGGCACACACACCTTTAATCCTAGCATTCCAAAGGCAGCGGATCTCTGTGAGTTCAAAGCCACACTAGAAACAGCCAGGCATGGTGACTCATGTCTTTAATCCCAGGAAGTGATGGCAGGAAGTAGAAAGGTACATAAGGCATGAGGACCAGGAACTATAGCCTGGTTAAGCTTTTAGGATTTTGAGCAGCAGTTCAGCTGAGATCCATTCGGATGAGGACACAGAGGCTTCCAGTCTGAGGAAACAGGATCAGCTGAGGAATTAGCAAGATGAGGAAGTTGTGGCTTGTTCTGCTTCTCTGATCTTATAGCATTCACCCCAATACCTGGCTCCGGGTTTGTTTTTATTAATAAGACCTGTTAAGAGTCGTGCTACAAAAGAGAGAGAAAATATATACATAAAGAGAATCTATTAGAATGACTTACAGGCTGTGGTCCAGCTAGTCCAACAATGGCTGTCTATGAACTAAAGGTCCAAGAATCCAGCAGTTGTCAGTCCCACAGGCTGGATGTCTCAGCGGGTCTTCAGGATATGCTGGAATCCCAGAGAAGTAGACTCTAATGCCAGTGAAGGAATGGACTGGCTAACAAGAGGGAAAGCAAGCAGGCAGAGAGAATAACTGCCCTTCTTCCATGTCCTTATATAGGTTTCCTGCAGAAGGTGCTATCCAGATTAGGGGCAGGTCTTCCCACGGCTAAAGATCTGGATTAAATGTGTTTCATCCCACCTCAAAGATCCAGATTAGGAGTGGACCTTCCCACTTCAAATCAAGCAATAATCCTTCACAGGTATGCTCATTCATTTGAGTTTTAGTTAATTCCAGATATAAGTCAAGTGGATAATGCAGAATAACAATCACAAGTCCATCCCCTGTCGACTTGACATACAATCGTATTTCCTTATGCTGTGATTAATTTCCAAATGAAGACAACAGCCTGGTCATAATTATGCCTGAATATGATATAACCATTCCATGTACAATTGAAAACACATTGTAAATTTAGAATAGCCTTTAGAATTGCTTCTGTCAAGGAAAATAGTGAATCATAAACAGTCTTGTATCCCCGGAGGAACTGCAGAAATTAATGCCACCACCAAGGATTTGAAAGATACGGTGGTGGTCATTCTCATCACATCTCCCTTTACCTCTCCTGTCTGCCTGTGATGAAGACAGATGCATCATGGAGAATGACAGTTGAAACCCAATCAAGTAGAGACTCCAATTGCAGCTGCTGTACCAGACGTGGTGTCCTTATTTGAGCAGATTAACATATCTCTTTGTCTTGTATCATGTGTGTCCTACCTGACCAAGTCAGGCCTCTGTACTTTATGGGGGTTCATTATCTAGCCATGTTCCTTTGGATACACTTATATGTCCCCCAAATGGTCTTTCAAATCTGTAAAGCACTCAAAAGGTATCGTTACATCATTTATAGAGTGGAACCTTGTCATGGGAATGGGGCAGGATAACCAGGCAGGTCCTGATCACCATCCCATGGCAATTAACATTGGGGAATCCATTGTCATTGATTCCATGTGAATAAAAACTGGCCTTGGGATTCAGTGGCTACATGGATGCTAAAAAACACATTATCAAGGCCCACTGCTGTGTGGTGAGACCCCCGTCACCTGCACCAGCTGCACAGTTAAAGAGCAAGATTGGACACAGCTGCATGAGTGGGAGGCCTCACCGTACTTAACTCCCTGTAAAACCCAGTCATTCTCCAGAAGCCATCTGGCTTCCTTATTGGCTACACAGGGCCATTGAGAGGGCTCTGGGCTGAGCAGACAATCTCCACATGTTCTGGCTTCTAGAAGGTTTCTGTTAATCATGCCGACCCCCCAGGCAACCCAAACAGTTTGATATCCACCACCATTCATGAAGTAGGAAACTTTATGGGCTCCTACCTGCCCCTCAGCCACTCTGTGGAGTTGCCTTTGCTGTTCCTAGCCTCAGTTAGGACTCCCCAACAGTTGTCTGCAGGGTATATCCTAGAATAGCACCTGCTCCCAGAATGTTCTTCCATGTAGAAGAGATGTACATGTCATACTCCTGTGGGAAGGGGATAGTTATCCACCTTCAGAATGAGTTTAGTCCACTTCACCTGTGTAGTTTTGTCCCCACACCTGTTGCTCTTGGGTGTTATCATGAATCAATACATACATTCTATTCCAACATCCACTAGGGCCCAGTATTCTGCATAGTGTTGAGCGACCAGTAACTTCTCAGTTCCACATGGGGGCCTCTGGTCACCCTGTACAGCCCTTACCTGTTGGGAACCTTGGCTACCCGTTCAGGTGATTGGCTGGGAAGGCTCTCATCCTGAGAGCTCTTCCTCTGTAGCAGGAATGCAGTGGGAACATCACCTGTTCTTCCTGGTTGCCCACACACACACACCCCGCTTACTCCAGGAGTGAACTGATGGTCTGGCCTCGAGGGCCCACCCAGCTCAGCAAATCAGTTTGGCTCCCCATCCATTTTGTCCCTGTGGACTCCAGGCAGGTGCCCGTCCAACCACATCTGTGTTCGGGAAACACGAAGATGCCCTCTGGCCTGGCTCACTCCCTTTCACTTGTTCCTACTTGCTCTAGTCCCCTTCCTGGTTCAGGATCCAAATCCTTTAGGTTAACAAAGTCTCACCTGCTCTATACAGGTCCCTCCCTGCCACGGGCTCAGCACCACCACCAATGCTCTGTACCAATCTTGTCCTTGCTGAGTCCGTTTCTTTCTTAGGTCTCCCCAAACACAACACTGCCTGGACCTGAGACCTGGGTATCCAATACCACTTCCTGCATCCCTAATTCCCTTAGTAGGGCCTGCCCGATCCTTGAAATTCACGGGGATCTCAGCTGGAGTTGACTGCATGTCCCTAGTGGCTCCTATAAGCCAATCCATAAGGGACTGATTCCTTCGATCAGTGAAGATTTCCTCAGATCTTGAAGTCCTTGTCTCAAGCATTGATGGATGGTTACCTTGCTCAGCTCCTTTGCTTCGGCAGCACCCAGGCTGGTCATGTCTGTGCCTGTGTCCCACAGACTCACAAGCCTGGTGTTGACAGGTTCCTTCATTGGTTGTTTGAAGATCTTCCTTGGCTCCAACAGCTCTGGTCCTAAACATTCTCCAATTGCCATAGTCTCTGGCACCGGGCCATTGCTAAGACCTCCCCATCAACTTTCTGGACCACAGATCTTTTTTCCCTTTCTTTGTATTAAAGATTGAACCTAAGGGGTCGTCTGTAACGTCTAGGTCACTCCTTCACTGGTACCTGACTCCTTCCACGGTTTGCAGGTTTTGGGGTCCCAAGAGGAGCTCTGTATTAGCAATCTAATCTTGACTCCGTCCTCTCTTGGGCCCCTAGCCATAAAAACTGACCTGCCAAGATCTCCATATCTCCTCATTTATACAATTTACCCACTAAGTCAGAGACCTATACCCAAGCTTCATATCACTCTCTCTCTCTGCACTTCCTCCCTTACGCCAGCAACCTCCCTCCCAGCTTCCCCCTCGGCTTCAAATAGATCCTTTCTTACCCACAGCGGTGGCCAGGCTGCCACTGTAGCTGTTTGCTGATGCCTCTGTCCCTGACTTTATAGTCCCAGCAATGGTGATGTCTGCTTTAAACCTTCAGCTGTTCTCAAAGCGTCTCCACACTTCCAGGGTGGGTGGACTCCACCCATCCAACAGGTGTGCCCCTCCATACCACCCAGAAGACTACCATCCCTGGAATTTAGCCCACAGACATCCCCCACCCAAGTGACCTCACCTTAGTCATGTCTCACTACTCCCTGCACAGATCTCGCCATCCTCCCCATAAGCTCTACGGGGACAAATCCCCATGTCAAAATTTCCCCTGCAACCCCACACAACTTGGAGCCAATTGTTGATCTCATTCCCCATATCAGAGACAACATTACTTCTCCCAAACCGCTCAACATTCTTGTTGAATTCTTCCAGTATGCCAAGTGTTGCTAAAATTCCTTCCCTGGGGGACATGTAAATGACATCTTCCCCCACTTCTCCAAGATCTCAACAGCAAAACAAGGCAAGGCACAATGCCACCAAAGTTTACTCTGGGACACCAATGAGTTTATGGGGCTCCCTTGCAGAGCAGAGATGAGGGGTTACATCCAGAAGTATGGGTGATCTTCCCAGAAAATCTTCACTGAACAAAGATGGCGACTTTCCCACAAACCCACAGATGGAAGCCTACTTGGCTATTCTTTCTCGGCCTGTATTACATGCTGTAGCCCCTCCCTGAGACCACACGCAGTTAAGGCAGAACTGGATACAGCAGTGGTATGGGGGCGCTGAGTGCCCAGGTGAGGGTACTGTGACCATTTCCACCCTTCCTTCTCTGAGAGGATGTCAGCGGTCAACAAGTACAGCTCGGATGACCTCTGCAGGGAAGCACAGCTGAACCCCGGAAGCTTGGGGTTGTTTGGCCCAGAGGATAGTCCTGTACAAAAGCAGCCACTAGTCTGAATCCTTGACCCTCACACTGCTGCAATAGTCAGCCTGTATTGGGTATTTCATGCTTACATCACATCAGATGATGTGCTGTGGCTTTATTTGATTGCTACACTCACTGCTTATAACAGCCCTGTGAATGTGGCACTATTATTATGTTTACTGTCCCCATGAGGCAACCAATGATTAGAAATCTTAGGAAACTAGCCAAGAGCTACCTACACAACTGCTAAGCAAAGGGGCCAAGCCAGGGAGCCTTAGATGGAAGCTGTCCCTACAAACAGCCTCCCACATCCTCATCCACCTCCCATGCTGCAAGGCAAGTTCTTTTTTTTTTTTTTTGGTTTTTCGAGACAGGGTTTCTCTGCGTAGCTTTGCGCCTTTCCTGGAGCTCACTTGGTAGCCCAGGCTGGCCTCGAACTCACAACGATCCGCCTGGCTCTGCCTCCCGAGTGCTGGGATTAAAGGCGTGCGCCACCACCGCCCGGCATGCAAGTTCCTTTTTGAAAGTTACGACATTTTCATTAATTCTCAGAGAAGGTCATACACACATGCAATGTATTTTGGTCATATTTACCCCCACTCCGCTACCTAATTTCTCCTAGATTACCCCAACCCCCTCACAACTTCATATCCTTTTTGGAAAAAAAAACAAAACATAAGCCACTGAGTTGAAGTTGTGCTGCCCATATATGCATGGGTGTGGGGTCATCAGCTGGTCTACCTGCCTGCAGAAAACTGACTCTTCTTCCCCGGGCAGTCATCGTCAGCTGTCAGCAGCTCCTCAGCTAGGGGTGGGGGCTCATGGTCCCTTCCAGCTCTAGGTTGGAATGTTGACTGTCTTGAGCCTACAGCTCCTGTGAGTTGATCCATCCTACTATATCCAGAAGACAGTGATTCACCTCTGTCCTCCTCAGCCTTGTGGGTTTTTTTTGTTTGTTTGTTTGTTTGTTTGTTTTGGGTTTTTTCAAGACAGGGTTTCTCTGTGTAGCTTTGTGCCTTTCCTGGAACTCACTTGGTAGCCCAGGCTGGCCTCGAACTCACAGAGATCCACCTGGCTCTGCCTCCCGAGTGCTGGGATTAAAGGCGTGCGCCACCACCGCCCGGCTTTTTTTTTTTTTTAACATTTTAAAAATTATTTACTTTACCTCCTGACCACAGTTTCCCCTCCCTCTTCTCCTCCCCTTCCCTCACCCCACCTCTCCTCTGCTCCCATCCACCCACTCCTCCTCCACTTCTGCTCAGAAAGGGGCAGGCCTTCCATAGATACCAACTGCCAGAGGCCATCCAGAATATACAGCAGATGACAACTGATATTCAACAAGTCGACCTATCAGATGAATAATTCTCTGATGGGGAGCCCCCACTTGGCAAAGACCATAGAGGTCACTGACTCTGAATCTATTTGTTTCTGTCTGTAATTCTCTCAAGTGCTACCACAATTCCTCTGCTGTGGATATTGCTCTATATAAATAAAACACTGATGGCCAGTGACCAGGCAGGAAGTAGGTTGCCAGGCAGGAAGTAGGTGGGACAAGGAGAGAGGAGAATTCTGGGAAGCGGAAGGCTGAGGAGGGAGACACTGCAGCCACCGCCAGGACAAGCATTATGTGAAGACGCCGGTAAGCCACCAGCCACGTGGCAAGATATAGATTTATAAAAATGGGTTAATTTAAGATATAAAAAAACAGTTAGCAAGAAGCCTGCCATGGCCATACAGTTTATAAGTGATATAAGTGTCTGAGTGATTATTTTATATGTGGATTGTGGGACTGCGGGGCTTGGGAAACCTGGAGAGAAGCCCTCCAGCAACATTCCTCCCTAAAAAGAACAGCTGTGGGATTCCTTCTACAGCCCATTGGTAGTGTGTTTTATACTTTTTGGGTGGATGGTCAAGAAGATGATTTCTGCTTAAGCTGTATAATTCTGATGAATAGAAATTAATACTTGGATATTTTTCATTACTCATACTGACATAGGAAAATAACTGTATTCTCAGTTGTAGCTTTTTACACATTTAGCTAAGACCTCAAAACAAATCCAAAACAGACTAGCTGCCCCTTGCAGAGAATACACAAAGACAAATTCCCAAGTGTTTGTTGAACCAAGGTCAAGTACAAGGCAACTTTAGTAGACATAATTTTCTCAGCAATTGGCTTTCTGCACATACTCCTAGGCTCAAGATTCAACCAACTAACTGTTTATTACTTGGGTGCTGAATTTCAATGTCATTTTCTGTGATGTCTCTCAGCCTGTTTGCCTCCTGCCTGCTCACCAATGAGCTTGGATGATAGCCAAGCATTGCTACTCACCAGGCCTGGTCAGCACAACCTCGCTAGCCTGAGAAAAACTGTGTGACTTTTCATGTTTTTATGAGACTGGGTTGGACTCTGAAAATGTAACATATAATTGTCCAGAGTTTGACAGTTAAGGGGTGTGTGTGTGTGTGTGTGTGTGTGTGTGTGTGTGTGTGTGTGTGTGTTGAAAGGGAGATGAGGCTGAGTATGTACAGGGAGAAATGAGGGAGAAGTGTGAAAGAAGTGTGAAGAGATGTAGCTGAGTGGGTAGAGAGATACAGAAGATGTAGCTGTATAGAACAGAGATGTGTGTATGTAAGCCAGAGATGTGTGTGTAGGGCAGAAATGTGTGTGTAGAGAGAGCGAGTGAGTGAGAGAGTGAATAAAGAGTGAGTGAATAAAGCAGTAGTATGTGAAGGAATGCAGCAGAGTAGAGAGAAGAAATGTATTAGAGATATACGGCTGTGCAAGAAAGAGAAGTAGCTGGGGGGAGAGATGTGACTGTGTGAAGAGATGTAACTGTGTGAAGAGATGTGACTGTGTGAAGAGATGTGACTGTGTGAAGAGATGTGACTGTGTGAAGAGATGTGACTGTGTGAAGAGATGTGACTGTGTGAAGAGATGTGACTGTGTGAAGAGATGTGACTGTGTGAAGAGATGTAACTGTGTATAGAAATATATGGCTGTGCAGGAGAGAGATGTATGTCAAGATTGTAGCTGTGTGGAGACAGATTTTCAGAGAGAGGATTTTTTTAAGATGTAGTAAAAGAGAAAGTTACCATCAGAAAAAGCATGTGTGCTTCCTTATTTTCCTCTCAGAAAAATCTAGCTCTCACTGCATTCATGATTTTTTTTTTTTTGCATACCCTAGAGGCAGTCTTGGAGCAGGCTCTCCAAAAGGCCACAAGTAATCAACCAAGCATGGCATATCAAGTTGAGTTAGGACTAAGTACTTCCCTTGTATTAAGGCTGGGCAAGGCAACCAGAATGAAGAATAGGCTCCCAAATCCAGCCAAAGCATTAGGGATAGGCCCTGCTCCCATTGTTAGGAGTCCTGCAAGTAGACAGAACTACACAACTGTCACATATACGCATAGTGCCTAGGTCGGTCCCATGCAGGCTCCCTGGTTGTCAGTTCAGTCTCTGTGAGTCCTTATGAGCCCAGGTTCGTCGAGTCTGTGGGTTTTCTTGTGGTGTCCTTGATCCCCCTGGCTCGTACAATCCTTCCTCCCTCTCTTCAGCAGGATTCCCCAAGCTAGGCCTAATGTTTGGCTGAGGTCTCTGCATCTGTTTCCACCAGTTACTGGATGAACAGCCTCACAGGCTTAATAATATTTCCGGCCCCTCTTCCATGATGTTCTCTGTATCTTGAGGGGAGGGGTATGATTGTCCCGTTTATGGCTCAGCGTCCCACAAACACTTAATCCCTACACTATGACCAGTTGTGAGATTCTGCATTTACTGCATTAACTGCACAAAGCAACTTCTCTGATGAGGTCTGAGAGCTTCAGCCGTCTCTGGGCATTGTGATGGATGAGAATGTCCCCGGCAGGCTTGTGTATTAGTCCTAGTTGGTAGACTAGTTGGGGAGGTTTAGGAGGTGCGGTTTTAACAGAAGTGTGACACTGGGGGTGGACTTTGAGAGTTCATAGCCTGGTCCCACTTTCCCTTCACTTCCCCTGTTTTATGTTTATGGTGGAGGATGCAATCGCTCGGCTTCCTGCTCTGGCTACCTGCTGCCATGCCTCACCTGCCATAGCGTCTCTCCCTCTGAAACTGTAAGCCCGAGAAAACTTTTCCGTAAGTTGCTTTGGGTCATGATTCTGACCACATGACCCTTCCACTCTTCACTCAGAGCATCAGCAGCCACTTCTGTGGGCATGCACTCCTCCCAGAAAGTACAAAGCTTGCCTTCACCGTCCACATCAATGAGTTTCTGACTGCAGTGGCTGGAAAGGAGATATTCGGCTTCGTCTTGACTCAGCCAACCACCTAAGAGGTGCCACGTAAAAAAGAGCCGCTTCGAATATTAAACAGCAGGCTTGAGGGCATCTCCATCCATCCATCTGCCATTGTTCAGAAGGAAGGGGGCATAATTTTCTTCCTTATTGACTGTGACTTACAATTTCTGGTTATACAGGTTGTTAATTTTCAGGCAGAAATTAATCAGAACAAGAAATGACTGTTGTGACTTCTATCCATGTTTTGCAGTGGCATTTAAATAGTTCTCCCAAAGGCTAAAATCTGCCACAGCACATTACCCTCACCTTTCAACCTTCTCCAGTAGCATGTAGGGCTATAGGCAGCAAGTAACATTCAGAGGTGCATTTAGGAAAACAAAGACCTCAATTTCTACACAATCTGGAATGGGCATTCCGAAGACCAAGGATGTTTCCTCTTTGCCTCGGGGTGAAGGAAGCAGGGAAGGACTGCTATAGTCCTTGCTCGCACATCCTTAAAAGGTCAGGTTTCATAGAAATTCCACTGACTTGGCTGCTCTGTAAGGTTGATTTTAAAATGGGATGGGAAAGAAATCATTTTCCAATCCTTTAGATTTGGGTAAGAATTACCCATGACACTTATAAAAATACAGATTTTTATCCCAGTTCTCTGAGATGCTACCTCAAAACTACTGGAGTGAGTCCCAGACATCTATAGGTACTTTAAAAATTTTCTGTCCTCCATTAGTTAATGAAGAAAAAACTATTAAAAAATCAGCTGGGCATAGTGGTACATGCCTTTGGTCCCAGCACTTTGGATGAAAAGACAGGTGGATCTCTGTGAGTTGGAGGCTGGTCTCTTAAAAACAAACAGACAAAAACCCCAAACCCAGCAACAACAAACAAGAAACAAAAGAAAGAAAGAAACTAGAAAAAATCATTAGAATCAACTTTTTTCCCCCAGAATTCTAGAAATTAACCAGTTGATGTGATCCAGGAAGCATTTATTCAGAAAAAATCACCAAATTTTGATAACAAAAACTACCATCTTTACTGGTGGTGGTGGTGGTGGTGGTGGTGGTGCACACCTTTAATCCCAGGGCTCGGGAGGCAGAGGCAGGCAGATCTCTAAGTTCCAGGCCAGCCAGGACTGTTGCAGAGAGAAACCCTGTCTTGAAAAACAAAATCATGGGGCCAGAGAGATGACTCAGTGGTTGAGAGCACTGACTGCTCTTCCAGAGAACCTGGGTTCAATTCCTGGCACCCACATGGCAGCTCATAACTGTCTGTAACTCGAGGATCCAACACCTTCACACAGACATACATACAGGCAAAAACAAAACAAAACCAAACAAAAACCTACCATCATTATTTTTCCCTAAAGTTTGTTTTTATTTATTTATTTTGTTTTTGGGGGGGATTTTTTGTTTTGCTTGTTTTTTTTGTTGTTGTTGTTGTTTTTATTTATTTATTTTTTTTTTTGGTTTTTTGAGACAGAGTTTCTCTGTGTAGCTTTGGAGCCTTTCCTGGAACTCACTGTGTAGCCCAGGCTGGCCTCAAACTCACAGATATCTGCCTGCCTCTACCTCCCAAGCGGTGGGATTAAAGGCATGCGCCTAAGTATGCATGTCTGTGAGCATTTGTGAGCTTCCCTTATGGGAACACAGTTCCAGACCAAATCAGTATGCACTCTTAAATCCTGAGCCATCTCTCCAGCTCTGCCATCGCGACATTTTTAAAGCTGAAAATGAAAAGCTGGGGTACAGGACCGTCATAAGTTCTGACAAGCTCTGACGTGTTCTGGAAACTTGGATGACTACGTGCTCGTAGAGTGGTGTATATGCTGAAGGACAAGTCAGAAAGCCTCAGACTTCTCCCCTGGCTAACGCTGAGGCTCTTAATCAGCTAAAATTGGGGGTAACGCCAAGTTCTCAATTGCCTTGCTGATGGCTGAAGGCACAGAGCCCTTTGACAAAGAGGAGTAACTGGTTCTAGTCATTGAATCACTGGTTGGCCACTCCTCAAACCAGGCCAATACACTCCCAAAATACAGACGTTAACACAACTACTCCATAAGGGTCACTAAGCCATCCGGGACCACTGCAGCAGCAGCAACAAAATCTGGTGGGAGGGTGGACAAGGCTCTTCTTTCTAAGTGCCATATTACTTAAAACGTCCAGTTACAGGGCCGGAGGAGAAGCTCAATGGTTGAATATTTACCTAACATTTATGAGGCCTGCCATTCAAAGAAAAGAAATCAAACATTTGCTTACAAATTATGAGCTAGGGTCGGCGAGATGGTCCAGGGGATAAAAGCACTTACAGCTGAGCCTGATGCCTGGTGTTAATCACCAGAACCTACACAGTAGAAGAGAGAGCTGGACTCCTGCTGGCTGTCCTCTGACCTTCACTCATACTCCAGGCACCTGTATGTGTGGTGTGTAAATGTATGTGGGCATACACACACACACACACACACACACACACACACACACACACACACACACAAAATCAATGTAATATGTACCCATGGAGAAGAATCAACAGAAGTTATCTTTGAGGAAGCTGGAATATTCGTCTTCAGGTAGACTTCCATGAAGCTGAGGTTGACTGCAACCTCACTCTGTAGCTGAGGGTAGCCTTGAACTCCTGATCCTCCTGCTTCCTCCTCCCGAGTGCTGGGATCATAAACTTGAACTACCACACTGAGCATGAGAGATAGAATTATTTTAAACAGAAATACGAACTCTGGGATTCAAAGGCACAGTAAATGATCAGTGAAAATTCAAAATGTACTTGAAGGACTCAACAGATTTGACCAGACAGAGGAAAACTTTAAAGAGCTTAAAGATATATTAACTGAGATTTTCCAGCCTGAGGAAAAGAAAGAAAAATGAACGGATAAAAATAAACACAGCCTCAGAGATCTGCAGGACACCATCAAATAATCTGATGTACATATCATGCATGTTCCAGAAGAGAAGGGAGCAAGAAGGAACAGAAGTCATACTTGAAGAATAGCTGAAAGCTCTTCAAATTTATTTTAGAAAGATTAATTTACACACCCAAGAAAGCCAAGAAGTGGTGGTACATGCCTTTAATTTCTTAATCCCAGCACTTGGGAGGTAGAGATAAGTGGATCTTTGTGAGTTTGAGGCTAACCTAGGCTTCGTAGAGAGTTCAAGGATAGCCAGGACTACCTAATAGAGAGACCCTGTCTCAAAAGACGAAAAACCAAAAGAAGACCAACTTGGCTGGGGAATTGGCTCTGTGGGTAAAAGCATTTGCTGTACAAGCTTGATGACCTGAGTTCAACCCAAAACCCAAGACCCAAGATTCTTCCTTCCTTCCCTCCCTCCTTCCTTCCTTGATTCCTTCCCTTTCTCCTTCCTTCCTTCCTTCCTTCCTTCCTTCCTTCCTTCCTTCCTTCCTTTCTTCCTTCCCTTTTCCCTTCCTTCCTCCCTCCCTCCCTCCCTCCCTCCCTTCCCTCCTTCCTTTCTTCCTTCAGCTGGATGTAGTAGCCCTCCTCTGTAATTCTAGAGTTCATAGTGTGAAATGGTAGGCAGAAGCTGGAGAATGAGCCACAAGCTCATGAGCCAGCGAGAGTACACTGTGACAGAGCAGAAACAAGAAAAGACAGAGAGGCACTCCCTCAACAAACTAACTCCAGAAATTGTCCTTTGACCTCTGCATGTGTGCTATGGGGTATGCAGGATACATGCGCATTCTCTCTCTCTCCCTCTTCCTCTGTTCTCTCTCTTTATTTGCTTTAAAAGAAAGAAAAGGAAGAAACCCAACAAACTGCAAGTGGAGTTAATAGGAGGAAACCTACACCAAGACAGATAAGCTGTTGAAAGACCAAGAGGTGGTCTCAAAAGCAGCGGTAAGGAACAGCCCCCTTCAAGGCACTTCAGTAAGACAAACAGCTGATTTCCCACCAGAAACCGGGGGTGGGGGGAGTGGGGGGGTGGAAGACAGTGGAACAACAAATTCAAGGAGCTGAATGGAAAATATGGTCAACCAAGAACTCCATATCTGTCAAAACGTTCCACTATCCACAATAGTGAAGTCATGGAGCCAGCCTAGGCACCTGTCAGTGGATAAACAGATGAAGAGATTTTGATGTATGTACACAAAGGAGTATTATTACTCAGCCATAAAGAACAAAGTCATGTCGTTTGCAGGAAAATGGATGGACTGAAGATCCTCAGGTTAATAAAAGGAGCTGGTCTTAGAAAGGCAAGTGTCTCATGTTTCTCTCATATGTGAACTGCAGGCAGGGGTGGGGGTGGGGTCAGAGACAACACAAAAGTAGGATGACGATCACTAAAGAGGGAGGCTTGGGGAGAGGAAGGGAACAGAAGTAGTGGATATGATTAAAATGTGTTTATTTTTATTTATTTATTTATTTATTTTTTGGTTTTTCGAGACAGGGTTTCTCTGTGTAGCTTTGCACCTTTCCTGGAACTCACTTGGTAGCCCAGGCTGGCCTCGAACTCCCAGAGATCCGCCTGCCTCTGCCTCCCGAGTGCTGGGATTAAAGGCGTGTGCCACCACCGCCCGGCATGTGTTTATTTTTAATGTTTGATTTTATTACCTCTGTGTGTGTGTTTGTGTATGTAGTATGTGTGTGTGTGGTGTGTGTGTGTATGTGTGTGTGTGTGTGTGTGTGTGTGTGTGGTATGTGTGTGTGTGTGTGGTATGTGTGTGTGTGTGGTATGTGTGGTGTGTGTGTGTATGGTGCATGTTTGTATATGTGGTGTGTGTGTGTGGTGTAAGTGTGTTGTGTGTGTGTGTGGTATGTGTGTGTGTGGTGTGTGTGTGTGTGTGTGTAGTATGGGTGTGTGTGTGGTGTGTGTGTGTGGTGTATGTGTGTGGTATGGGTGTGTGTGTGGTGTGTGTGTGTGTGTGTGTGTGTGTGTGTGTGTTCATGTACACATATGTGTAGGACTAAAACAGAGGACAGAGTTCAGAATGTCTTCTTTCACTACATAGACTCTGGGGATGGGACTTGGGTCATAGGCTTAGCAGCAAGTGTCTTCATCTGCTGAGCACTCCAGCCTGCCCGTCAGAGTGCTTATAGGAAAGTGTTGCAATAAAATCCATTATTCAGTATAGTTATTATGTGCTAATAATAAACACTGGAAAAAGGAATTAGGCTGAGTGGGAGGCTGAGGAAGGATTGTTAAGTTCAAGGCCAGCCTGGGCTATGTGGCAAGTACCATTTCAGCCTGGGATGTATAGCAGGTCACTGTTTCAGAATAAGGAAAAAAAGAAAGAAGAAAAGGAAAGGAGAGGAGAGGAGAGGGGAGGGGAGAGGAGGGGAGGGGAGGGGAGGGGAGAGGAGGGGAGGGAAGGGAAGGGAAGGGAAGAGGGTGAAGGGAGGGAAGAAGAGAAGACAAGGGACAGGAGCGAGGGGACCAAGAATACAGCTGAGTGGCGGAGAGTTTGCTTAGCCTTAGATTCATTCCTAGGTCCAAAAAGAAAGAAGAGGAGGAGGAGGAAAATGAGAGAAGAAAAGGAAGAAAATTGAGATTCTCAGAGAAATGACACCTGAGCACTATAGCAAACTGACGGCGACACTTTACAGACAGCGCTTCAGCCTGGAATGAAAATACAGTAGATTGTACCTTGAAGCTTCCTAAAGAGATAAAGAACATTTCCAAAAGCAAGCATACAGATTAGCATAAAAGACAGGTCTAATGATTATTTCGTAACTCTCTTTTGTGTCTCCTATGATTTAAAAGACAACGGCATAATGATAAATCAGTGCTCATGTGCCAGGAACCTACGAAGATGCCATCTATGAATCACAGGAGAACGGAAGGTGCAAAGGGCCGAGTTATGTAGGAGAAAGTTCGGGCACAATCCTGAGATTGGGCTGCAGCAACCATCCCTATAAGACATTCTTTGTCACTCTCCTGGCAATCTTTAAAACAATTAAAATATAGTCAAAATGGCAAAAAGATTAAAAGGACACCTTAGAAAACATCTCCCTAACAGAAATGAAGTCACCCATGGAGGGAGATACATTTGAAAAAGAGTGACCTGACGGAGCCTTGGGGCAAACAATGGTGTGACCTGAGAAGATAAGGTGGGAGACTGGCCGGGCATGAACCGAAAGTTTACACAAAGCCTTGTGAGCTATTGTAGGGTGTTCAGATTAGCGTCCAAGGGCATAAAGTACCCTCTGCTCTCTCGCTCTCCCTCCCTCTATCTCTCCTTGATCTCTCTGGATATGTCTCTGAGAATGAGCAGCAGGCAGAGGCTCAAACATGGCTCTTGTTTCCCAGGGTCCCTTTGCCTGACCCAGGTAGGCATCACTTAGAACTGACATAGGACTACCAAGCTTGTGGAGCAGACCATCAGATAGCCATCCAAGGAAGGATGTTCTCTGAGGAAAGAGTAATTTGTAGTATTGTTTTGGCAGGTTGCAAGAAGTGCATATCTCAAAATCTCTCTCTCTCTCTCTCTCTCTCTCTCTCTCTCTCTCTCTCTCTCTCTCTCTCTCACACACACACACACACACACACACACACACACACACACACACATAAATAAAATGTAATTTGAATTTTAAAAAATTTTCCATCTAAACAAATGCAGCCTAACCAAGTGGTTAATCTGCACGGAACTTTTGTTTCCATGTTGAGAATGGTAACAGGGTTTGTCCTTAATTACACAGGATTATGTATTACATTTGTGTACAGTAGATTGACTTAAATTATTTTGTTCTTAGATCATGAAGCAGAGTCAGTATACCTGCAACCCCAGTACTAGGGGGGCAAGGCAAAAGAGGATCCAGAGTTCAAAGTCTTCCTCAATTATGTAGAAAGCTTGAGGCCAGCCTGGGGTCTTAGAAAATGAAATCACATTTCTGAAAATCAGTAGTTCAAAATAAGGAGTATTTTGGACTAAAATCAAGAGTCTGGATGAGCTGTCTTTCCTCTGGAAGCTCTAGAGGAAAATCTGTTTCTTGGCCAATTCCAGCTTCTACAAATTCCCCACAAATCTTGTCTTCTGGCCCCTTCCTCCATCTTCCAGGCGCAGCCACACATGATTCCACCTTGAGGTCTCCCTCTGCTCCTGACCTTCCTGTTCCCCATAGTTTTGGAAGGCGACAGTGCTACATGCAGCTCAGGCTGGCCTTGACTGAGGGTCTTCCTGGCGCCACCGCCCAAGTGTCGGAATTACAGGCACCCACTGCCAGGCTTGCTCCCCCTTGAAAGGATTTCTGTAATTACATCGGGCCACCTGCTTAATCTTCAATAGCAACCCCCGACCCCTGAGACAGGGCTCACTATGTAGCCCTGGCTGTCCTGGAACTGGCTTTGTAGACCAGGCTGACTTTGAACTCACAGAGATCCGCCTCTGCCTCCTGAGTGCTGGGAATTAAAGGTGTGTGCCACCACCGCCCAGTGTAGATTTCCCCTTCTTAACCACATCTGCAATGTCTATTTTTTCCATATAAAGTAACACAGCCACTGATTTGTGAAATCTTTGGGGAGCGGAGAATATGAGACAGTTCTCCAGGTGGCTTTGGACACACCCAGTTGCTCTCCCTTTTCTCATTATGATTTTCAGGAATAACTGTAGAATATTCTGGAAATACAGCCACCTTAGGGAAAGAGAAACTGCATTAAGCAGTCTGGGTTCTGTTCTCACACCTCTTGGCACATCCGTCCTCCAGCAGCTCATCCAACAAGTCCTGTGATCATCTGGGGATTTGGCCTCGGTGCCTGGACTTCTGTGCTCACTTTCAGCTGATCAGGAAGCGATCAAGTTGCATCACTCATTCGTAGTCTCGTTTCAGCTGCTTGTGCAAGCAGCAGAGGCTGCAGCCCAGGGTGGAATGGGATGACGTGGCAACATGAACCTACTGAGGCTGCTTCATGGGGGATACGTCTATGCTGCTTACAGCAAGATCTTAAACTCTAAGTCACTTTCAACGACGCTTTTAGTAGCGGTAGAAGACAGAAGTTCAAGCCAGATGTGGTGGTGCATGCCTGTAATCCCAGCATTTGAGAAGGGGAAGCAGGAAGATAATCAAGGGTTCAAAGCCAGTCTCTGCCAAATGAGGTCCTACCTCAAAAAAATAAAAACAAGCCGGGCGGTGGTGGCGCACGCCTTTAATCCCAGCACTCGGGAGGCAGAGACAGGCAGATCTCTGTGAGTTTGAGACCAGCCTGGTCTACCAAGAGAGTTCCAGGAAAGGCGCAAAACTACACAAAGAAACCCTGTCTCGAAAAAATAAAAATAAAAAATAAAAATAAAAACAGAAACAAAACAAACAAACAAAGTTGTTTTTTGTTTTTTTTTACCCCTTCCTCCCAATACTCAGGGATGGATCATCGCAGAAGAGGCGTAGAAAGACTGTGAGAAGCACAGGGTGGATGACTTCAAGGAAACAGTCTTCTAAATGGAGTGGGGCAGCTGCACAAATGAACTCTCAGTAGCTGTGACAGCGTGCACAAGACCTGTGCAGGCGGAAGCCAGACCAGAGCCCGTCACGGAGAGGAGGCGGGCATCAAGTCTCACCTCCCGCCAAGGAGTCACTGGCAACTGGTCGCTGCTGGAGAGAGAGAGAGAGAGAGAGAGAGAGAGAGAGAGAGAGAGAGAGAGAGAGAGACAGTTTTCTCTAAGGGTGTAGCCCCTGGTAAGCCTGCCCCACTCGAGCGGAAGGCCACACACCCCCAAAATATTTGGGCAGCACAAATTGGACTCTATGGGTTTTTTAAAAAAAAAAAAAAAGGACACAATTGAGTGGGGGTGGACCTGGGAGGCGTGGGGAGAAGGAAGAAGTGAATACGGTCAAAACACATCATATGAAATGATCAAAGAACTAACCGAGCTGTGTAAATACCAGGCGAAAAGGCTAGAGATGCTGTTTCCTGCTTTGCTGCTGGCCAGAGTTTTTACTTGGTAGGGATGTTTCCAATTACAAAGCACTTTAAAGTCCCAACAGAACATAAAATAATGAAAACAAATAATCAAAGTCTGTGAGGAGAAAAGAAGCTATTAGACTCAAAACGATAAAAAAAAAAAAGCTTTTATCTTTTTTGTTTTTTCTCTTCTATTTCTTTTTTTATTAAGAAAATTTTTTCATTCATTTTATACACCAAAGATCCCCCTCTTCCCTCCTCCCACCCCCCCTCAGATTCCCCTTCCCAACCCACCCCCACTCCCCCCACAAGAAGACAAGGCCTCCCATGGAGAGGCACATCCAGTAGAGGCAAGTCCAAGCCTTTCCCCCTGCCTCAAGGCTGCACGAGGTGTCCCATCATAGGTAGTGGGCACCAAAAAGCCCACTCATGCACCAGGGATGGATTCTGATCCTACCACCAGGGCCCCTCCCCAAGCAGATCAAGAGACACAATTGTCTCACCATGCAGAGGGCCTAGTCCAGTCCCATGCAGGTTCCACAGCCATTGATCCAACTTTCATGAGTTCCCACTAGTTTGGTTTGGTTGTCTCTGTAGGTTTCCCCATCATGATCCTGATGCACTTGCTCATAGAATCTCTCTTCTCTCTCTTTGACTGGACTCCTGGAGCTTTGCCTGGTGTTTGGCTGTGGATCTCTGCATCTGCTTCCATCAGTCACTGGAGAGAAGCTCTGTGATGACAGTTAGGGTATTCACCCATCTGATCACTGGGGCAAGCCATTTCAGGTCAGACACCCTCTCCACTATTTCTAGTAGTCCAAGCTGGGGTCATCCTTAGGGATTCCTGGGAACTTCCCTAGCATGAGGTTTCTTTCTATCCCCATGATATCTCCCTCTATCATGGTATCTCTTTCATTGCTTTCCCACTCCATCCCTGTTCCAGCTTGACCATCCCATTCCCTTATGTTCTAATCCCTCATCCCCAGTTTACTCATGGAGATCTCCTCTATTTCCCTTTCCCAGGGCAATCCATGCATCCCTCTTTGGGTCTTCCTTGTTAGATAGCTTCTCTGGAGTTGTGGGTTGTAGTCTGGTTATCCTTTGCTTTACATCTAGTATCCACTTATGAGGGAGTACATACCATGTTTGTCCTTCTGAGTCTGGGTTACCTCACTCAGGATGATCTTTTCTAGTTCCATTCATTTGCCTGTAAATTTCATGTCATTGTTTTTCTCTGCTGAGTAGTACTCCATTGTGTATATGTGCCACATTTTCTTAATCCATTCTTCAGTTGAGGGGTATCTAGGTTGTTTCCAGGTTCTGGCTATTACGAATAATGCTACTATGAACATAGTTGAGCACATGTCTCTGTGGTATGACTGAACATTCCTTGGGTATATGCCCAAGAGTGATATAGCTGGGTCTTGAGGAAGATTGATTCCCAACTTTCTGAGAAACTACTACACTGATTTCCAAAGGGGATGTACAAGTTTGCACTCCCACCAACAGTGGAGGAGTGTTCCCCTTACTCCACATCCTCTTAAACATAAGCTGTCTGCAGTGCTTTTGATCTTAATCATTCTGACAGGTGTAAGATGGTATCTCAGAGTGGTTTTGATTTGCATCTCCCTGATGTCAAATGGCTGAAAGACATTTAAGGAATTGCTCAATAGCTATTTTTTATTTTTAAACTCTTATGCTTCTATATAGAAGTTCTGTATATGTAATTGGACATGTTTTTATTTCAGATGAAAAAGAAATTCCACAAGGCCAAGCTAACAATAAAAATGGGCTAAATAAACCAAAAGCCACTAATAACGGAGGTGAGTAGCTTAGTAACAAGTGGACAGGGCAGGTTTCCTTAAACAATGCCTTTGCCTAAAAGATTCATTCTAACACATCATCAGCTGTCAACATTTCAATGACTTAGCCAACACTGACTGTGGAAACCAGATAACGAACCTGTTACATTACATCATCTTTGTAAATGAGCTCACTGCTGTCCCAATGGTCTCTCACCTGTACATATGAAGAAATGGAGAAGGCAGAAAGATAAAGGGTACATGAGGCTAACAAAACCAAAACACATTCACAATGAGACAGCCAAGTCACATGTGCCTACTGTTGACCTACTAAGATGGTGGTAACAGAAAGGGGGGAAAAGTGCCAGCCTTTCGACTGAACACCTGTTGAAAGACATTGCTTTCATTGTTTTTGGCTATTTATTTACCTTAAAAATATCCAAAAAGGGGGCTGGAGAGATGGCTCAGAGATTAAGAGCACTGTCTGCTCTTCCCAGAGAGCCTGAGTTTAATTCCCAGAAACTGGTGGCTTGCAACCATCTCTAGTGAAATCTGGTGCCCTCTTTTGGCATGCAGAAAGAACACTGTATACATAATAAAAAAATAAATCTTCAAAAAAATATGTACCCAAAAAGATGAGACTTGTGGGCTGGTGAAATGGTTTAGCAGGTAAAGGCAATTGCCTCCAAGCCTAATGACCTATTTCTAATTTGCAGAACCTACTTGGTAGAGAGAGAACCAATGCCCACAGGGTTTCCTCTGGCATACACATGCTTGCCCCATCTTCCATACATTAAAATAAGAATAAATTTAATATTTTTTAAGATGAGAAACTTAACTAGGAGACACACCTCATATTTTGCTAACTAATTAATTAGTTAATTGGAGACAGTGGTCTCAAGTAGCCCACGATGCCCTTAAACTTACTATGTAGCCAAAGATGACATTGAACTTCTGATCCTCCTCATCCACCTCCCAAGGAGTGAAATGGCAAGCATGCCCTACAACGCCTGGTTTCTGTGGTGCTGTGGGTTAAACCTAGGCAACATGCATGCTAGGCAAGCATTCTACCAGCTGAACTGTATCCCAAGCCTGGCAATTTTCTAATTCTAAGAACAGTCACAGTCAACCACAGAATGGAGTCAGTGGCTATCTGAAATAGAAAGAGAATACAGAAATCTAGTGAGGAGATCCTTAGTAGGAACAGGCAACTCTTGGTTGCTTGCTTTAGTGGAGTAGCCAGCCTTCTAGATTGTTCTGCCCCACCTCTCAGCCAGCACTCATAGGTCTACCACACAGTTCCATGTCTTTTCGGATATGTAGGTCCCAGCAATCAGGACGAATGAGTCAGGCTGCAGAAGCTGAAAGACCCCTGGCCAGGTGGTATGGGATGGCAGGGCTTTTCAGCTAATCCACTCAATGATACTGGAGAGCTGGATCATGAATGAACTTTATTCTATAAAAGATCAATCCAAGCCAGGCGGCAGTGGCACATGTCTTTAATCCCAGTACTTGGGAGGCAGAGGCAGGTGGATCTCTGTGAGTTCAAGGCCAGACTGGTCTACAGAGCGAGATCCAGGACAGGTGCCAAAACTATAAAGAGAAACTCTGTCTTGAAAAAAAACAAAAAACAAAAAAACAAAAAGATAAATCCAATTCTGTCTATATGGCATCTTGAAAAGAAGAAAGATCAAATATGACTCCTCCCAAAAGAGTAGAGAATTCAGCAGTGTGGTGTTGGCTCATATTTCTAATCCAAGTACCCAGGAGGCTAAGTAGGAGGATGGTGAGTTCAAGGCCAGCCTGGGCTACTCAGCAATGACTTGACAGAGAGAGAGAGAGAGAGAGAGAGAGAGAGAGAGAGAGAGAGAGAGAGACAGAGAGAGACAGAGAGAGACAGAGACAGAGACAGAGACAGAGACAGAGAGAGAGAAGGGAGGGAGGAAGGGAGGGAGGGAGGGAGGGAAGGAGAGAGAAAGGAAGGAAGGAAGGGAGGAAGGAAGGAAGGAAGGAAGGAAGGAAGGAAGGAAGGAAGGAAGGAAGGAAGGAAGGAAGGAAGGAAGGAAGGAAGGAAAAGGATTAACAGATTAACATCAAAGAACACAAAATTCAATGGGTCACTCGTGGGAATTAGGGAGGCTGGCTGAAATTAAAGTAGATATGGTGAGACTTTGAGACTTGCTGAATTCTATCTACGGAAATCAGAACGCAGATATTAGTACAGATAAATTTGAAAGATGATGAGAACATGCAAGTCCCTGGATTGAGAAGTTAATTCTAGAGTGGAGCTACAGCTTTGAGAGTTGGACACTGAGCATGGCGTGTGCATGTTCACCTGCAGTTTGACAGTCTCGGGTTCCCATGGCTGGCTGCCTTTGGCCAGTTGCCTGAATTACACACAGCAGCAAGTTTGAGACATCCTCGCAGCTTACAAGGACACAGAGGTGAACTGGTGGGTGGTGTGAAGAAAGAAAGTTTGGAAACGGTGTGTGCTGTGGAATCTCCCTGCCTCTTCCTGTTCCATTTGTGTGGTTTTCTGCTGTCTGTGGCATTGCATACCATCTGATAGCCGCGGAACCTCTCAGGAAAACTGGTATACCATCAATGGCTCCACTGAGGGTGGACACACCCCGTTTTAAGCCTCAGTTTCACTGGCAAGAGAAAAGGTTCCACTTTAGAACCAGGGGGAAGGATAAGTAGAGAGGACTATAGTGATATTTTATTTGTACTGAAATGTGATTTGTATGTTAATAAACAAAGTTGCCCAGGGATCAGAGCTATTAGAGCCATAGAGAAAGCTGGTCGGTGGTGGTACATGCCTTTAATCCCAGCACTTGGTAGGCAGAGCTAGGTAGATCTCTGTGTGGTCAAGCATACAGCCAGCATTGGAGACACACACCTTTAATCTCAATACCAACCATAGAAGACCTGGAGATCTGTACAGACAGGCAGTGACGAGGTGGTCATGTGGTTGGGTTTACAACCAATGAGAAGGCAGAACAGAAAGTCTTTATAAAGACAGACACACAGGAAGTAGGTCTCTTTCGGAGAGGTAGGACCAATGCAAGAGGAAGGGTAAGGTTTTTAGCTCTTAGCTCTGACCTCTTGGCTTTCTTCTTTGAATTGGTTCTGTGTTTCTTATTGAATAAGATAGTTACTTCTACAGAGGACCCTTCTGAAGAATTCAGGAGCATGATAGGAAAGACCAGGGTGGACTTAAAGATGAGCTTTGGAGGCCACTGCTGTTCTGGACCTAGCACATACTGGGTCCAAGAAAATAGCTTATTGAGCCAATGATGATGATCAATTATAACCAATAATCAAATGCTGAAAAGTTCTGATTTTATAAATGACTTAATTTGGTTTTTAACACACAGATATGCTTTGAATCTTTCTTCACATTCAGTCATGAAGCACACAATGGCACTTCTGACCAACTATGGACAGGACCTGGTCCTGTAAGATTATGATAGAGCTAAAGACTCCAATTGCTAGGGACATCATAGTCATCAGAACATCACAGATTTAATGAGATGGCTCAGTGGGTAAATGTGTTTACCGCCAAGCTTGATGGCCTGAGTTGCTTTCCATCCCTGGGACCCACACAGTAGAAGGAGAGTAATAACTCCTGAAAGTTGTCCTCTGGCCTCCAGAGGTTCACTGTGACACACACACACACACACACACACACACACACACACACACACACACACGCAAGCAAGCAAACAAACAAACAAATAAATGTAATAAAATAGACAAGGAAATGTAATAATTTTTAAAAAGAACATTACAGAGCCGGGTGTGGTGGTGCACACTCAGGAAGAAGAAGAAGGTGCATCTCTGTGAGTTCAAGGCCAGTCTGGTCTACAAAGTGAGTTCTAGGACAGCCAGGGCTGTTACACAGAGAAACCCTGTCTAGAAAAACAAGCAAAAACCCATCACAGTGCAGCATAGTGGTCACAGGCTTGTGACAATGCTGGTGTAAACAAACCCAGCCTAATGTGTGCATCTTGTTTTTTTAACAAAAGTTTCAAAACACTGGGAAGAAGGTTCAGTGGGTAAGAACACTTGCCAGGAAAGTGAGAGGACACAAGTTCAAATCCCTGAAACCACATTAAAAAACAAGTATGGTTGCACACAAGCCTGTAACCCCAGGAGGATGGCTGGGACATGCTGACCACTGGTCTCGTTCCAAGTTCAGTGAGAGACCCTGCCTCAAGAGAATAAGGTAGAGAGTAGAAGAGCAAGGCCCCTGATGTCCTCCTCTGGCCTCCCCATGCACATTTAAGCACATGAACCTGTAACACGTGCACACATACCATGCACACACACACCACATATACTCACAATACACAAACAAAACAAAACAAAAAGAGATTTTTCAAAGTAAAAATTAAACTTCAAAGAAATAATTCAAAAAACTTAGAACAAAGATATACAGAAAGAAAATACTGTTGTACAGCTGTGGGTGTGTGTTTGTATTTTAGGAGGGTGTTACTATGAAGAGTCAGAGTTTTTTTAAAGATGTATAAGTATAAAGGTTACAGGAAGCTAAGGTTGATTTATCATCAAAAAACAAAAAACCCACAAAACAAAACAAAACAAATTCATGCTAAGTAACTCATAACGGTTTATCTTTTTTTAAAAAAGTGTGTGTGAACTGTAATTACAAACAGTTATGAGGTGCTGTGTGGGTGCTGGGAATTGAACTCTGGTCTTGCAAGAACAGCCAGTGCTCTTACCCAGAGAGCCATCTCTCCAACCCAGGTAAATCTTTCTCATCTATTAATTACTGCACTCCTCTACATTCAGTGAGCTAAAACACTTGCCATACAAACATCTATTCTAATTTTTATTTGTGAGCTTTTGTTTTTGTTTGTTTGTTTTTGTTGTTGTTTCGGTTTTTCAAGACAGAGTTTCTCTGTGTGTAGCTCTGCCAGTCCTGGAACTCTGTAGACGAGGCTGACCTCGAACTCACAGAGATCTACCTGCCTCTGCCTCCTGAGTGCTGGAATTAAAGGTGTGCACTACCACCACCTGGCTTGTTTTTGTTTTTTTTGAGACAGGGTCTCTCTACATAGCTCTGGCTGTCCTGGAACTCACAGAGATCCACTTGCCTTTGCCTCCCGAGTGCTGGGTTCAAAGGCGTGTGGTAACATGCCCAATCTCATTTATTTTAATTTTTTAAAAATTATGTGTGTTGGTGTGTGGGTTTGTACACTTGAGTGCAGGTGCCCTTGGAGGCCAGAGATGAGTCATCTGGAGCTGGAGTTACAGGCTGTTCTAAGCTACCTTATGTGAGTGCTGGGAACTGACCTGGGACCTTTGAAAGAGCGGTACTTGCTCTCAACTACCAAACCAATGTCTAGTCCTAAATCTGTAATTTTATAAATGGAGTTTTTGTTGTTGTCTTGGAGGCAGGGTTCTATATATCCCTGACTGGGCTTGATCTCCCTATGTAGCTGAGGATGACCTTGAACTCCTGATCCTCCTGCCTCAGCCTCCCGAGTGCAGGGATTATAAGAGCATGCCTCCATACCCAGCTGGAAATGGCGATTGTTAACAAATACATTGCAGAAACTGTTCACCTGCAGGTGTAAACTTTTAAAGCCAGGGTTGCTTTTACCTACATTAGTAACTCGCTAGCTATCGACTGACAGACCTTCTTATTCAAGTGATTTTGTTCTTAGATGAATGACTTTCATTTTCTATGGCCAGGCAGTGCAGATGTAGTATCTTAAAACATAAACATTCAAGACCACCTGGGTACCGCCTTTGAGCTCAAACAAAACCTGAACACCATTCAAGCCACAAAACACTACTAACCCCTTTCCAAGCAAATGTGAGTGGCATCCGCTTCTTCACCAACTGCAGTGCCAACCTCACTTGGAGTAATCCTCTACAACTAAGTCTTCAGATATCCAATCACGGGCTTCTCCTTGCTTCCAACAATAAGGGACCTGGACACTGAATAGAGAACTACCAAATTATTTTCTATGGGATTCGCCTTCCACGGCTACATTATATATACCAGCACATCCAACATGCATCTGTTTTTCCCCCTGACTGTCTTCTCTTGTATGAACATACCAAAACTTACAAACTAAATACCCCCCTCAACATTTTTTGAGATAGGATCTCATGATGCAGCTAGGCTAACCTCACAAGGTTGGCTCTGAACGCAGGGCCTCACACTGGTTAGGTACGCATTGCCGCTGAGCCGCATGCTAGCCCTACTTAAGTCCTTAATCTCATACCTAAACGTGTTGGTAGCTTTTTCTCCACTCATGGGCCAATGCTGATACCTTGTGATAACCTAACGCCATTTTTTACTCAGACAACATTTAGTTGTCAGATCTCTTCAGGCTTCTTGAATGTAGCAATTTTGCAGTTATCTCTGGGTTTTGTTGACTAGGTTGTTTTAGTTTGGTGTCTTGGGACATGATCTTGCTATGTGGCTCAGACTGCCCTTGAACTCACAATCCCTCTGCCATCCCCAACCCCAACTGCCATGAAATGAGAGCAGCTTTGACCCTCCACTTGTTTCCTGCTACAATAGCCCGCTTCGTTTCAGGCCCAAAGCAAGAAGAGCCAATTGACCATGGGCTAACCACTCTGAAAACCTGAGCCAAGATAAATTATTCCTCCTTCAAGTCATATTCCAAGTGTTTGGTCATGGAGACAGGAAACCAACACAAGTTTTAAACTGTGTGCCCTTCTGAGAAGCACCAGTTTCATGCTGTCCTGCTCCATCTTGCTTGGAATAGGAATCATCCCTTGGTCCAGGGTACCCACACTGTATATGCTAACCATCTGTTATTCACCCAGGACCCGTCTCAGATAGCAGGTGTTTGCCAAGGTATAATCCTTATTTTATGTAATGCCCTCGAATCATAAGAGTAATGGTGCTGATCATTTGAATATGCCGAAGAGAAGATATTAAAATGCTTTGAGTGGAAGGTATAAGTTCTTTTACTTAGTTATTTACTTGTAGGTGCATATGCATGTTTGTGAGTGGGTGTGTGCATGTAGAGACCAGAAGAGGATGCTGTGTACCCTCCTCAGTCACTTTCCATTCATTCCTTTGAGATAGGGTCTCTCCCAGAACCTGGGGCTTGAGCCTTTTCAGCTGGACTGGAAATCAGCAAACCCCGGTGATCTGCTTGTCTCCATCCCCCTCAGAGTTGGGGTTACAGGCATTTACTGGGGTGCCTGATTTGTTACATGGGACCTGAGCTCCAATCTACACAATTGTGAAGCAAGATTCTTCACATCGGATCCATCTCTCCAACCCCATACATTCTTGACAATATGGAAAAAAAAGAAATTACATATATCTACATAGGTGACAGAATTTATGTAAAAACAGATCCTCTATTTGTGAAACTAGGAAGGTACAGAAATTCAGGCCAGTCTCTTTCATTCTTTTGGTAACAAGGGCTTGCTGTGTAACCTAGACTGACTTTGAACTCACACTGACCCTCTTGCCTCAGCCTCCCAAGCCAACATTATAAACATCAGCACCACCTTGACTCCATGCCAGCTCTCTACAGCGCCTCAGTGTTTATCCACCCAGCCCAGCACTCCCTTGCCAGCCATGCTTGGCCTCAGCTCAAAATTAGCACCTACCTTTGCCGTTTGCCTTTGTGACTGCTTCACCCAAACCTGACCTCTGGCCCTTTCCGTGACCATAAGGCGACAGATGCAAGGTCATTGTGGGGGCCATACTTTTCTAAGGGTTGGTAGAAAAGGGTAAAGAAGGGAAAAGAAGCGGGTGGGGAGCATTTCCTGTTTAATGTCAAGGATTGCTGCTTTAAGAAACTCATCAGGCACTGACAAATTTCTCATTGTGTCCCTCCAGGGGACTGGGCCTTCCCAACCGTCCTCATGTTCCTTTTTACTTTATTTTTGAGATTATAACACAATCACAACATTCCTCCCTCCATCCCTCCCTCCGATCCTTACCACCCCCCCCCACTTCAAAGTCTTGGTCTTTTCCCCACTAAGGGTTACTGCACGCTTATATGGATACGTGTGCACATATTTATTCCTAGGTATAACCTGTTCCGTCCACACATGTTCACAGTTCTTCCCTTCTTTGTGTAGCTCCCTGTTGAACAAGAAGAGTCTTCTCATGTTATTAGTCAGGGAACGGGAGCTCTCCTCTTCGTATTTCCTGCCTTCTGAGTGCATAGCAGCTCCCATGCGCAGCACAGGCTTCTCAGGCTCTTCCTAGACAGAAAGACTCCAAGGCAACGCCGCCTCTGTAGTGTGTTACCCTCCCGCCACCAACTGCCACCCTGTACTCAACTGACATCAGTGTCCTCGTAACTTGGCTCCGTTACTCCTGTTGTTCATTACAGAAGTATAGAATAAGCTAATTTACTGTTAATCATAGAAAGTCAGTTTTTTTTCATCTTGTGTCTAAATCTCTTTACCAACTCAAAGATATCCTAACTTTTGCTGTAATTCTCTGCCCCCCTTGAGGCAGATTCTCATGTAGCCCAGGCTAGCTTTGAACTGGAAATGTGGCTGAAGATGACTTCAAACTGATGACTTCAAAAAGATGACTTCCTGTCTCTGCTTGCCAAGTGCTGGGATTATAGGATGTGTGTACCACCACATCTGGCCCCCAACCACCGATTTTTGTTGTTGTTTTGTTTTCTCTATGCCGCTCCAGATGTCTTGGAATTCCCTGTGTAGACTAGGATGGCCTCGCACTCACAGAGATCTCCTGCTCTGCTTCCCGAGTGCGCCACCGCACCTGGCTTTCATGAGCTGCTGTTGTCAGAGTGTTTTCTGGTGAGTCTGTATAGAAATGGCCACACAGTCTTGTTAAATCCATGTGAAAGAAATCAGGCTAAACTATAGCAAAAAATGGTTCCAATCTTAGTTTTTAAGCATTTTTATTACATTCATTTATTTGGGGGGTGGTCAGAGGGGCACGTGTGGAGGTCAGAGGGAAACTTGGAGAGGCCAGTTCTCTTCTTCCACCATGTAGGTCCGGATGGTTGACTCCAGACCTTTACCAGGTCCTGATGGTTGACTTCAAACCTTTACCAGGTCCTGATGGTTGACTCCAGACCTTTACCAGGTCCTGATGGTTGACTCCAGACCTTTACCAGGTCCTGATGGTTGACTCCAGACCTTTACCAGGTCCGGATGGTTGACTCCAGACCTTTACCACCTTGCTGGCCCCAATGTCAGTTTTGCTGTTCTGTGACCCTAGGCACCATCTCTCTGACCCCTATCCTCACCAAATGTCAAATGGGCTGTATCCCTGACAGGGACGGTGTGAGGGTCAATGGTGACATTCCATGAAAAGATTCACATTTGACTCTATCTTGCTTTCCTTATTTGTTTTTATTTTCGACACGGGCCTCATTATGGTAGCCCTGTCTGGTTTTGAACTTGCAGTGATTCCCATGCCTCCGCCTCCTGAATACTAAGACGACGACGGGCGTGTGTCAGGGCCTTGTTTCCACTCTTCAGTCCTCTTGGGCTGTTCCCACCGATTCCGCTGTCTCTGGGTGCGGCATTGGTGGATGTGTCTCATCTCTGAGCAGGTGGATGCCCCTGAACCAAAAACTGTGACTAAGCTTAAGATACGATTTGGCCACACCGGGGTTTCTTATTAAACAACTGTGGTAATTTGAATGTAATTGGCCCCCATAAGCTCATAGAGAATAACACTATTAGGAGATGTGGCCTTGATGGAGTAGGTGTAGCCTTGTTGGAGGAAGTGTGACACTGTGGAGGTGGGCTTTGAGGTCTCCTTTGCTCAAGATGTGCCCAGTGTCTCAGTTCACTTCCTGTTGCCTTTGGATCAAGATGTGGAATTCTCATCTCCTTCTCCAGCACCATGTCTGCCTGCATACCGTCCATCATGTTGCACCATGATGATCATGGACTGAACCTCTGAAATAAGACACCCCAATAAGTGTTCTTCCTATATAAGAGGTGTCTCTCCACAGCAGTGGAAACTAAGACAACAATATTTAAATTGTGTTTCTTGTTTAAAATGAAACTCAAGGGGTTGGTAGGATGGCTAAGTAGGCAAAGGCCCTTCCTGCAAGCCTGACCACCTGTGCTCAGTCCCCAGGACCCACAAAGCTGAAGGAGAGAACCAACTCCTGAAGGTTGTCTCCTCACTCATGTCTGGTACATGCATGCAACTCTTCCCACCAAAACTTTTATAAATGTAAAATGTGGCTACAAATGTGAAGTGATCGAATAATAACGAGTTCGTTCCTAACTCGGCTTGTCTTTGCTGGGGTCCATGTTTGTTCAGTCACTGAATTGGTTGATGAACCTATAGAGACATTTTGCAATCTGCTTTACTGGATAGGATACAGAATCAACAAAAAATGAAATTTGCAGGCAAATGGATGGAACTAAAAAAAGTCATCCTGAGTGAGGTAACCCAAACCCAGAAAGACAGTCATGGTATGTACTCACTCATAAGTGGATTCTAGATATAAAATAAAGAACAATCAGACCACAACCCATAGAACCATGGAGGCTATATATATAGCATGGAGGTCCCTAGGACGACTGTGGCTTATAATAAATTTCGGGATTTACTCAATTATTGAAAAAAATAGCCAAATGAATGGAAACACATGAACTATGAACCAAAGGCTGAGGGGCCCCCAGCTGGATCAGGCCCTCTGAATAGGTGAGCCAGTTGATTGGCTTGATCAGTTTGGGAGGCAACTAGGCAGTGGGACCGAGTTCTGTGCTCATTGTATGAGTTGGCTGTTTGAAACCTGGAGCTTATGCAGGGACACTTGGCTCAGTCTGGGAGGAGGGGACTGGACCTGCCTGGACTGAGTCTACCAGGTTGATCTCAGTCCTCGGGGGAGGATTTGCCCTGGAGGAGGTGGGAATGGGGGGTGGGCTGGGGGTAAGGGGAGGGGGTGGAGGGGGGAGAATAGGGGAACCCATGGCTGATATGTAGAACTGAATGGTATTGTAAAATAAAATAAAATATAAATAAATAAATCCCCCCCAAAAAAAAGCCCCTTGGGCAAGAAGACTAAGCTAAGCCCCAGCGGGCACCTCTCTAGGCCTCTTGACTACAGACACAGGGAGACTAGCTGCCTAAAAAGCTTCTGGTACCGTGATCCCCCACCCCACCCCCATGATGGACTGTGAGCCAAAACAAACCCTTCCCTGTTTGGAGTATTCTGAACAGGAAGAGGAAAGAGACTGAGTTTCATTTTACAGTCAGAGAAGCAGGTGTAGCCTGGCTTGGACTAACTTTAGGCTTTCACCTCAGTTCGGATGGAGGGGCTCAAATCGGTGCGGACTCTGCTGCCACCTAGTGTTGAGTTTCCGCTTGAAAGACGTAAACAGTCCCGGCCTTGGAGAGCCGGCTTGGAGGCTGAGAGCTTGTTACTCTCAGAGAGGACCTGGGTTCCATTTCCACCACCCACATGGTGGCTCACAACTGTCTATAACTCCAGTCCCAAGGGATACGACACCTTCTTCTAACCTCCACAGGCACCAGGCACACATGTGGTACATGCAGCCAAACACTCATACACAGAAACGTTCAGAAGCTCTGGATCTGAAAATCATATGTTGAGGTATGTTTCCAGGATTTCTAACTCTATCAAGCCCTTAAGCATCTTATTCTGTAATCCCAGCATGGGATAGGGGGTGCTGACATGAAGGAATTTGGACCCAGATATCATCTCCAAAACATTTTTTTTTAAAAAAGCCTTAACGTAGAAAACTACTGAGTATCATACATACAAATGTTACCACAGATCACAACACTAACACCATTGTCTCAGATGTTTTGAAACCGTACACGGTGGGGGTGTCTAATTTCAAGATAATGATTGTGCTATGCCTTAGAGAAGCCAAAAGAAAGTTAGTTGCCGGGATAGTTTCCTGATAAGAAAGAAGTCTTTTCTCATTTTCTTCCATTTCTGACCATTAAACAGATGGCCTTGGGTTCATCAACAGTTCTCTCTAAAATAAGAAAGTACCATTTGTCTGGCCCTGGGTCTTTAAACCAGTGATGCTCCAAGTGTGAGTTCAAATGTCACTTGTAGCTCAGACCAGTTCTTACTGGAAACAAACAAACAAATGTAGCACTCCTGAATGACGAGTCAGAGCAGACAAAGAGAAAAATCTGAGAAAAGATCTGTCACATCCACACCACCATTGCTTTCCTGTGCTTTATACTGGGTCTTCGCCTAACCCCCCAAAGTGTAGGCAGGAACTGGTGACTTCTATTGGTTTATGCTGTTGTCGGAGTAGAATTTTTACAGTGGACTAAAAACCAGGCTTTGGCGTTGTGGTCCCGTCACATGGAGGCGTGGTGCTGCATGTCTTCCTCCGCTGCTCCCCACCCTGTTGCTTGAAGACAGGATGGGTTTTGAACCAGGAGTGCTGGTTGTCAGGTGTGGCAGCAATCTCCTCAACCCACCGAGCCATGCTGCTGGCACCTGTGTTCCTCATACAGCTTTTTGTTAGCTCGGCGTGAAGACAGTGTGTCCACGGGCCTTCCTGGGAGGAAATGACCAGTCTTCTGAGATAAACACACTGTAAAAATGGCACAAGATGCCGGGCGGTGGTGGCACACGCCTTTAATCCCAGCACTCGGGAGGCAGAGGCAGGCGGATCTCTGTGAGTTCGAGGCCAGCCTGGTCTACAAAGCAAGTTCCAGGAAAAGCGCAGAGCTATACAGAGAAATCCTGTCTTGAAAAACCAAAATAATAATAATAGTAATAATAATAATTTTTTAAAAAATGGCACAAGAAAATAGTAGTGCAAACACCAATACTATTCCCTGTTACTGAAACTTATGGGGTCATTTGGTGGTGCCGGTCCTTGAGATAGGAACTTGCTACATAGCCCAGGCTGGCCTAAGTCTCCATCTTCTCGTTTCCCATCAGGTGTGTGTCACTTTATCTAGTCTACTAGAAGTTTTTATTTCTTTTCAACCTCAAGCATTGCTGGAAAGGAATTACTACCACCATGAGGGAAGAGAGTCAAGGCAGTAACCTGGAATGAAAGACAAGCAATGCCATTTTCCGATGTCCATCCTCCCCGTCATGGCAGCCAACCCTTCACTTTACTACTAGTCACCCCCTCTTAGTCCCCTCTCATTTCCCTCTATAATTAGAGGAACCCTCACTATGGCCACTCATTTGCTTTAGATGATGCTGTTAAAGAAGAGACAAAATCACAATAGCAATTCACACAATAAGCTACTCTGCTTGCCAGGCAAAAAGCATTCACCAGCGGTGCCTCAGAGGCCAAACCTTGCTCCCCAGACAACATAGGATAAGTTCGCCAGCCCCTGTGCAAATACCCTGCTGAGCATTAGTCAAAAAAGTCTTGGGGCTGGAGAGATGGCTCAGCTGTTAAGAGCTCTTGCTGCTCTTCCAGAGGACCCAAGGTCAGTTCCCAACACCCATGGCAGATGGCTCACAACCACCTATAATAACTCTAGTTCCAAAGGATCCAATGCCTGCATCTGGCCTCCACGGGCACCTGCACACATGTGCATCATGTGTGCCCATAAACACACACACACACACACACACACACACACACACACCACCTACACATACACACACACACACACACACACACACACACACACACACACACACACACACGTATTTTAAAAAAAAAGTAAGAGAGACTGTACCTAGCATGAGTCTATCATGGTTGGGTTGTTCAAAGCTTATCATTGTTTATCAGAACTCATTTTGAATCATAGTGTCCATTTTTTAGTAGTTAAACTAATTGAAAGAATTTTAAATGCACCTGGTTTGCTCAGTTTAGGTCTGTTTGTTTCTTTTCGAAGCAAGGTTTTGCTAAATATGTAGGGCAAAAGGGCCAAGGAAAGAACACCCTTACTTGATCCCGAGCCCAAGACCAGGGCCAAGAAAAAAAACAAACCAAGGACCCGTGATGTCACAGGCAGACACCTTAGCTGTGGCCTTCAAGGTGTATCATGGCAGAGATGAAAAAAACCCCAAACAAAAATACCTGATGCTGGATAAGGCCTTTTGACTGGCCATAGCAACTGCCCAGGCTCCCTGGCCTCCCAAAGCCTGGAAACCTCTAGGCCCCTGCTTCGAATGCAGTCAGAATTTGTCTGTCTGAACCCTTATAAACCATTCTGACCATGTCCAAGGTATCATCATGGGGGATACTGGGATGCTGACTGTCCTCATGTCCCTCGAGGCATGGGGACCTCAATCCCAGATCGACCTCCAGCCGACTTCCATGGATCACTGAGAGGACCCCAGGCTCCTGACCACCGCCATCTCCAACAGGGAGCTTTGGGTAATCATCATGGTATCAGAGCGGCCCATCTCCTTCCTTCGGGACACTGGGGCCACTTTTTCAGTCCTGATGGAGTTTGGGGAACCCACCTCCCCTTCTCATTCCTCTATTGTCGGAGTAGGGGGACAGCCTTACCGGGCTCGCCAAACCCCACCACTTAGCTGTGTCTTTGGGGGTGCTCCCTTCACCCACTCCTTCCTAGTGGTACCACCTGTCCCACCCCTTGCTGGGAAGCCTCTATTCCCTTCGCTCCCCCCATCTGCTTGATCCCAGGCTTCCTGGCCAGTCCTCTCCTCCTCCTCCTCCTCCTCCTCCTCCTCCTCCTCCTCCTCCTCCTCCTCCTCCTCCTCCTCCTCCTCCTCCTCCTCTTCCTCCTAACCACACAATCTGACATCTTTTCCCTTACTGGCCTCCAGGTGGATCCCCCTGTATGGGACACCCAAAACCCCTCTATAGTCCAACATATTCCCCCTCCCATCACTCAATTACAAAACCCCACCAAAGATATCATCAAGGCTCGGTACCCACTCTCTCTCCAGAGCCTCCGGGGACTTAAGGCTCTCATCTCCAACCTTTCAAGAAAAACATCTTCTATGCTCCACGTCTTCCCCTTTAACACTTGCATACTCAAGGTTTGAAAAAAAGAAACCAACTGAACCTACCACTTGGTTCGGGATCTACTTATCCTCTTGGCAGTGTTTCCTCTCCACCCCTATATTCTCATCTCCATCTGACAAGCTTCCTATTCCTTTGTCCTAGACCTCAAGGATGCCTTCTTTTCCATTTCTCTCAATCCCCAGTCACAAAATATCTTTGCCTTTACTTGGACTGACCCAGACACTCACCTTTCTTCCCAACTCATTTGACCATCCTACCCCAGGGATTCCGGGATAGCCCGCATCTATTTGGCCAGGCCCCAGCCTTTGATTTATTTTCTTTGCCTCTGCCCAATACCAAGCTTATACAACACAATACCTTATACATAGGCGATCTTCTCCTCTGTAGTCCAACCCTGCAAATTAGCCAGGCCAACACCTCTACCTTATTAAATTTTCTGTGCAGCTGGGGACATAGGGTCTCACCCTCTAAGGTCCAGCTGTCCACCCCACAGGTTACTCATCTAGGATTAGCCATTACTCCAACTCACAAGGCCGTTACCCCAGATAGAAGACCCTTGATTCAGTCACTCGCAATTCTCACCACCAAAAATGGCTTCTATCTTTCTATCCTTCCTAGGGATGGCTGGCTTCTTACACTCTTGGGTTCCCCCTCCTCCTCCTCCTCCTCCTCCTTCCCCACTCTTTATATGAGGCAGCTCTTGGTTCCTCGTGTGAACCCCCACTTGCAGCCACTGCCAGGCCTTTTTGTCATCTTCAACAGGCCCTCCTCCAGACCCCAGCCCGACATCTACTGAACTTAATTCTCTCCTTTTCTTTCCACCTTACAGAAAAGGAGGAATATGCCCTCAGTGTCCTGGATCACCACCTGGGACCTGTTGTATACTTATTGAAAAAAAAATTGGACCACACTATCCAAGGATGGGCACCTTGCCTGCGTGCTCTGGCCACATCCAAGCTTCTTATACATGAATCAAAAGTTAACCTTCGGGTCACCTATTACTGTCCTCTCTCCTCACTACCTGTCCCACCTTCTGACACACAAGGGTCTCCAGACACTCCATTCCCAAGTTCTCTCTCTTCAGGTAGCATTGGTAGAGGATGCAGACTTACCTTTCAGCCATGCCCACGTCTCAACATTTCAAACTGACTCAAGTTGTTGATTTGGCTCTCTTAAGGTGTGTATGGATCATGTTTCTGCTGGCTTCTGCCACCCATCATTTGGTTCCAAATCCTAGAGTCCACCTCTTCAGCTACTTCTCCCTCCCACCTTCTCTAACCATCCATCTCTCCTCGCCTATCAGTAAGTGTCCTCTCTCTGGTTCCTGGAGCCTGCCATGCCCCCCCCCTCCCCCGGGGCCCCACCATGTGGGCAACTCTCTAGTGATTAAGATACTTGCTCCTCTTCCTCTATTGGAATACCCCCTGTTTCCTGGCCTCCACCCTTAGGAGCTGCCTGCTAAGGCCCACGACTTCCTTAAGCCCATCGAGGCCTCCTTCTGAGACCTCCTCCTTCCTGTCTCTCAGCTCAGTCTTGGAAGTCTCACAGCGTCTCTATGCCCTCCTGGGCTTCTCTCTTGCCTCTCAGCTCCCACTTGGAGCTTACAGTACCTCCCTCAGGTGGAGTTCGTTTGTCCACCCTTCCTCTCTTCCTCCACAGACTCAGATTTTATTAAAGCCTCGCTCTGTTACTACAGTTTGGCCTCAGTACATTTCAATGGCCCAAACTGGCATGCTCAATTTTCAGTGGTGGCAACTTCTGCCACTGCACAAATGATCTGAACCTTTTACATGTAAACTTGCTCTCCCCTCCTCTGTTTCTTCTTATTTACACCTGTCCGAGGTAGCTCTTACATACGCATGTCCACCCCAGAGTTGTCACACTTTCACAGGGGAAGCCTTTCCCCTCAGAGCTGTGACACTTACAATATAGCCCAAGGCTGACCTCAAACTCACCGTCTTCCTACTTCAGCATCCCAGTGCTGAGGGCACAGGTGTACGTCCCATGGCGGGGAGTCACCTACAACTTTAAGAAACCAAACAAGCCATCTGTGTGGCCTTTGTCCATTTTCCTCCGGTGGTAATGGAGGTGATAGTAGGTAATGTCATTGCAAAATGACAGTGCAATAGCCCACTTGTGATGTTGCCATTCACACCACTCACCCATGTCACCCAGGCTTCCCTGTTGGTCACACCACTCGCCCACGTCACCCAGACCTCCCCAGTTTTCCCCGTACCCACCTGTGCCTATGCACTTAGTCTGTGTGATATCGCCCCATACGTAAGTATGTGTCCATCACAACCAAGAACCCACACAAATGATCCTGTCTCCACCCTATTGGCTCTTTAACCAGACTAAGGGTGAATCTGAGAGTGACATTTGTTTTCAGTCCTCTCTGAATGTCTTTATTTCCCCTTCTCTCAAAGATAATTTTGCCTGATTCGTGATTCTGGGTACGTTATTCTTTTCTTTGAACACTTGAAAAATGTTATCCACTTCCTCCTGGCCTCCACGGCTTCAGATGAGAGAGCTGTTCCCGTCTGAATGCTGTTCTGTAGATGCTGTGTGCTTTTCTTTTTTTTTTTTTTTTCTTTTTCTTTTTTTTTTTTTTTTTTTTGTTGTTGTTGTTGCTTTTAGATTTCAGGTGGCTAATTCTAAGTGACTTGACATGAATTTGAGTGTATCCTATTTGGATAAAAAACACAGTTGTCTCTGTGTGTCTGTGTTGGAGTATATGCTCATGTGAGGGCAGGGTTTAGAAGAGGGCATTGGATCCCTTGAAGCTGGAGTTACAGGCAGTTCTGAGCCATCCAGGGTATGTGTTCAGGACTGAACTCAGTTCCTCTGCAAGAGCAGTATGTGATCTTTTTAAAAGATTTCTTTTTAATCGTGTGTGTGTGTGTGTGTGTGTGTGTGTGTGTGTGTGTGTGTGTGTGTGTGTGTGTGCGCGCGCGCGCGCGCGTGCTTGAGCACACATGCTTGTGCCTTGAAGACCAAAGGTGTTGGATCCCCTGGAGCTGGAGTTACAGACATCGAGAGCTGCCTGGTTTGGATGCTGGCAATTAATTGGGGTCCTGTGGAAGGGTAATACGTGCTCAGGAGCCATCTCTCCAGCCCCGGATAAACGTTTTAGATGCATGCACAGACCTCAGCTTCACTGAAGCAGCAGGCTCGGGCTTTTCATAAAGTAAGGAGTTTCTGGTCAGCACTTTGTCAAGCTCCTCTTTTCCGTCATCTTTGGGGACTCCGGTGAAACAAGGAGGCTTCTATCACTGTCCCACTGGTGCCCCAGGCACCCGTTTATTTCCAGCCAACCTTCTTTACTCAGTAAATTTACTGAGTAAATTCCATGATCTATTGTCACCTCCATCCATCCTCTGACTTCATCCAGCAAGTCCTCATTTTCTACTGTATTGTCAGTGCTATCGTTTCCACGCGGTCATTTTCTGACAAGTGCCATCTCTGTGCTGAGATTTGCTCTTTTTAACTTGCTCCGAGGAAGCTTACAATTGCCTGCTAGGGGTTTTTAGGATGCTGCTTGTCAGCTCCCATAGCATCTCATCTCACTATTGGCCCTGAAGGTCTTTTTTCATTCCAGTGACTACTTCTTGATGTAACGTGACTTTGTGTTGTCTACTGGACATTATTTGACCACGTCAGTCAGGAGACTCTAGGTCAGACTGAAAATTAGATTTAGCACTCGGGTAGCTGTGGTTCTGATAACAATTTAATTTTCTGAGGTTTTTTGGTGTTATTTGGGTTTGGTTAACTTGTCTGGCACCACCTAAACTCACAGGTCCCCAATGATGCTCCCTGAAGGTTCAAAGAAGTTTTCCAGGGTGGGGCTTCTTGGTTCCATGAAGCTTGTGGGGAAAAAAAAAATGATGCTTCCTAAGCCAGGTACTTGCTGCGGTGAGATGTCCCTTGCCAGTAAAGGGTCTCAAGCACAATGAGGGAAGAGTGCTCCTTGGGGGATTCTCTTGCTGTGGGATTGGGTTGCCGGGTGTCTTTAATGGGAACAGGGGGAGTGGGAAGGAGAGGAGAGCATCTCTCTGTTGCTTGTGTGACTCTCCGACCCTTGTTGGTACTGCGGGCTCACCTGGCGTGACAGACCTCTCACCTGACTGACTCCTGCTGCCAGGGCTGGAAAGTGCTGGATGATGGGTGGCAAGATGGCCCCCCTCTGTTGTTTTCCCAGCCCCGGTAACCTGGTTCACCTTTCTTTCCCCAGTTTTTAGGGTTCTTTGGCTGACTGTTGTGGGATTCTCAGGTTTTACAATCATATGTAGCTGGGAGGAGTCGGGATAGTCGAGTCTACCCCATCCTGTCCTGACCAGGACTGGGACGTGACCAGACCCATTTCTGTCGCACTTCCACACCATCTAGTACTATTTTATCTCTTATTTATGTGTATATATCTGTGTGAATGCATACTGCCTGTGTGGGGGTACCCATGGAGGCCAGAAGAGGGCATCAGATTCCCTGGAGCTGGAGTTATAGGCAGTTGTGGCCTGTGGGTTCTGGGAACTAAATTTGGGTCTTCTGGAAAAACAGGAAGTGCTCTTAACCACTAAGCTGTCTCTCCAGATATTAAGCCCATTTCTTTAAGTGAAAAAAGCAAATATCAGTGTCAAGCACAAAACTATACTTTCTGTCAACAAACACCTCCTCTTATTATTCATTTGCACATTCTGTATGAAAATATGGATTGGTTGCGACAAAGACAGAAGATTAATTTTATATACTCCCAGATATTGTTTCACTGACTTCATTAAAAACATTTGTCTTGTTGTTTTTAAATTATGCATGTGGTGTGTGCCAGTGTGGGGGTCTATGCACGTGAGTGCACATGCCCACGGGGTCAAGGCGGCATGAGAACTGAACCTGGGTCCTCAAGAGTGGTGTACACTCTTAACCACTGAGCCATCTCTCCGGCCCATATTTTCATTTTTGATTAGAAATTAACAAAGCTATTTTCTTTCTTTTGCTTGTTTCATATTGTTTGAGACAATATGAAACAAGCAATATTTGCTCTACCTCATCTCAGGGTGGCCTTAAATTTCACTTTGTGGCCCAGGCAGCTTTCAACTTGTAATAATCTTCCTGCTCCAGCCTCCCAAATGCTGGGATGATAGCCTGAACCAGCATGCCTGGCTTATGAAAACACTGAGGGCTGGAGACCTGGCTCAGTGGTGAAGAGCACTTGCTGTTCTCTCAGAGGACCAGGACTGGATCTCAGAAACCAACTCAGGCAGCTCACAGCCACAGATCCCAGGGATCTGACACCTTCTTCTGCCCTCTGCGGACATCCTTAAGTGTGTGGCTTATACTCAGACAGACAGGCAGGCAGACAGACAGTCTCTCTCTCTCTCTCTCTCTCTCTCTCTCTCTCTCTCTCTCTCTCTCTCTCTCTCTCTCTCACACACACACACACACACACACACACACACACACACACACACACACACTTCTAGAAATAAAAATAAATCTTAACTTCTTTCAGAGTTAAATGCTAAAACATGGAAACAACCCTAACGCCCTCCGGTTGATCGGCCAAGTACACCGTGGTGCACTCACACAGTGGCGTCTACTCAGCCATATACAGGAATAAACCACTAACACAGACAGCAACTTGTATGGACTTCAAAGGACTCACACTGGGTGAAAAAGAGAATCTTCAAAAGTTACAGTACTATTCAGGACAATCCCATTTTGTCCCATCCTCCCAACTCCTGGCAGGGCCCCTGCAACCAGACTAGCTTTAAACTCAGTACACAGCCGAGGATGAACTTGAGCTCCTGACCCTCCTCCACCTCCCAAGTCCTGGGATTTTAAGTGTGTGCTACTATGCTTGGGCATTTTAGAACGCTCCTGAAATAATATTGTCATTGCTCTGTTAGTGAAGTCACTGGTTGCTGGGAGCTTAGGTGTCACAGTAGGATGGAGGGTGGCTGTGGCTTGTTTACGTGGGAGTGCTCCCTCTATTGTGCTCCTCTGTGTCCCTTTTGATTTGTGAAAATACAAAAAAAAATTACAAATGAACAACCATATAGAGTTTGGATAGAAAGGGCAGAACTAATGAAATTTAAAATATTTCTGTAATTAAGATAAAAGCTTACGATATTTTTTTTGTTGTTATTTTTGGGGTCTTTTTTTTTTCCTGCTTTTTGAGACAAGGTCTCTCTTACATGTCCCTATCTGTCCTGGAATTCACTAAGTAGATCAGGCTGGTTTGGAACTCATGGAGATCCACCTGCCTCTGCCGTCTGAGTGCTGGGATTACAGGCGTGCACCACCATGCCCGGCTGTCCTCAATGTGTGTGGCAGGGGCCTGGGGACATGGCTCGGTGGGAAAAGCGCTTGTTGTACAAGCGTTAAAGGACCTGAGTTCAATCCCCAGCATTAAAGCTGGTGGAGCAGTGCACACCTGTAGCCCCAGCCTGCATGGTGGACACAGGCACGTTCTAGGGTCTCACTTGTGAGTCGGTCTATCCAAAAAGGTCAGCTCCAGGTTCAGTGAGAGATCCTGCCTAATAAATGTAAGGTGGAGTTGGGCAAAGTGGCGCACACCTTTAATCTCAGCACTAAGGAGGCAGAAGCAGAAGGATCTCTGAGTTGTAAGCCAGCCTGGTCTACAGAGCGAGTTCCAGGACAGTCTGGGCCAAGTAGAAAAACCCTGTCTCAAGGGGGCGGGGTGGAGAGCAATAGAGGAAGGACATTCAGTGTTGACTCTGGCATCACTCACAAAGGCATAGGCAAGCACATCTGCAAATACACCTGCATCACACACAAAAATGAAAACTTTTAAAACTGAAAAAAGGGTCAAAACCAGCCCTGACTAGAGTGGAGACACCATTTTCCTTCCCTGGTTATTTAACAGGCTGTGTGTATTTGGCCTCTGCTCTGGCTCCTGAGAGGACTTGTTACTTCCCTAGCAGCAGGGCCATGATGGCCATCTTTTCAGTATTTGGTCTTGGCTGGAGTTTCTGACATAGAATTCCTATGACCTGTCATTTTTCTGAATGGTAAGAGAATCTTTTATTCTAATACCATGACTCTTAGACCCCTGGGCCGCCTTGGGATACAGATTGGTTGCCAGGGAAACCAATCGTGTCATGAGAGGCCTTACCCTTGACCTTGGAGAAGGACTTTAGGTTGAATGTTTAACCGGGGGCTGATAATTTTATCAATCATATTAACTAAAGCTGTATAATGAACTCTCCTTAAAAACCCATAAAGATGGGTTTGGGGAGCTTCCAGGTTGCTGAAGATATGGAGGTGTCTAGAGGGTAAAGTCTGGGTGAGGGCTGGGAAGCTCCATGTCCCTTCTCCACACACTTTGTCTTATGAGCCTCTTCATCTGGATGGTTGTATCTTTTATGCTATTCTGTGTGTGCATACATGTTCTCTGTGTGTGCATTCTGTCTATGTGCAGAGGGAGGCTAGAGGTCAATGCTAGCTGATTCCTCTATTGCTCTCTCCCTGAGTCCTGTGTGTGCACACATGTTCTCTGTGTGTGCATTCTGTCTATGTGCAGAGGGAGGTCAATGCTAGCTGATTCCTCTATTGCTCTCTCCCTGAGTCCTGTGTGTGCATACATGTTCTCTGTATGTGTATCCATTCTGTCTATGTGCAGAGGGAGGCTAGAGGTCAATGCTAGCTGCATTCCTCTATTGCTCTCCACCTTGTTTTTAAGACAGGGTCTCTCTCTGATCCCAGAGCTCACTGATTGGCTACACTGGCAAGGCAGGCCAATGAGCGCTGGGACCCACTTGTCTCCTCGGCAGTGCCCTGACAGCTAGGGTTACAGACATATCCCAGCACACCCCAATTTTCAGTGTGGCTTCTGGGAATTCAAACTCAGCTCTTCATGCTTGTGAAAGAGGCACTTTCCTAACTGAACCACCTCCCCAGGCCCCTGGCTCCCACCTTCTGAGGCAAGGTCTCATGGAGTAGCCCAGCCTGGCCCCAAACTCTCCACATCGACAAGGATGACCTTGAGATCCTGATCCTCCTGCCTCTATTTCCTAAGTGCTGGGAGGATAACCTTGAGATCCTGATCCTCCTGCCTCTATTTCCTAAGTGCTGGGATTATAGGTAGGTATTGCTACCCCTCGTTTAAGTGGTGCTGAGGATCAAACCCAGGTCCTCATGCGTATGAGGTGAGCATTCTACCAACTGAAGTACATCCCCAGTACCTGTTTCCCTGAGCTCTGGGTACTTTATTGTACCAAAGGAAGCAGGCAGTGGCCAGAGGGCATAATTGAGAACTTGAGATACACACCTGAAGTGAAGTAGTCTTGTGAGCGACTAAGCCCTATGTCTTTAGGATCTAAAGTGAACCAAAGGACACCTGTCTGGCAATTGCTGCAGAGTGTCTTGGTGTGGGGGGCACAAAGCCTACGCATTGGACACAAAGTGCACTGTGTTAGGAGTCCAAATGGGCATCAGCAGCTGCTCGTCCTGGGCAAGAAAAGGATGCAGCCATGGTGAGGGCTGGATCTGACACCACTCCACACAGGCAGGGTGGGCTGGAGAGTCCCAAGCCTGAAGGGCACACGGGGATGGGGGAGGGAGAACCCAGCAGCAGCTTTCGAGTCCAGGAAGGACAGAGACTCCAGCCTACAGATAAAGCCCAGACTCCCTGGCACAGCATTCTGACTCCTGCCTCTCCCCGGCCCTGCTTATCAGCGTCGGTCTGTGTTCCACTGATAAGCAACGGCACGTGCCCTTCAAGGCTGTATTGTATGTTCTGTCTGTCCTTGGCAAAGCCCTCCGTGTGTCCTTCCACTCTCCCCTGCTGAAAACACTCACCCGTCAAAGGAGCTCAGCCGTGTTGTCCTCTCTGGATGCCCTCAGCTCCTAATTATTCCTTTCTTCCCTGGAGGCCCGAGCACAAGGAGCAGACACTTTACATACACTCCCTCCTACCAGACCCCCCCTCTGGCCGAGTGCACACACGGGTGCAACGCCTTCCCACATGAATACTTGATCAATAAACCCAGGCCTTCTGAAATTGAAGAGGAAAACCAACAACTCAGGGATGTGTCCACACAAACGTGCCAATACACAGACAATCAGATCAGGTTTCTTTCTGATTCTTACAAAACAGTGTGTGCTTTATCCCTGGGTTCTGTCCTTCGAGAGTGGGCGTGGCACCTGCTGTCTCCAGCACTGAGGATGGAATGAAAAGGGTGACCATCCAGCAGCGGGGCTGTGATTTACAACCCTACTTCCTGAGCTGCTGTCCCACAGCTACTGAAACCAATTCTACGTTTATTCTGTTGCTTAGATGATCCCCTACCCCTCACCTCCGGCTGTCTACCTCACCTCCGGCTGTCTACACCACATCCATCTTTCCGGCAGAACGAAAGCCTGCTGCCCCTTAGCTTCTGCTGCACGAGGCCTCCAAAAGCACCTGGGTTTCTCCCCGTGAGCCTGCCAGCCCCGCAAGGAAGCAGGGGAAAAGGATGATGCCCACTGCGGAGCCAGCGGATGCAGACGGTATGCATCTGTACAGTCAAACTGCTTCAGAATTAAGCGTAGGTGTGATTCTGCCTGCCACCCTTGAGGAAAGCGTCATAGCATTGTGTTCTTGGTGGCCTGAGGTGGCAGCACAGAATCAAGCTGACAGCCACCTAGAACACGTGGCTCATTCTAGTCAGCAGGCTGGCTAAAGAACCTTTGGCACACTAGACAGCATCGTTTTAGACAGGGTTTCTCTGTGTAGCCCTTGCTGTCCCAGAACTCTCTTGGTAGACCAGGCTGGCCTCAAATTCATAAAGCTCCACCTGCCTCTGCCTACCAAGTGCTGAGATTAAAGGTGTGTGCCACCACACCTAGCAAATTTTCCTTGGCAAATTCAAAGGTATCTAAAATGTAGGTTATACTACTTTAAAGAACAAACAAAACCCAGTTGTGGTGGTGTTCACCTGGAGTCCCAGCACTCTGGAGGTAAGAGGTTTCACATCCAAGGCCAGCTGGGTGACATAATGACACCCTACTCCAAACAAAACACAATAAAAAAAAAAAGGACTTAGCTACTTGTAACAATCCATTCTAAGGCAGAGGATATTAACTGTAGCCAGCATCCAGACAACATGTTTCCAAATGTGGGTACTTTTAAAAAATATTAAATTTTGCCGGGCGGTGGTGGCGCACGCCTTTAATCCCAGCACTTGGGAGGCAGAGCCAGGTGGATCTCTGTGAGTTCGAGGCCAGCCTGGACTACCAAGTGAGTCCCAGGAAAGGCGCAAAGCTACACAGAGAAACCCTGTCTCGAAAAACCAAAAAAAAAAAAAAAAAAAATTAAATTTTTGTTCTGGCAACTTAGAAATGAAAAAAAAAAAAAGCCTGCATGTATGTCTACATACCACGTGCATGCCTCCTGCTGTTAGAGGCCAGAGAAGGGCATCAGATCCCCTGGAATCAAATGGTTGTGAACTGCCATGTGGGTGCTGGGAATTGAACCCAGGACTTCTGGAAAAGCAGCCAGTGCTCTAAACCACTGAGCCATCTCTCCAGCCCTCTATATAACATTTTAAACTTGAAATGGTTTCATAGTCACTAAGGCTTTTCTGTTTTGGAAGACAATGCTCTTATAAGAATAATCTACACACCGGGCGGTGGTGGCACACGCCTTTAATCCCAGCCCTCGGGAGGCAGAAGCAGGTGGATCTCTGTGAGTTCAAGGCCAGCCTGGGCTACAGAGCGAGATCCAGGAAAGATGCAAAGCTACACAGAGAAACCCTGTCTCAATAAACCAAATAATAATAATAATAATAATAATAATAATAATAATAATCTACACAAGAAAAGCATCCATTCTCAACATGGATAGGAGTTTCATCAGGTCACAGTGGGGCAGAGGAAGAGAGTTCCACAAATGGTGTGAATTCACAGAGGACCCAACAGGCCCTGGACCTGTGTACACCAGTCCACCAGTTCTGGAACCACTTTCATGGCAACATCAACACAGACAGGGCTGGAAGAGTAGAGTACTAACAAGCCCAGATGTCCTGGGCCTTTCTCCCTCATCCCAGCACACCTGGCTGCTCACACTGCTGAGACACGGGTACCCAGACTTGGTACATAGTTCAAGACTAAGCTTATGTCATGGAGTCTCTTGACCAATCAGTAAAAGGGGAATGGTGAACCCCAACCTTCATCATATGAGTGCAAATGTGTGTACATACTGGTGAACACACTGTGTTCGTGTGTGTTAGTACACGATCATTTCTCCCCCACATTATTTCACTTCCTTTAAATGACAGTTTGGAGGCTGGAGAGATGACTCAACAGTTAAAAGGCTTGGCTTTGCAATCATGAAGACCCAAGTTAGGATCCCCGAACACACATGTAACAATCAAGGTATCCCGCAAACACCCTGGATCCAGGATGTCCTCTTCTAGTCCATACAGCACACATACACACACACACACACATATACACACACACACACACACAGATTCATACACACTAAATAAATCCTTAAAATATAAATGTTGGTTTTTATCTACAAGACTGATTTCCTAATCCATTCATGGGTCTTAAATTATAGTTTCAAACAGAGTGATACACAACATTCTCCTATTATGGGACATGTAGGCATTTTGGTGTGTGTATATGTGTGTGTGTGTGTGTGTGTGTGTGTGTGTGTGTGTGTGTGTGTGCGCTGAGGATTGAACTCATGGTCTCATGCATGCTAGGCAAGCATTCAATCACTGAGGTATATCCCTCAGACCTTGTTTTTATTACTTGTTGGTTCTCCAGACTGTCTTACTATATAAATTAGGCTGACCTTCAGCTCACTAGGCAGCTCAGGATGGTCTCGAATTTACAACCCTTTTACCTCAGTCTCAATGAAGGGATTAGAGACACGTGCAACCACACTCCGATGACACAAATCACTTATAGCTCTCAAGTTAATCAATTTGGAATCATAAAACTTGAATTTTGTGAGTCAGTTCTCCCTTCCATCATGTGGGTCCTGGGGACTGAACTCAGGTTATTAAGCTTAGCGGCAGGCAGGCACTTTTCCCCACTGAGCCAAATCACAGGCCCAAGGAATTTAAATTTCTAAAAGAGAGGAATTTCAATATAGTAGTTTTTGTTTGTTTTGAATTCTCTTCAGTGAAAACCTTGAAAATCCTTCAGGAGTGACAGAGATGGTTTGCAGGGAGTTGACGTAAACAGGCCCCTGGAGCGAGCGCAGCCAGCCTGTCCAGACGCAGAGAGACCGACTTGGGTAGCAATGCTGAAATGCAACCTCATTTCCCTTTTGCTAGGAGAAGTAATTCTGAGGCTCTTGCGGCTAGGAAGAACCTTAATGTCAGATTCTATTTCCTCCCACCAGATGATTAAAGTCAAACAGCATTTCCTTTAGAAATCCTGGGACTAATTCTAGTCCTTTCCAAAACAATTCACTTCAATCAGAAGTACAATGCAAAATGAACCACTGAGATGGTCAACTTCCTGTTTCTTCTCTCGCACACAAGTATAAAGCTTTATTAGTTGAGGGAAAGCAGATGGAGCAGAAACTTAAATATATATACATTGTAAGAATCCTTAAGGGACTGGGAATGTAACTCAGTGGTACGGCCGCTCACTAATAATGTACAAGACCCCAAGTTTAAATGCCTGCACCAGGAAAAAGTCTTTTAAGTACATCATATTTTACATTTTAGTATTGTAGTTTATAAGGCCTCTGTTCATTAACTCATCAAAGGTACCAACTTCTGAAGTCACAGATGTCATAGGCTCACTTGTGAATGACACTACCATCCAGTGTCTTCCCAGCTGATGTGATCTTTGTGCTGGCATGTGGAGAGCCCAATCCTCGGTCAAGGACAACATCTCAAAGGCTGACGCTGGCTCTGGGAACAGGTGCTTTTCCCCATGATAACATCCACCGTGGACTCAACAGTGCAGGACGGCCAACTCTGGGCGTCTCCTCCCTTTGTCCAGCACATCCATGCCCTGACAGCCAAGAGAAGGGAAGGCAAAGGCTCACGAGGAACAGCTGCTTGACAGTCTGTGAGGGGACTACGCTCCTGAATCACTGGAGATAACCGGGGTTCTGGAACTTTCCACCACCACCACCACCAGTGGAAAGCCTTCTCCAGCTTACGGAGTCCTCTGGGATTTTGGACAGTACCATCGTCTCTCAAGTTCAGAAGGTGCTCTCCAGCAGGCAGTGGCAGCCACACCCAGTGGGACATACCTCCTGGGTCCGAAACCATTCCATCATGTGGCTTGTGTGGCCGCCGTGCCCACAGGTCAGGCAGAAGTTGGATGAGCCCCGCACAGCCACATGGCAGATGGCACACTGGAACGTGAAGCCCTTGCAGATGGCACACTGAGTGCCACGGACCTCGCTCCGGCAGTGGCTGCAGTACACACCGAACTCTGGAAATGGGTGGGGAGGGGCAAAGCAAGAGGCAACATTAGTTTAGGTCTTAGTAAAGCAGACTGGGTATTGTTGGGTAATACCCAGTCCCCGGGGATTCTGTCAGGTTCTAGCAAACCAGTGATTTCTCTTCTTTTGAAGCAGAGTCTTGTGTGGTCCAGGCTGACCTTGAACTCACTATGTAGCTGAGGGTGATCTTGAACTACTTTTTTTTCAGAGCTGAGGACCGAACCCAGGGCCTTGCACTTGCTAGGCAAGTGCTCTACCACTGAGCTAAATCCCCAACCCGATCTTGAACTTCTGATCCTCCTAAGTGTTGGCATTACAAGCATAAATCACCACGCTCAGTTTTATGCGGTGCCAGGGATCGATCGAACCTGGGGCTTATTGCATGATGGGCAAACACTCTTACTGAGCTACAACCCATGTCTGCTTTTCTTTTCATTTGTGTGTGTGTGTGTGTGTGTGTGTGTGTGTGTGTGTGTGTAGTGCATGTGTGAGTTTGAATACATGTATGAGTGCAGGTGTCTGAGCACCTGTATATGTTGAGGGCAGATGTCAATGTCAGCTCTTCATCTTTCTTCATCCTATTTTTTCAAAACACTGGCTAGACTGTCTAGCCAGCAAGCAGGGATCCCCATCCTCCTCAGTCCAGTATTAGGGTTATAGATGTGTGTCATTACACTGGGTTTTTACTTGGGTGTTTGGGATATGAACTTATTTATGTGGCAGGCATTTTACTCACTGGGGCATCTCTTCAACCTCCCTTCCCTCCCTTACTTCCTCCTTTTTTCCCCCCAAGACAAGGCTTCTCTGTGTAGCCCTGACTGTCCTGGAATTTTCTTTGTAGACCAGGCTGGCCAGAGATCTGCCTGCCTCTGCCTCCTGAGAGCTGGATTAAAAGTGTGTGCCGGGGGCTGGAGAGATGGCTCAGTAATTAAGAGCACGGACTGCTCTTCCATAGGTCCTGAGTTCAATTCCCAGAAATCACATGGTGGCTCACAACCATCTGTAATGAGATCTGGTGCCCTCTTCTGGCATAAAGTCAAAAGAGTACTCATACATACAATAAATAAAGGTACATGCCACTAGGTCCAGAAGGCCAATTTTCTTTTTTAAATGACAAAACTCCCACAATCTAGATATGTCTACTAACTGGGCGCTGTCTTTCCTGCTAGAGTGAGGGAAGGGGGCGTAGCCAGCATCCGGCTCTCTGAGGTCCTGTGGGAAACCCAGTGAGTACTCTGCAACAGAGGGTCACTACATCTGATGCCTCTTACTGCCATTGCTGTAGAAAGACTAGAGTGACTCAAAAAGCACTTAGGTGAGAGCCAATGCTTTTAACTCCCTAACAGTGGTTATCCTACTGGCTAGGCTCGCCCACATCAGGACCCCACAGCACTGTTCCACGTCTGTGCCAGGACCGCGTTTCTACCTCCTGAAGAGTCCATGAGGTTCTTCCCCACTCACATGACCGGAAGTGCTTCAGTTTGTACTTGGAATGTCAGCCTGTATGTCCCCGGCTCACCCCTGCTCCCGGGGGCCATGCAGACTGCACACCTCTCTATGTCCCCATCTATTCCTCTCAGAATCATGCCCTCACCACCTAACTCTACCCAAATTCTGGCTGGCTATGCTGGCCTTGGATGAAACACCATTTCTTAAGTCCTGTGGTAACAGGAAAGGTGGGTGCCACGTCCCACTATTGCCTTAGACTATTCCTCACTGAGGCTGAGCCATGTGGCTCGTCAACCTTTTCCTCTTTCCTCATCTATCGAATTTCTACACATGCACGCACACGCACATGCACACACGTGCACGCACGCACGCACACAAGCCTGTGTGTTCCCGGCTCACCCCTGCTCCCCGGGGGCCATGCAGACTGCACACCTCTCTATGTGCCCCATCTATTCCTCCCATCTATTCACATGGATGACTTCTTGTCTTGGGTTGCCATCTCTGCCCCATTTCTTAACAGGATCCTTGGTGTCTCCAAACCGTATCTCCTAGATTCCTGAACAGCAGGCTCCTTTGCCTTTCCTGGCTGAACTTTCTTCTCTGGCCAACCTAGAGCACCCAGACTAATTTCACGTTCCTGTTTTTGCAAACATATTCGGATCCTTTTCCCACTTGGCCCAACTGAAACCCTGACTTGGCCATGTGACCTGCCCACTGTACGTCTGCCCTGGGGAGTAAAGCCGTTGTGAAGGCTCCCCACTGGAAAACGTGTTTGCTGTCACTCACTGGTAGAGGGAACTGAACTCAGGTAGTCAAGCTTGGTGGCAAGCGCCTTTCCAGACTAAGCCATCTTGCTAGTTCCTGTCTTTTCTTTTAATGAAAAGGTATTTATTTAGGGCAGCGCTGGAGAGATGGCTCAGTGGTTAAGAGCACTTGTTGCTCTTCCAGAGGTCCTGAATTTGGTTCTCAGCACCCACATGGAGGCTCACAATCCCCTGTAACTCCAGTTTCAGGGGATCTAATGCCCTCTTCTGGCCTCACTGGGCCCCTACATGTGGTGTACATAAACTCGGGTAGGTATATACACATAATCTTTTTCATCTTAAAAAAGAACCAGAACTTTAAAATCTAATTAAATAAAAATTAATAGTCTTCTTAATTTAAAGAAACTTACGTGGGCAGATCTGAATCTTTGGGGAAGGAATTGTCCCTAGGGAAACTCATCTTAGATCCGGGTGCCTTCCCTTCTTTGCTGTTGCATCTGTGGCTGCTCTAAACTGAGACTGATCTCACTGGAGAACACAGGCTGGCCTCAGACTCAGGGCACCACAGTACAGGTGGGTGCCACCACATCCGGCTGAGTTGTTGGGCTTTGTTTGGTGTTGCGGACCTGGTGACTCTTACAGACAGAACAGAGAGGAAACTGCTGTCCTGGAGTCCAGAGGGTACTTTCCTGGCAGTGCTTGTGCCCTGTACCCGGGCAGTCAGTTCCTCGTAATTCAGAGCGACGAACACTCCTCTGTATATTTGCAGTCGCCACTTGTGTGTTAATGTGTCTGTCTGTCTGTGAGTCTCTTTCATAACCCTCTGCTCCCTTTCGACAATCCTGTGATACTGTTTTTATTGGTACTAGGATATACATTATTTTTCTTTGGTTTGTTAGGGCTTTTGTCTTGTTTTGTTTTTTACTTTTTGAGACAGGGTCTCCTGCAGACCAATCTGCTGTCAAACCGTGCAGCTGAGGATGACCTTGAGCTCACGGTTCTTCCGCCTCTACCTCCCACACCTGGCAATAATAATTTTTGATTATCATTTATCTGTCTTATATTCCAGGCACTCTGAATTTCGTGCACACACACACACCACCACCCCTAACTATTTCTTTGCGTCCCCTGCAGAGTCTTGCATGGTGCTTTAGAGCAGGCGATGTCAACAAGGGTTTGCCTGACTGATGCCTGATACATCAGTTCCATAGCCCCATGATTCAGATGTTTTCCTAAAAACTAATTTTAAAAGACAAATTGTTCTAGGCTATCATTAATCTCTCCCTGGTACACTCTCCTGTATTTAGATGCTCTGGGGGGAAAAAATACATTGTCAAAATGGATTTTTCTATCTTTGTATTTCTTCAAGCATGTATACCTAAGCATACCTTACTAATAAAACTTTGTTATTTATAGTCTGCAATTATAAATGTTGCTCTGGTTTGTTTTTTCAAGGGAAACTAGAAACACATGCAACATACAGAGTCAACTTTACACATTTTATCAAAAGCCAAGCATTCCCTGACACTCCCTAGAGGAAACCTCACCTGCTCATTCCACCATTTCCTTTCACTGTCTCATGTCTAAAGCCTCCTTTATAAAGCAACCCCCACATTCACTGCGAGTGAGTCTGTGTTTCATAAGGACGTTCATGTAAATACAGAATGTACTTTGGGTCTATTCCACCCCACATTCCCTCCCTTCCCTTTTCCTCCAACCCCCTCCTTCATCTCTTAGGCAATTTCATTGCTACTGTCATGTCATATACAGACATGATTTTATGTACATTAAAATCAGAGACAGCATGTGACACTTGTCTTTTTTGAGACGAAGTTAGTTCACTTAAAAGGCTAATCTCCAGTTGCATCATTTTCCTGCAAACACCACAATTTCATTCTTTGTGGTTGACTATAATTCCATTGTGTATATAGACCACATTTCCTTTATCGGCTCCTCTGTTGATGGACACCTAGGCCGGTTCCATAACTCAGTTATTATAAATCATGCTGCAATAAACATTGATGTTCAAGTATCTCCATGATATATTGACTAAAAACAGGAAATGTAGCCAGGTGTGGTGGCACATGCCTTTAGTCCCAGCACTTGGGAGGCAGAAGCAGGGGATCTTTGTGAGTTCAAGGCCAGTCTGGTCTACAGAGTGAGTTCTGGGACAGCCAGGACTATGTAGAGAGACCTACTGCCTCAACCCCCAAACACCGTCTTAAATGCCTCCCTGCAAAAACAAACAAACAAAAAACAGTAAATGCTTCATGAGTATATGCCTTCCTTGGGCAGGGGCCATGCTAACCTTATTTATAAATTCTCCAGTTTTAGCGTCTGTGCTGTGAAGGTGAGCACAAACCTATTTTGTTTTTGTGAGACAGTGTTTTTCTATGTAGCCCTGGCCAGCTAGGAATTTACTATGTAGTCCAGGCTGATCTTGAACTCAGAAACCCACCCGCCTCTGTATTCCAAGTGCTGGGATTAGAGATTAGTACCACCACCCCTGACACAAAGCTAGTTCTTAAGTACCATATTCAAGCACTGTCTAACAGCTTCCCAGAGTGGAAAGTCCTCTCCTCCGGTCTCCTTCCCCATCACACACAGTCCCACCCGGCTCTGTCTCCCCAGCTCTGTTTTGGCTAGACCACATTTGGCTCATACATTATTTACCTAAGCAAACATTATTCAAGCCATATTCCATGACACTTTTCCTTTCTTGCACATTTTGTTTCTCCCAGAATTAGTAACTGCCTTATTCTTTCATTTGCTTAGTTTGCTATGTACTTATCAATAATTCATCTCCAAACACTCCCTCAAATGTCTGCATCTTCTATAAATATATGCAACAGTGAAATACATCTGATTTTTTTTTTCAGCTTTCTCTCCTTGGAGGAAGGCTCCTGGAGCACCTGTCTGCACTGGCCTATCTCTAGGTCTGTCACGACCAGTGCTCTCCATCAGCACTGATTCCTTCAGTTCCTGGACTGAATCTAGCCCTGCTTCTTAGGGACACTCAAAGTTTACTTCGCACATGGTTGATAACTTGGGTTCAGAATTCCAGGTTAGAAATTCTTTTCCTGAGAATTCTGCAGAGTCTGCTGCCTGGCCATCTAGTTGCCAGGGTCAACCCTCAGAGCTGATACCATCCACCTTCCTCATCCTTGATATTAGAACTATTTCTCTTTCTGGGAGCATCTAGGTCTCTTCTGGGTCCCTGGTCTTTGAGCATTCATTATGGCAGGTAGACCCATCCAATCTGTAAATGTGATTCTCTTCTCTGCAGAAGAAGCTCACAGTTTTCTGTTGGAGTTATGACCTGTTCTACAAACTGGGAGAGGAAACTCGAGCATCCTCCAAGGGTCATCAAACAAGAGCAGCTTTTAAATTTCATCTTTGAGCCCCTCCCAGAGGATCACGTGCCCCTGGTTCCTCCGCCATGGCAGAGTTCTGCCTGTTTTTCTGACTAAAAGTTCAGGGTTTGGTTTGCTCCGGCCTTGGAGGTCACCGATAACTTACCCATTTCCCAGCTCCCAAGTATTATTGCCAATATTACTTCTTGTGCAATTAAGACCTTTTCAAACACTCTCTGTACAGACACTTGCTAAGGTCTGCGGGAGAAGGGAAATGTATGGTCAGTCCACCCCCTCTGGAAGTCTTCCATTTTCTTCCTGTAAGGAAAGCTCGGCTTCATTTCTTCCATGGCACAGTCTGGCTTCTCACCAAACTCACCGGTGTCTCCATCTTCCTCTCCGACGTAACTCTAAGTGCTCATTTCTCTCAAGGTCTAGGCTAGACCAGGGCAGCCTGTGCTCCCTCTATTCTTCCTTTCCATCCTTAGCTCCCAGATAAATACACTTTTTTTTTTTTTTTTGAGACAAGGTCTCACTGTGCATCCCCTCACTGGCCTCAAACTCATAGAGATCCCCCTGCCTCTTCCTCCTGGCTTAAAGAAAGGTGTGTCACTATGCCTGGATAATACACACACACACTAGCAGACTTACATACCAACTATCTCCAAATTACTAGCTCTAGCTCTAGCTCTAGCTGAACACAATCTCTCCTGAGAACCAGATTCACATCTGACTGACTGTGTGACTTCTCCAGACAGTGATCTCATCACACACACACACACACACACACACACACACACACACACACACACACACACACACCCCTACCTGAGCTCCAGTGTTCCTCCGTTTGTTTCTATCTGCAGTATAACACTGCTATCTCTCAGCACATTAGCTGGAAACCCAGGAATCACCAAAGCTTTGTTTCTCTTTATCAGTCCATATCCAATTTTTCAGCAAATCATACTGAGTCTATCCCTTTTTAAAAAATATATTTTCTGTGGATGGGGGTTCTGCCTGCATGTATGTTTGCGTACCATATGCACACAGTGCCCACAGAGGCATGAAGAGGGCTTCAGATCCTCCAGGTGGAGTTACAGACCAATGTGAGCCACACGTGAGTGATGGGAACTGGACTCAGGTCCTCTAGGAGAACAACCAGTGCTCTTACGTCACAGTAATAGTGACCACGATTTTTAATTGATTAATGTCTCCCCTCTACTCTGCCATGGGTCCCACTGTGCCTACGGTAGCTGAATAAATGAAAATCATCTACTGTGTCTACGACATTGCTGTTATGGTAGAAAGTGAATCTTGCTATCGAATGCCAGGTTTTCAGAAGCTTAGAAAAGACTCAAATGCTTCAGACGCTTCTGCTTATAAATGAGCAGCGCAACCTTCCAAGCCTAAGGTTATGGGCACATCAGAGCACAGGGCCTTCCAGAGAGTTCGAGGAAAAGAAAAGATCCCTACCGATGCCTTTGTGTGGGTCCGGAGGGCAGGACACGAACTTCAGCACCTCTGCCCTCTTCTCCCGCAGACCCCAGCGGTACAGGATCTCTCCGTAGCACTTCTTAAAGTCATCAAACTGCTGGGTGTTGGCGGGGTCCAGAAGCCTGGGTAAATAAACCCAAAAGGTCCCCTGTCAGTTTCCCCAAGAGAAGAGCAAGCTCACTACCTAATGGCATTTGTACCCAACGCCATCTTCTCAAAGTCTGAGTCGGGGAGGCGCTGGTTACCTTTTGTTCTTATCGTGCTGGTCCCGTTCCCGCTCACGGGGGTCACTGTAGGTTAGACTCCCAAATCGGAGTTCTTCTGGTGAAGACTCTCCCCAAGGTGAAGACATGTGTTCTGTCTCTCTTCCCGCTACAGAAAAGCAAGAGAGAAGAGGGGATGGCAGTCAGAGAAGGCACAGAAAACAGGAAGTCCCTCCCACCCCACGCCCCAGTGTGTATCCGCTTCATTCTCTGGAAACAAAACACTCAAACTGAAGACTCCGAGGAACGGAATCCTAACTGCTCTTTCCTAGGTATACCTCTTTGTCCAGGTATTTATCACCAAGTGAACCTGGTAATTAAGCACAGATGATAGCTAAGCAAATTATGGCTTAATGATACAGTAGAATGCGATGCAAGGACTCGTTATAAAAATGCTAAATGACATGAGAAAATGCTCATGATGAAGTTAAAAGCAGAACACAAAACAGCATAAATCAAATAACTATCCACCCATACTCACACACACACACAGAGACAGAGGAAGAAAATGTTCTGAAATGTTAACAGATGTTATTAAGTGATGGGCATGGAGATATCAATCATTACTATTTTTTTCTCTGATGCTTTTTGTTTGTTCTTCTTTACAGGACATGTAGTGTGTGTGTGTGTGTGTGTGTGTGTGCGCGCGCGTGCGTGCGTGCGTGCATGCGGGTGTGTGTGTGTGTGTGTGTGTGTGTGTGTGTGTGTGTGTATAGACAGATCTCTCTATCTACACAGCTCAGGCTAGCCTTACACTTCCAATCCTTTTGCCTTTACTTCCTGAGTGCTGGGATTATTTTCTAAGAGGTACGGTCTTGCTACGTTGCCCAAGCTAGCATTAAGACTCCTGAGAAGTTGGGATCACAGGTGTATATTACTACACCTGACTCAGGTTCTATTTTTATAATCAAGAAAATTAAGATCATGTTTTAAATAAAAAAAAATGTGGGCAGGAGAGATGGCTCAGCAGTTAAGAGCACTGGCTGCTCTTCCAGAGGTCCTGAGTTCAATTCCCAGCACCCCCATGGTGGCTCACAAACCATCCGTAATGAGATCTGGTGCCCTCTTCTGGCCTGCAGGCAAACACACAGGCAGACAGAACACTGTATACATAATAAATAAATCTTTTTAAAAAATTATGTAATCCAGGAATCACAAAGATATTCCCCTCATGAAACAAACCCTATGGCCACCATCAGTCCATTTTATTTCTCCCCACTGAAAGGAATCATGGGAAGAAGTGGCTGATGGGAAGTGGCAGATGATAATGGAAAAGGGGGATGTAAAGGAGGAAGGATAAGGACAAGTCCCACTGCAGCCTTTCCGGCAACTCAGAGCAGCACAGAGCCCTCCCAGACACGAGAGCATTCAACATGCTTCGCTGCCAACACTGTCCCTGCACACTAAATGAACCAAAGACCAACATGGAGAGCGTGCACCAACTAATCCCCACGTGAACAGCCTTCCCCACGTCCAGCGGGCTGTGCCGTCCCCTCACAAACCTATGTTCCAGCCACCAGTGTTGAACCCTGGGTCTGACATGCTGGAGCAGGACCCCGAGGAGGTAAAGCTGGGCTAGAAGAGAAGAGGAACACACGCTAGCATCCAACACCATCCCATTTCAAAGTTGCATTTGAGGGGAAAACAGACCTCAAGGGAAGCCAGAAAACCATGAACTTACATAGCGACTGTGGGACACCATAAGATTAGAAGATCGGTTAGGGAAAGGCCCAAAGGGGTTTGGTACGCCCTGAGGCCGGGACTGGGCTTCAAACACACTGCAGAGCATGGCCAAGGTCTGAACATCTCGGAGTTGGCAATAGTGAGCCAGTCTGTAAAATACAAGAGGAGAAAAAACAGGTCAAGAGGAGGAATGGAGGAAGGCAGTTACCAGCCACAACACTCCTACTCTGGGCTAGGCTGGGGGATTTTCCATCCTTCCTCTGACCTTGTCAGGAACAGGGACATCTACAGACCATTGTAGGTCTTACCTACTATGAGACTGGCCCCTTTGTTTTGGCATAGGAGATTTCAGAATGTTAGTGACAACCCAGACACAATCTGAAAGCTTCTGGTTGAATTCAGGCACGGGCTCTAACACAACACAGCTTCTCCAGAACCCAGCAGACTGACCTAGCATCTGAGAGAGGTGGTCCACGCTCTCTCACTCACTCTCCCCAGCTCCAGGGAAAAGCCCCCTGCTTTGTGGAAAGTTTCTAGACATGTCCTTCCTTCTACCTAATTCTACAAGGAGACAGTCAAAGGATAGTGTATCACCACAGCATGGCAGACCATTGACTCTCTTTCCTCGGTTAAATAAGAATAACAAGGAATATGTTTACTGTAGGTTCTCATTCCCTTTATCCTTCAGGACCACCACTCCAGAATATGAGTTTAGGGGTTAAGAAGGACTCTGTCTTGAGGCTAATGTAAACCAAGCAGAGCGAGCCTTATAACCCCTGCTCAAGGAGGAGGCAATGAGAGCATGACCAGGTGACCAGGGGCCCCAGGCCTGGCTTGAACCAGCAGAAAAGCAATCCAATTTGAAGCAGTGGAGTTTCTCTGGCCAGGCCCGGAGTCTCACTGTGAGGAACACTTGAGTGGCTTCCTTAATGGGACACTATTATTATTATCATTACTTTTTTTTGCAGGCGGGGGTGGGGGGGTGGGGGGGTGGGGGGGGTGGGGGATGAGACACGGGGACTGAAGCCTCTGCCCCAGCACCCTGGGTATCTTCTGAGGACAGTGTTTTACACAGTCTGACTTGCTGTATTTACTTTTAGGAGCTGTCTAACAGGCTCCTAGGGTCAGGAGAACACGAAGACCAACACACGGTCCCATCCCTGTTCCCAGGGGCCAAACCACACAGCACCACAGAGAAACTTACCATATCCAGAGGCCAGAGGCCTAGAGGTTCGGGGGAGAGGGGTGGGGTGGGAGGACTAAGGTACTCTGACGCATGCACACACACACGCACACGCGACTCTGAAGGGTTTCACAGTCTTGTGAGTGACAAACAGTATTTAATGCCTCGTGCTCTCAGAAGCTCATTCTGCACAGAGGCCAGGTCGGTGCTAAAAGCCAAGCGCCTCGGCCCCTTCACTGCTCTGGCCTCTGTGCTCCTCACCGAGGCAGGAACATTTAATGTATTTACAGACCTAACGTCCTCTTCACTCATTTTCCTCACTTTTAGCTCTCAGAACCTACAGGGACTCCAGCAGCTGTCGCCCAAATGGATGTCGAGCCCAAGGTGTTTCCAAATCTGGGTCAGACTTCGGACCAAGGCAAAGATCTGTAGCTACCGTAGCCAGCGACCAAACCTAGACAGACCAAAGAAAGAGGCTCAAGTTCAAACCACTGAAGAAATGAATGGAAATGGTAAAGGAGCCCCATCTACCTCCTACAACCTAAAACCTCACCACAAGGGTGGCCAAAGCTTGGGGTGCAGAATTCTAGGCCCCACCCAGACTGGCTGGGTCAGAACTGACATTTTAACAGATCCTCGGTGATTGAGTACACTGTACACTTGAGAAACATCAGCCTTAAAACTTTCATTAAAAGTCAAACATGTGACTCATGCTTGCAATTCAGGAGAGGCTCAGACTTCTGAGAGCTGGCGAGACAAGGCGAAGCTACACAGTGAGCCTAGACGACGCGACAAAACCCCATCTACTAAAATAAGAAAAACCTTTCATTAAGCAAACTTCAGAGAATAACACAGCATCACAATTTCAAGGGGCCATTTTCTTCATTACGCCTCGCCTTTTCCGATGCTTCACTGGTGAACTGGATTGGCAGAGAGCAAGCAAGTGCAGTCGACATCCCACTGTTCTTTGCTCAAGGAATGGAAAACTTTGTTGCCTCATTACAAATTTTAGTACACTCTTAAAGCTAAAGAATAGGTCAAGAACAAAACAACTTTGGCTTTCTTTATATTGACATGGAGTCTGATGAACACCCCAAACTTCAACCCTGAAGGAACTTAGAATCACCAAACAAATAGTCCATGAAGTGTCTTTTAAACCCAAAGCCTTCACTGCCCCTCAGAAAGAGCCCCAACCCTTGAGACCTTCCAAAATTTGAATGCTACTTCTGGAAAATCTCTTGTTTTATTTGGTTTTGGAAAAGTGATGCATTGCACCCACTAACTGGAACACACTATTCTAAACCCAAAAGGAAGAAGATACAAACTTTGGATCTAGTCTCTAATTTGAGACGAGCAAGTAGATGAAAAAGCTGAAAAGCAAACATCAGATATGCACACTCAACAGCATGAGGGCAGCACACTGACGTGTCAATCAAGTATTGCTGCTCCTGGGAGGGACATGCAGTTCACAGCCGCTGCCTTGATAAACAACCCCCTTCACCAGATGCTCAAAGAAGGGGCTGGCTTTCTGGGGCAGGATGGGCTGTCCACCCTGCCGACAACGGTGCTAGTTTCTCCCTACAACACACCTCTCATCTCCTAAAGCCTTCAACAGAACGGTGCCCCTGACATTACTTCTCTGGGAAATGTGAGAGACACAAAACAGTGAGCACACCTTTATCAAGGGCATGAAGAACAACAACATTCTTCAAGCACTCATGGTCACTCATGTTATGTATTTAAACATTTCCAATCACGGTGACAATCACAGCACAGCAGTGGAAATGTACCACAGGGCAGCCATTTCCAATGGCCAGAGAGCTAGGAGAATTCATAAGCTCTACTCCATTTGGTTCCTAATGAATTTAGAAGCATTGCTCCATTTTATAGCAAGGGTTTAGAAAGATGGGGTGGTGGCCGGGCAATGGTGGCACATGCCTTTAATCCCAGCACTCAGAAGGCAGAGCCAGGTGGATCTCTGTGAGTTCAAGGCCAGCCTGGTCTGCAGAGCGAGATCCAGGACAGGCACCAAAACTACACAGAGAAACCCTGTCTCGAAAAACCAAAAAAAGAAAGAAAGATGGGGTGGCTCGTCTGGGATCACACACAAAAAATGTGTCAGGGCCCAGAGTCAGCAGAGACTGTCTGACCGACCACAAGAGTCTCCCCATTTCCCTCAGACTGGCCTAGTCTTCCACACCAGTTCCGCCAGAAAAACACTGGGGGAGGGGGAGGGGGGAGATGAGGAAGAGAATAAAGAGGGAGAGAGAATACACAAAGGAAACCGTAGGAAGGAAAATACTCAGAGATTGTTATTCTGGGACCACAGGCCAGCCTTTACATTCACTGATCCCATGAACCCCATGGGGAAATTCTTCAGGTTCTCACATTATAAACACGCTCAAAGGCCGAGGGTCTGAGATAACCTGCCCAGGTAGTTCTCTAGGACTCTGAGCTGGACTCAGCCTACCACTATAAAAATGACCTCATTTTGCCTTCTTAGTGTTCATGGAGTCTGGGTGGGTGAGGGCTGACAGAAACAGACTAAATTCATGAGACGATTCTTCATTAAAAGGTTTCAGGGAGAGATGTGATGTTTATTACAAGACATCTTAGGGATGTTTTTAATCAGATGAAAATCCAGGGAAGGCCTTAGTGTTGGTTCATTCAGTCATAAGGGAAAACACTGAGCTGTTGGGACAACCGCAAGTCATTTCCCAAGCTCAGTCTAATCGTCACACTAAAGCACAGAGTGGAAGGAAGATGGAGCCTGACCGCTGGCTGCCCAAGGTTGATGGGAAGAACAGACTGAAGACAAGGAGCTGCTTCTGGGTGATGAATGAAAACATTCTGAACGGTTTCCATGACAACTGCACAACTCTGACAAAACTAGAAATGACCAACTATCCCTTTTTAGATGGGCAGGCTGCAGGGTATGCAGATGGCATCTCAGTAAGAGTCCAGAGAACACCGGGGAGCTACAGAGATGAAGGAATCTTACAGTTTATAACTACTGACAGGTTTCAGTCTTAAATTTTTTACTAATATTTTTGTGTCTGAGCATTTTGCCTGCATGTATGTATGTGTATTATGCGAATGCCTGGTGCCAGAGGAGGTCAGAAGATGAGTCAGATTTCCTGAGACTGGAGTTACAAGAAGTTGTGAACTGCCATGTGTGTGCTGAGAATTGAACCAGGGCCCTCTACAAGAACAGCCAGTGCCCTTAACCACTAAGCCATCTCTCCAGCACCATGAAGTCATATTTTAAAAATCTGAACACCTCTACCTAGAAGAACATTCCAGTAAACCTTCTTATGAAACTTTTTTTAAGTTTTTTTTAAAAAAATAATTTAGGTAAAAAGGCACAGATACTCAAATTTAGGCATACAGCAATCACTGTGGTACTGAAATAGAAACATACATAGTTTAAGAAAGAAAAGAAAAACAACACTTATGGATCCCCCACTTAGCACTAATAAGAGAAATATCCAGGGTAGAGATTTAGGAAGCTGATCCAGCCCTACAGACTGGCAAAGAAAATCAAATAAGAAACTTCAAAATGGGGCACACCCTGTAAATGCCACTAACAGGTAAGAATAACCGACAGTACCTGGACAAGATCCTTCCTTCCAACAAGCATGGCGGAAGCAGCGTTCTTCTGGCATGTCTCCTGAGTATCATTCACGTTCAATCTGAAATTAAAGCAAAAACAAGATGAAGAAGGCTTCTACTTTAGTCTCCCAAGCATCCCCCTGATTTAATAGACTAGAAAGCGCCTCTTAGGTTGTCACTCAAATCTGACAGGGAGAGAAGGATTGATTGAGCTGGTGCTGCCGGGCTGCGGGCTCCCACTGAGGGGAGCACTCCCCACTTTCAGGGAAGGAGGTGGCGGGTGAGAAAAACACCAACTGCCACCAGCTTTGCTGCGGAGTTCCCAGGGTCTGGGATTTAAGTATATGCAAATTAACTGTGACGTCACATAAAAAGTACCATGCTGTGAGTTTACTACCAAAAAAAAAAAACTTTTTGTCACGTGTTCAAGCTCATGGGGACTTAGGGGACCTGTAGGCCAGCCTCCACTTTTGGGTCACTTGGCTGCTAAGGCCTTCAACCAAAATAACTCTGCTTTGATCTGCTTTACATAGTGGGTGTGTGTGGTGGTTTGAATAGGAATGGCCCTCATAGATTCATGTGTTTGAATACTTGCCCATAGTGAGTGGCACTATTAGGAGGTGGGGCCTTGTGCAGGAAGTGTGTCACTAGTGGGTAGGCTTTGAGGTCTCAGAAGTTCAGGCTAGTTCACTTCCTGCTGCCTGCTGATCAAGATGTAGAACTCTCAGCTCCTTCTCCAGCACCATGTTCACCTGGCCTGCATGCTGCCATACTTTCTGTCATGATGACAATGGACTAAAAACCTCTGAAACTGTAAGCTACTCCAATTAAAAGTTTTCCTGGGGCTGGAGAGATGGCTTAGTGGTTAAGAGCACTGACTGCTCTTCCAGAGGACCTGGGTTCAATTCCCAGCACCCACATGGCAGTTCATATCTGTCTATGACTCAGTTCCAGGGGACCCTCACATAGACATACACACAGGCAAAACACCAATGTACATAAAATAAAAATAAATCAATTTTTAAAAAAAGTTTTCCTTTATAAGAGTTGCTATGATCATGGTGTCTTACAGCAATAAAACCCTAACTAAGACAGTGTGGGAAGCAGAATTCTCAGGTGGTCCCCAGAATTCCTGGGAAATCACTTTCATAATTATGTTATTAAGCACTTGATCTGCAGTCTGCCAAAAGGGCCTAAGTCAGACAGGGCCTTTAAAAAAGATGTTTCTGTGGGCCACTACGCTGGTCTCAATTATGAATATGCCAAGTGCTCCACAGCTCTCAGGGTCTGAATTTGGCTATGTAAACCAGCTTGTTGCGCCCTAAGCATTGGAAGAGACCACGGTGGGACCAAGGTCATGCTTTCAGTTAGTTGAGATCCTGGGCAAGGAGGACTCACTGAAGCTAGGTTCCTGACCTACAGAAATAGTGAGGTGATAAATATATACTCTCTGAAGCTGCAGCTCGTGGCAGTTTGTTAGGTACCAACAAAAAGCTAACACTGAGTTCCCCCAAAGTGTCCAAAACTGGAAAAAGATCTGCAGATCCTAAAGACAAGCTCAGTATACCTAAAATCTTGGACTTACATGTACAGCTCTCCCAGTGATTTATGGACAGGAAGGAGGCAGGAAACATCCTGAATGATGACCTTCCCAGCAGCCTTAATGGGTCGATTGCCAGAGTCCGATCCTTCCCGCTTACTTTTCCACCTCCTCGATTTCTAGGGGAGACGACAAGATGTGACTAATGGGGACCCTGGAGAGTGGAAGCCTACAGTTGCAGAGCACATCATATTTGGGTCATTGGTAATTTGCAGAGACTTTAAATTACATCATGCCCACAATTACATGAATCAGCATCTGTAGGAAATAAAAAGATAACCAAGCTCTCGATCCAAATCCTAACGGGAAAATAGGCACCTACTGCAGGGCTATTTACGTTCTGTAGGTGCTCAAACCACAGGCACCGGGAGCCAGAATTAATCAATCAATTAATTAATTAATTTAAAATAGCAGGTGAAGAAGTTAGTAGAGACCCCCAAAACGGGGGGCGGGGCTTTAAGGTGTTCAGTACTAGGTTCAAAGTTCTTGCCTGAAATGGTTCAAAGTTTTTTTCTTCTGAGACAGTTTCAACAGGGTTTGTTGATATTTTAATTCAGACACGACAGTGTGTGGGCTCTGCAAACCTTAATATACGAAGACAGAGAAACGTGGCAGCAAAGAATTGCCTTGTTTTGTAGTAGGCCTCAATTATTTCTAAAAGTGATCATTTCTGAAGGTCAAAGACACTTAGTTGGGGAAACTGGGAAATAGACACGGGAGACCACAAACTCGTGTTTCGGCTCCTGGTTGTCCCAGTGAGTGGCCGTGAGGAATCTGTTCACGTGGAACGAGACATGTCCTGGGAAACAAAACGTAACAGAGTGTAGCCCCATCTGGTATCCTCAAAATGACAACCAGTCACGGGAGCAATATCCTATTTTATTTCCAAAAGTTAAAAAAAGAGGTCACCAAAGTCATTCAACTGAGCAAGGAGGGAGAACATGTTTATTAAGAAAGGAGGCGTAAGGAGCAATTGAAAGGGGCTTGCAATCTGACAGCAGAAAACTAAGGTACTACGTGTGTTCGGGCTCAGTATGGCCCTAGGCAATTTAATACTAGTTAATCATTTGCTGAGGACTTAAAGTCTCATCCGCATCAATCTTTCTTCACTTACTGGTAACCTGTGGCTAATGCTGAGTTCTGTTACCCAATCTCATGAGGTCAGTCAGGGTATGATGACAAGACAGATGCAAACTGCATACACTTAAAATCCAACCTAAAACTTGCAGTTATGTACTCTAAATGTCCATAAACTGTCAGGAATCATCACTATTCACATTACCCACATATTCACTTTTCCACTAGGGACTTTATAATCATTATTTCATGAATCAGTCTAGGTCTAAATCCAGGCATTTCTCATCACTGATGTCCCAACCAATGCCCCAGGTATCCATTAACTTCTTATACAATCAATATGTCTTGGGACCTACTAAATACGGTCTACCTGGATTCCAGGCAGATAAGTGAAGCGGGTTAGCTGGAACATCTATGAATTGATTATTAGAATTTGTCTCTATCAATCTGGAGCCACAGTCCATTTGACCGTAAGAAGCAGTTCTGTTACTATTTGTTACTTATCCACACCTCTTGACTCTTCAATGCAGGGGGAACCTGGATCTATTATTATGGAGTAAGCCTCCAGGCTTCTACATGCCCTTGTTGCCTGAAGAGTAACTATGTCCATACTCCAGTACTACTATCCTTTTATCCAGTTGGGTTCACATAAGGGAAGGACATGTCAGAGTGGGCTGGAGCCAGGCAGGGCTGAGATAAGGTGGAAGTAGTCACAAGAGCATTCAATGCATGACCAGTTGCAGGGAGGCTAACTTAGTGTATGGCTTCTGAGGAGCCAGCAACTATATGCCCACAGATCCCTGACAAATGACCATTTCAAATGAGATCTAGGATACTGGATTTAAAAAAACAGTCTGAGTATGTGAAATAGTTCAGCGATGGGAGATACTTACTGCCAAGCCTGACCACCTGAGTTTGGTCCCCAGAACCCATGCAGTGGAAGAAGAGAACTGACTGCCACGGGTCGTCCTCTGACCTCAAATGTGTGACACATTTACACATGTGCACAAGCGTGCACATACACACATTAATAGGAAAGGTTCCACTTTTAATTTCTAGGCCAAAAAGATTCCATCTGGGAGGGAATATGATCCATGTAGTGTATCTTCTGGGTTGGACAGAAGGCTTCTAAAACACTGTGAACATGAAGTCACTGTGGCTCCGTAGCACAGAGAAAAAACGGTAACTGCTTGAACAGCTTAGCATTTAATTATACGATTGGAACAAATGGAGGCCCTGGGAAGGGTGGATGGGGCCTGCGTGCTTTCAGACTACACTGAAAACAACCCCGTTTCCCTGCCTTGGAAAGCAGACCTAACAAAAGCACATTACTAGTTCTATGATGGCTCATGTGCCAGGAGCAGCTCATCTGGCAACAGATAACGAAACAAGAACCAGTGTCCCGACATCTGACTTTGGACTGAAAGACTTTTCTATTCTTACATGCGTTTGTTCTTGCTTCCGGACTGTTCATGCCGAGCCAGCAGGTGCCTCACGGCAGCTCCATAGAACAGGGGGATTGCCTCCACTTTGTAAATGGAAATGTGAACCCTATACAAGGTCATGCTTTTGGAGCTGAAATTTGAAGAGGCTTGTTGAGCTGCTATGCTCGTGTGTGGTGTGTGCATGTGTGTGGAAGCCAGAGGTCAACATCTGGTGTCTTCCTCCATAATACATTATCTTTATTTATTTCTTTAGAGACACAGTCTCTCACTGAAACTGGGGCTCACAGATTGGGCTAGACTGGCTGGCCAATAGCCTGTCCCTGCTCACCTCCAGTGCCAGAGCTACAGACACTGGCCTGGTCACTGTGCCTGGTTTTTATAATGGTGCAAGGGATCTGAACACGGGTCCTCACGCTTGTGTGGCAGGCGCTTTATCAACTAAGCCACACATCCAGCCCCAGCTAAGCCCATTTGTGCTCACTTGCTTTTCAGTATTGAATGTGATTTTAAGAATCAACACAGGGAAAAACTAAGTCCTAATTAAGCTGCCAGTAAATATATAAATAGTTAGGTCTATCTTTTTAGCAGGTCAATCTCTATAAATAAAGAGACTGACATTTGATTCTAGTGATGCTGACCCTAAAACATCCTTCTGCAATTACTTTTTCTCTCAACACCATGACTGCATTCTGCTACATCAGGGTAGTTTGCTAAGGGCCTTGCTTTCTCCTTAACATCCTGCGGGTACTCCGGAGTCACTGTTGTTTGCACAGCTGTTAATAACAGCACCAGGATTTCTCTTGGGAGTCTCTGGTGTAAGAGACTAGTGGCACAGTATTCCCTGGGACAAGCCAGATTAGGACAAGGACACTTTGTCTGAAGGGTTTCAGGCTGGCCTTGAGAATGTGCCTCTCGCATGTACGTGCGTGCGTGCGTGCGTGCGTGCGTGCGTGCATGCGTGCATGCGTGCATGGGTGCGTGCATGCATGGGTGTGTGTGTGCATGGGTGAATGTGTGTATGCATGTGTATGATTTTTTCTGGGTTTGTTAAGATTAGGCATATAGAAGAAAACTCAGAGTCCAAAGAGATGTCTTCAGACTCTTCTCCTTTTGCAGACCAATAGAAACAAACAAACGTGAGCTGCCAATCCCTTAGTGAGAACAGAAAGGCAGCAGTTTTCATCAACCTTCTGCAATTACCCCTCATTGAACTACAGAAATTGGTCTGTATTTCCTGGGACTGCATGAGACAACAAGCTTCTAGAGGTTTCCATCCGATACGGGGTATCTACGAGATGACAGAGGAGCCTCACACAGCTGCCTCAGCCTGCAATAGAAGCAGGTTCCCCAACATAAGGTCACCCTAATTTTAGCTGCCACTAGGGATAAAACTGTAAGTGCAGCTACGGAACAACACTACTGTTTTTGTTTCTGTGGGGTTCTTCCTTGTTTTGACTTTTTTGTTGTTGTGTTGTTTTGTTTTAATCTAGCAAGGAACAACCACAAAACACTGCCCAAAATCCTGCAGCGGCAAAACAGTGGTGGCTGTTTTTTGTTTTGTTTTGTTTAATTTTGTAGGGTGGCAATTTTAAATGTCTCCCCTTCATGTTACAGTGATCATTCAGATGGCCAATTATTCTAGAAATTAAAACATAACAAAGCTGCCTAAATGAAGATATGAAAATCTTGAAATATGTTAGCTGAGGCCTTAGGCCCTGCCTGCTCCCTGATGAGAAGGTGAGCAAGTTTTTCAGGGAATTTCCTACAACTTTGGGTAATAAGAAACAATCCTACCCTTTCCCTAAATCCATCCACTTTCCCTAAATCTAACTTTCTCCCTAATACCTTCAGGTACTGTAGGGCTCTCTGCTGTCTGTACAACTGTCAAGTAACACCCCTGGGTTTCTCTTGGGGTTCTCTGCTTACAGAGAACACGGACATACAAGGCTGAGGTGCGGCTACTCTGTCCAGGTCGGGAAGGGCACCGTGGTCTAAAACACTGGTCCTAGCCCTCTTGCACCGCTCCAGTCCCATTCTGACAGGTCTCAAGGTGGGTTCCTTTCTGCACAGCAAAATGGGTACCTCTAGGAGGCCAGGACTCTGTCTTTCTCTCAGGGTCTTTTCAGTGCTCCATCAACAGAATATACCTTTCTCACAGATGTCATGAGGAGAGACTGAGGGAGGAGACGAAGCAAGGCAGACAGGGTTATCGCATGATGAGCTCTGGGATGTCCTTGTGAACATCCTGGGGAGGTGGCCGTGGAGGACAGAGAGGACAGGGGAGAGGGCTGCATGGAGGGAGGCACTACATAACAGACCACTAGCCAGCTCGTGATCGCAACACTAACAGTCACCGCTACACTCGGAGGCAACATGGATGCCAGTAAATGGGTTAAATGTAAAAACAGCCCAAGAATAAGCCACCGACTGCTTCGCAGCAACCCCATCAACAAGGCATAATCAGCAGAGTGGGCAGGGAGTCCAATGAGCTCCTATTTACAGAGCGGGGGACACCAGTGAGACTCAGCAAAGGGGCGAAGGGAAGCAGCAGCTCTCTGAGGGAAGAGGCCGTGCTGGCGGCTCTACCCGCAAGCCGCTGAGCAGTGGTTCTCGCTACTCCAGGCTCCTGGGTTCAACTGGTTTTTGTAGGAAAGGAGTAACGGTCTGTTGTTCTAAACATTCTTTATAGCCAACAAAATTGGTACAGGCCTCAAGGCTGCCTTGAGGACACCTTGGCACTACTGAAACATGAAGGGGGTGGGAGAGGAAGACAGAAGAGGGGAGAGGCCAATAGGAATGAGCAGGAAGGGAAGGAGGATCTGAGGATGTGCACAGCAAATTTTATTCCGAATGCAAAACACTGATGGTAAGAAGAAAAATTTGTTCTGGAAAGCTCCCAAAGATTAAAACCAGCTCAGGTAGCATGCCAATGAAGCAAGTAGGTACTTCCCTCACTGATCGGACTGAGGCTACAAAGCAGAGACTAAATGGCAGAGGTCTCTTCTATCTTCCTCTGCTGCCCCCATGCCAAAGGTAGGCTTTTGGAATCTCCATGCAATTTGCAGAAGTGCCCCAAGTGATATCAGGTGAGCTGCAGTCATTTGATCGGGGTCCTTTCAAGAACCCAGTAGTGAGTTTCATTTGCAAAGCCCATTCGTGATCCTTAAGTGTTTACCCAGTTGAAATACCACGACTGGCAAGGAGGCAGTCCTTGGTGCCTGCCTCCCCAGGGTGAAAATTTTATTGTCGCTGGTCCTGAACACCAGCCAGCCTGTCTGTCATTCAGGTTCCTCAAAGCCAGGCAGGTGGCATTTTATTCTTGGGCCTTTGGTAGAGACAGGATTAGTCAAGGAGAGCATTTGCACAGCGCACAGTACCGGGAAGTCGTTAATTGCTTGTATGGACCAACGTCGCCGGGCAGAGCGAGGAGACATCTGTGCGTGAAAACGTTACACCCAGGAAGAGGGAAGAAAAACACCAAGAAAATTAAAAGGGAGAAATATAGAATAAAATGAAAGTTTCCCCCACATCGGATGGATTTATAGGTACATATGCTGCAAAATGGGAACTGGGGTGGCTGGAAGGCTGAGCACGGCAGCATCTGTGCCCTCTCCTCCCCCAGCCCACCGGCCTCGAGCCCAGCTTCAGCTGCTCTTCAGTCACTGTCCAGGATCTAAGGAGGCTGATGTCAACACACTCTGACAAAGGAACCCAGGGGAAGGCATGAAGGACTCTGACAGGACTAAGGTCCTGCTGCCAGTGGAGAGACAGGAAAGATAGTTCCCCTTCGCCTCACAGGTGTGAAGAACACACCAGAACACACTCTTGTTCCTAAGCACTTCTTCAATAGGCTCAGTTCCCAGTGTGGCCGGGAGCAAGGAGGCAACCGAATGCCTCAGCACTGGGGCTGAAAAACTGTTTTCAGAACAATGCCCGGAGGAGGAGGAGGGACTAAGCTGGGGGGATGCTCTCTAGGCACTCCAGCTAGCCAAGCTGATCTGGTGTGGGGTGGGTAGTATACCATACTGCCGATCATGAAGATCAGACGTTCCTCTATTAACCGAAAGGCCTTTCCAGTACTTACATCAGAGCTATTTTAATAACATAAACTGAAGCAGAGATGAGAGGCTGCAAAATCCGAAAAGTGTCTGTAGGTCAATGCTCAACATTTTTAGAAGTTCTAGAATAAACAATAATTCGTTGGCTGGTAATCACTGGCCTATTTGCCAAGTCTGCCCTTGTGAGCATCCGTACTTTCTGACTTATATGTGACATGACAGGTCTTTAGGTCACTCACACTTTTAAGTTTTTAGTAGCAAACCTTGTAATTTCATCTAGAGAACACTGCATGAATGTGAATTCAACCTAAGTTGGGCAGATTAGAAATAACCCACCGCCTTCAGGAGGCTGCATGAGACTCTGCACTCTCAACGCAAGCCCTTCTTGCTAGGCTTTAATGCAGGCACCCCTTAGCCCTTCCACCTCCCTCACTAAAGCTCTTGGGGGTGGAGACCTAAAGGATATGAAAGTACACAGGAGGAAAAATGTGGACACACAGATTTTCAGTTAGCCGGAAACATTTCCAGACCCAAAGTAATAAAATGAAATCATTTCTCCTGAGGAGAAAACAGTCCTCAGGAATGACTGAGCTCTGTGAGGAAGACGAGACCACCTACAGAAGCCAGCATGGGGGCCTCCATTGCTTTAGCTGCCCTGCTCTATTTAAACAGGATGAAGCATGAACAAGCGGCAGGGAGAGAGAAGGTTATTTCAAATTTATCACAAAACAACTGACACTTGCTTGGGGCATCTTAAATACACTGAACCACATGAAACTAGCTCAAAAGTGGCCAGACAGAAGCATGTGCCCACAATTTACCTTCACAATCACAATGTGCATTCTTTAAATGTGTCTCCTCCCCCAGGGTCCTGAAGGTCTCAGTCTTCTGCTTCTTGACTGGGGTGCTTGTTAATTCTCTAAACTGCACATTTGCGACCAGCTATTATTACTGTGCATATGGTATATACCAGTGCAGGGTTTCATGCTACACTATGTTAAAAAAAAAAAAAGTGCTCCCCATTTTATTTGGTTGCTATGTAAAAATAAACCTTAAAGGCTCCTTCCTATGTCGGATCAGCCCATTTCCTGTGGAGAAGAGCAGTCTAGGAACTGCCCACACTGAGATCTCACAGTCCTCTCTAGCTGCTGGGATGATCAGCCACGTGCTCTCTCGGTGCTTCTTCATGAACACAGTGTTGGTGGGAAAGGGCCAGACCACTGTAACCACGAATGCAGGCATCACCAATGCTTCTGTCTTGGAACCGCAAGCACTCTGACTACAGACAGGCTTTCTGCGAGCTCCAAGTCAAATATGTGGGCCAGTCTGTTCTGGCCAATCAAATTGTAAGCATGGGTGACTCACATGACGTGAATCCAACGGGCATCCAGAATTGCCTCTTCAGAACTGCCTCTGACTCAGAGATCTCTTCAAACTGGTCCTGATACTAAATACAACCCTCATTTCCCTAACCGTAAGTGGCTTTTATGCCAACTGAATGCTCCAACTATCAACTCTTCTACCCAGTTACCTTACAGCAAAGGGGGAAAGGGGCTAACTTTTTAATGTAAATGAACTTGGGGGAGATAAAGTCTGGTGGGTGCCTGAGGAAGGTCTGTGACAGCCAGAGGGACAGAACCCCATCAGGGAGATGGGGAGAGGGAGTGTGGAGAGTGGAAGGCATGCAGGAAGCCAGCTAGAACCATATTCCTGTTTGACTAGATGGCTTTGCCCAAGATGGAACTAGCCCAAATACCAGCTGCTGCCCAATTTCAGCCACACAAGCCCTGAGACTAGACTAGTCAGAGCTGGTCAGCCATCAGTGGGAGCTGGAGGCAGGCTCCGCTGCAACACATGTGAAGATACTTACAATACTTGATAAAAAAAAAAAAAAACATTTTTTATATTTTAAATGATTCCATTTTTAAGGCCGATTTGAGTTACCGACAGTTGTTATTTCCTGTTTTATGGGAAACAATGAAGAATCCTTAAGGAAGAATCTGTGCAGTAGGTCAGCAGGGATGCTAACTGTTTAGACCCATCAGTGTGGAGGCCAGGCTCTCAGTCTGACAACACAAAGACTTCTAGGCATTCCCGGGCTTAGCAGGTTCCACCCAGCTAAACGATAAGTACTTTAGGGACAATTTATCACTTCAGAACCCCAGAAAAGCTGGGCATGGTGGCACACACCTTCACTCTCAACACTCAGGAGGCAGAGGCAGGTGGATCTCTATGAGTTCCAAGCCAGCCAAGGTTACAGAGTGAGACCCTGTCTCTAAAAAAAAAAAAAAAAAAAAAAAAGGGCAAGTTCAGGTAATTTTTGTACCAGCTGATCCACTCTGGAAAACTTTCTAGGGATCAAGTAGCTGCAAACCCACCAAGCTCTCCAGCATTCAGAAGCAACTCTCAGTGTGTTGACAGACATCAGGACATCGGGATATAGTGGAAGAACCAAAGTTAAATTATTCTACCTGGAATATGGGGATCGATTCAACTCATGGGGATTGCCAGGGCAGACTTTAAGGGAGGAGTGAAGTTCTCCTTCACTTTGCAGTTAGGGTATAAGAACAAAGCCCCCTCCTTCTCCCCCACGGTTTACAGTGGTTTAACCCGACCGAAAGCAGCTATGAAAGTGAAGACTACAGGGGGATTACAAACTCAGCTACTGAGCACGGCCCAGGAGACAGGAACAAGACCCCAAGGCAACGGCTCAGACGCTTACCCGTTCCTTGTAGTAGAAGGAGCTGATGGAGACCTGCTCTTTCTCGCTGCGAGTTGGGCTCCCACTGTACAAACGCAGGTTCCCGGGGGCCTCGGTGCGGATTTTCATCGGGGCAATCAAGCCGGTGTGATACGCAGATAGGGCTGAGAGAGACCTGTGGTGGAAATGAGAGTTGTCCATGTGGGCTGTAGCCTCTATACCCTGAGTAACATGATTTCTGCACACTGCAGAAACAGACTCTCCCATGACTATAGACAGGAAACTCAGAGAACTCTACAGACTACTAGACCTGCTAATCTACAAAAATCTGCTGTTTCCAGATACTAGAAATAATCATTTGAGGGCCAAAAGATGGCTCAGCTGGTAAAGACACATGTGCACGTGCACACGCACACACATAAATATAAAAAAAACATTTGAAAAAAATTCAATTTTTATTATCAAAACATCAAATAGGCAGACATAGGGCTCACACTTGTAATCTCAGTCCTACGAGAGCTGAGACAGAAGAATTGCTATGAGTTCAAGGCCAGGCTGGGCTATAGTGAGTCTCAGGATAGTCTGAACACATATAATGAAAAAATATGAACTGGAAATACAAAATATTCCTAAGAGTCATTAAAGAAGATGCATAAAAATGGAGAGACATCCATGCCAGGGAATGAAAAGGTTCCACAGTCACAACATCAGATTTCTCTTGACTGATAAGCAGAGTTAGCATAATTCCAATCAAAACATGAGCAGGCGTTGTAGAAACTAACAAGCTGATATAACTTCATGGAGGTTCAAAGGCCTACAGTAGCCAACAAAAAACTAAGCAAGAATAACCTTTGAGAACTCACTCCACCAAACTTAAAGACTTACCAAAGAAGACTACATTCTGAGTACTAAGACATGGGAGAGACGAACAGATCAAAAGAATAACTAGGGTGCAGAAACAGATGTCCACTTTTCATCCGTGAAGGAAGGCAGGCTGCAGAGATGGGGCTAGAACAACCGTTTATTTCTATTAAATAAAACAAATGTTCACCCTTACCTCACATCATAAACACCAAAGGGACTGAGACCACGGACCTTAAACAAGGAATTTAAGCTGCAGACGCACAGAAGAAGATGCAGAAGGGCATTTTTGTGACCTTGATGTAGACTGAGGTTTTTTTTTCTCTCTCTCTCTCTTTTGATATAATACAAAAATCACTAACCATAAAATTAAAAAATGATGAATTAGACAGTATCAAAATTGAAAACCATGTTCACTGAATATTACTAAGGAGGGAGAAAAAAGAGCCATAGATTAGAAGAGAATCAGTGCATACATCCAGCAAAAGATCTGCAATCAAAATAGATAGCGAGCACAAATAAGTAACACAGTGTGTGATACTTGAACAGGCACATCACATCACAAAAGGAGACGCCCAAATGGTCAATAAGCACACAAAAGCTGCTCATATCATTAGTCATCATCGTGGGAATGCAAATTAAAGCAACAAGATAATATTTCCCACCCACCACAATGACAGAAGTTGAACAGATTGGCAATACAGAGAGAAGACGTGGAGTAATCAATTCTCTGAGCCTTCAGTGAGAAGAGGACAAAATGCCCTCACCACTGAGCACACACTTTCTTGAAGTTAAATAGACGTCTATCCCTATGACTCAGCAGTTCCACTCAAGTCAAGAAATTACTATATCCGTGAAAGAAAAGAAAAAAAAAGGGGGGGGGCGTGTATATCTAGTTTTACTTTTAATAGTCCCAAACAGGAAATGATCCAAATATCCATCAACAGAATGAATCGGCCTGCGTTATGTTCATACAGTGCAATTATGGATCCATGCAGCCATTCACATCAAGTTCAATAACATTAAGTTAAACAAAGTAAGCCAGACATAAAGCAGGTCATGCTGCATGACTCTAATTCAATGACGTTTAAAAGCAGGCAAAACTGGTGACAGATGTCAAGACAGTGGTTTCCTGTGGAGCTTGGCAAAGGAACCAGGACCTTTTAGGAGTCAAGACAATATTTTGTATTTTGAGCTGAATGTTGGTCACTGAGCAGTAAACTTCAGACTTGTCTACTGCCAATTACACCCCAGTGAAAGACTGCTAGCTGAAAAACGTCCCCCCTAGAACATGTGATTGGAGAATAGGTGTAAGGCTCCTGGTTATGGAACCCCAGTTCTTGAGCATCAAGGTTTCATCTGCTCGGACTACTGCAGAAACTGGCAACCTCCCATTCAAGCAATAGCATCTTCAATCCTTTCTTTTAAGGTATTCAATCTTTTCTTTTAAAATTTTTTACTGACAACTAAAGGATCTTCCCATGTGACTGCTGAAAAAACTAAATCGGTTTAGATAAACTGTCCACAGTAAAAGAATCAACCAGCCAAAATGTGGACCCAGGTAATTTGGCTATAAAGTGCACACCTCATCTGTCCCACCAGCTTGTCCATCAGAGAAGCAGCACAGAAAACTAGTGCCGAGGGCAGGAACGTGCTGTTTGACAGAGACTCTTCCGGCACAGAGATGGGGGGGAGAGGGAGGGAGGGAGGGAGGGAGGGAGGGAGGGAGGGAGGGAGGGAGGGAGGGAGGGAGGGAGGGAGGGAGGGAGGGAGGGAGGGCAGGCGGGCTTTTGCATTTTCATTTAAAACGTTAGTGTGGTTTGAGTTTTCCCAACACACAATTTTAAGATGACATAGCCTGATTTTAGAAGTGGCCTATTAGTGTTGGTTAACTATGGATGATATTTCTACTTTCAGCTTAATATTAAATAATAAAATTAAGTAAAAGTTTAGCAGTGGGAGTCAAACACTTAGAAAGAATTCCCTCTTTCCCCTCCTAGTCCTAAGGAGGGGAGCCAGGTCCTTGGACACGCTCTGCACATCAACTCCCACCAGGCTTGCAGCCCAGCCCAAAGCTGCCTTAACCACCTTCACCAAGCTGCCTTCCCGTGCTCTGATACGAACCTTCCAGTAGAAATAAGTTCATAAACCTCAGTATTTGAAGAAGGAATTTTGTAAGAGGGATTTAACTGAAGACCTGAAATGAACTTTCCAGAGAGACCCAAGATGCAGATTCCTGCTGCATCCCCCAGACTCACCTAGGCGTAGGCTCTGTTGGAGACACTGCTCGATGCATCGTCATGGGCCTTGTGAAGTACACCAGGTAGCCTGACCAAGGAGACATGAGCATGGTGCTGTCAGGGAGCTGGACATGAGAACCCTAAGGCAGGACTGGCTAATCTTTTTGTTCTTTGAGACAGGGTCTCACTAGATAGCCCAAGCTGGACTGGAACTCACAGCAAGCCTCCAGCCTCAGCATACTAAGTACCGGAATCAAGACATGAACCTCTATGCCTAGATTAATAACTATACTTAAAATAATTGTTTTGGTGGTACTAGAGATTGTATGTTGGCTTTGCACATGCTAAGCATTCTTATCACCAGCCAGGCAGGGTTTTTATCCTCTCCTTCAGTATACCTGAGGCACATCTCCACCCACTGCCAATGCTTGTGACTACACCAATCCTTAAAAGGAACAAGGTGAGAGTCTACAAGATCCAGGAGAGGTAAAAGAATCAGGGATCTAAGTAGATGCAGATTCAAGATCATCAGAACTAAAACAGTTTAGACTTCAATTATGGTGAACATTCTTTTTTTACAAAGACCTACTTATTTTACTTATGTGTACATGTATGTGTATGCTACGTGAGTCCAGATGCCTGTTGAGGCCCAGAAAGGATGTGAGATCCCCTGGAGCTGGAGGTTCAGGTGGTTGTGAGCTGCTGGACCTGGGTGCTGGGAACTGAACTTGAGTCCCCTGGAAGAACAGCAAGTGCTCTGTACTGCTGAGCCTCTCCAGGCCCATGGTAAACATTCTTAGGCTATATCCACAGACACCAATTTAGCATTACACCATATGTTGTTTTGAGCTCTTGCAAAGTTAAAAACAAACATTTTCTGATAATTATGCAGAATATAGGCCTTTCTTAGCTACACTTCTTCAGAGTTAAGAGTCAAAGAACAGAGAGACCTACCTGCTCCACAGAACCTGGCCCCAGAGGTCCTAGGAAAGGGAACATTGGCATCCTGGTATGACCCATAGGCAGTGGTTACCCGGGCAAATGTCGGTAAGGGTGGTGTGACAGAGTTTGGGAGTGCAAATGGGTTGCTAGAAGCACTGTCCTCTTGGTTCTGAAATCAAACATAAACACACTAGAACCCACAACCTATCTTGAAGCTGGATTACAAGACAGTGGTGCGGTACTGCAATGGGGGCCAGGGTCTCAGGGACAGGAACCGCAACAAGGCACTAAAGCATGGGTCGGCTCAACAAGTTCACGTTTCCCACCACGAAAGACTCCAGGCAGGAGACGAGCTGACGCAGGCAAGGCTCCAAACAGCTCTGGTTGCGTTTCACTTTCTGCAGGGACGTGTCCTTTAGGATCTGGAAAAGACCCAAAACACCATCAGGGAGAGAATCATATGTCCATATGTTTCCTGTTTGGCTTTACTCTGCAAAGTGGCTGGAAGCATGCTGGCACTGGGGGCCTGGCACATGGTCAGGCCTGAGGCTTCTATTGGCTCCCACGGGGGCTCAAGGGAAGAACTTTCCTGAGCCTTAGACAGAATAGAATGACTAGTCTTTCTTTCTAGTGAGTTCTACACAGCTTTGCTTCCACACATGACAAATACCATCATTTTGTAAACACCATCACAGGGCTGGAGAGAAAACTGCTCTAAGTGATATAAGCCAGGCCAAAGATTTCTATTCAGCAAGTTATGATGCATTGCTCTATTTTTATCCACGAAAACAGTGACCCCTGACATTTTAAAGTACATGCTAGAGATATGAACTGACACCCACATTAAGACAGGCACATGCACTGGACCGCTGCCCTCACTGCCTGCAGAGAACACAGGAAATGTGCCTCCTCCAAACTCACAGCTGCCACAAGTGTAAAATTCACAACTCCACAGAAGCTTTGTTATCAAAAATAAAAAGTGTAATGTATTTCATTTGTGGGGGGTCGACCCAGGGAATCATGTAGCCCAGGCTGGCCTCAAACTTGCTATGTAGCTGAAGATGACCTTGAACTCCTGATCTCCCTGCTTCCCACAATAGGTGCACGCATTAAAGGACTGTATCACCCTGTCTGGCTCATTTTCACTAATTATATGTTGGCATACAATATTATTTTAGATATGCTGAGTTAAATAAAAGTACTATTAAAATCAATGTATCTTAAGATTATTTTACAAACATGTCAGTTTCCGAACCCACAGGGCTACTTTTCTGAAGTTTTTTTGTTTTTTGTTTTTTTAAGATTTATTTATTGTGTATATAGTATTCTGCCTGCATGTATGCCTGCATGCCAGAAGAGGGCACCAGATCTCATTATAGTTGGTTGTGAGTCACCATGTGGTCGGTTGCTGGAAACTAAACTCAGGACCTCTGCAAGAGCAATCAGTGCTCTTAACCTCTGAGCCATCTCTCCAGCCCCTACTTTTCTGAGATTTTTCAATGACTATACATAAATTTTTTCTAACTGTCAAATATTTTTTAGCTTCAAAATATATCTTGCCTATTTCTTCTAGATAAGTGAAACTGCCTTGCAGAGTCATAACCTCAGGCTAATGCAAAGCTCTAAATTTGCAAGTACATTAGTTATAGTTCATATATGTGCCTGAAGTATTTATGAAACCCTTCATATCCAACATTTGTAAAAGTTTTTCTGAAGCAAAGTCAACAGTTTCTATTAGAATTCCAAAGGACATCCATACTCACCCCCTCAAAAAAAAAAACAGTTAAGAACCCTGCCCTACTGCTGACTGGACCAAGAGGGAGGCCAGGACAGTATCTATGCAGCAGATACTGCAGCATATAGGGAACAGGCAACTTCTACATCTTACGATCCAGGTTTGTGCTCAACCTCACCAATGCCTAGGTTACAGACGCAAGGAGGATTTAAAGCTGGGACCCAGCCTTACCTTCAGCAGCTTGGCCTTCACGGCAGACGTGATAGTGGTAGGGTTAATGAACTGGAAAGAAGGAGCGGCATTGTTGGGGTACTGTGCTGGGAATGTCACCAGCATCTTGACACGATGGTTGCTGCAATGCACAGACACCGTGCAGCTCCGGTCTGCAGCGTCCATCTGCAAGACACAAGCCCAAGGTGCTTTGGAGACAAACTGCAAAGGGTCTTCAGATGCAAACACATTTACTTTATCATATTGTGCTGTATTTTATTTGCAGGGTTGAACCTCAAGCCTGGGGCCTTGAACAGGCAAGACAAGTACTCTCTACCCCTAAGCCACACCCTCAGCAAGATGCGAATGGATTTTAACAATCAGCATAAATGTTCCTAGTAACTGAGTCAAAGGAAAGTGCCTATAAAAACAAGTGAGTTTGAAAGATAATTCGTTTTCAGAAAAGATTTCTAAGTTTTAGTACTGTTTTAAATAAATTCATACATATTATTTTTTAATTTTATATGTATGGGTATATCTGTACACCACCTATGTGCCTGGTGCCTTTGGAGGGCAGAAGAGGACAACAAAGTTAGAGACAGCTGGGAGCTGCCATGTGGGTGTTGGGAACCAAACTTGAGTCCTCTGAAAGAGTAGCCAGAGCTTTTAAGCTCTGATCCATCTGAGAGATGCAAAAAAATGAGTTGCTTTATTTATTTATTTACTTATTTTATTCATTCATTCATTTATTTATTTGTTGATTGATTGATTGAGAGACAGGACCTTACCATGTACCCCAGACTGGCCTGGAATTTGTTATGCAGCCAAGGCTGACCTTGAACTCATGATCTTTACTGAGTGTTGGGATTACAAAAATGTGCTACCACACTTTGCTGGTTACAGAATTTTGTTTCGTTTTTGTTTTTTAGGGTGATGGGAACGTTCTGGAATTAGACAGTGGTGAAAGCTGCCCAACTCTGGAATCAACTGGGAGAACAGCAGTAGAGACTAAGCTGATACGGACAGGCAATTAATGCAGCCTTTAGCTCTGGTGATTTCCCACGTGGCCAACTAGAGAAAGCAACTGAAGTGAAGTGAAAAAGGCGAAACCCATGGAGATCTAGAAACTTCGATTGTGCAACTAAATTCAATTCAAATATTCAAATACTATCATCAGGGGTCTGGAGAGGTGGCTCAGTGGTTAAGAGCACTGGCTGCTTTTTCAGAGGACCCAGGTTCAATTCTCAGAACCCACATGACAGTTCACAGTTGTCTGTAACTCCAGTTTGGGGGGATCCAGTGTCCTCTTCTAACCTCTGCAGGCACTGCACACACGTGGTGTGCAGACAGACATGTAGACCAAACAGCTGCTGGCCTTTGAAGTCATATGTCCCTTTGTCTCATTCCCTCATCTGTAAAGCGCAGTTACACTACACATCACACAATAACGTTAGAGACCAACAGACCCCGGCACTGCGGTACTTATCTCTGTCTGTAGTGAAACACCTCTGAGCAAAAGGAAAGTTACCAAAGCTTGAAAATCCCTTTCTGGAGTGGTACTCAGTTCTCTAAAGCAAAGAATTTTGAAATCTACATACACACACACACACACACACACACACACACACACACACACTGCTCCATGTTGAGAGTCAGGCCAATCCAAGGCTTCTCAGAGGCCAGATGAGATCACACAAGGAACCTAGTTTTGTGTCCTTGCCAAGGGGCAGATTTGCCATAGTCTAATCTGGAGCTGGGACCTGGGCCTTGAATGAGTCAGGGTTTTGGTTCCTGGGAACGTGGCTTTTCCCCTTGAAGAGACGGGAGTTATCAGTTCCAAGGCTGCTGTGTGGTCAATCTGGGACGTACTTGTGATACCCTGTGTTCTCTTTGGGCCACACTGCTTGACTAGCATCTTGCTGACGGTGTCCCACTGTGTGACAGCTTCTGCTGCCTTCCTCCCTTTTCTCCCCCTGGAAACAGCATATAAGATGCTGTACTTCTTAATAAGTTTGCTTGGCATAAGACATAGCTTGTACAAGACCTCCTGACCCCAGATTTCTGTTTTCTTTGTGGTCTCATCTCCTGGCCATGTGTCCTCCTCAGGACCTTGTCACTGATAAATAACCTGCTGGCGCAGGTCTGTTCCAAGGGCTAAGTGAACCAAGAGGCTCTGGTCACCTTCTTCCTCCGAATTTACACCAAAGGAAACGAGCTCACAAAGGAAGGTGGGGGAGCACAGAGCAACAACATGGAGATTTAGGAGATTTGGCTCCAAATTCAGCTCTGCCATTAACCTCCCCATCATCTTGTCAACCAGTAAGCCTCCCCAGAGCAAACATCACCACTCACAGAAAAGGAAGGGCTGGAGATGCTAGGGAGATGCTACAGCACATGAGCTTCAGAAGTGTCTTTAGAAAACTTAGGAATTAAAACAGAAGGCTGGGCTAGAGAGACGGCTCAGCAGTTAAGCATGCTTACTGCCTTTCCACAGGGCCACAGTTCAGCCTGACACCTGTGTTTGGGCAGCTCACACCTGCCTCTAACTCTAGCTCCGACAGACCCGTCACCCACACTCCCACACATGCCATCCACAAGCCCAGGTCATTACTCCGACTTACCTCCACATTGACATTCCGGATTTGCACATTGATCAAGGAGAATTCCTGCTGCAGAGTCTGAGGCAGGCCTAGTTGGTCCGATTTCCTCTCTTCCAGCAAACTGCTGGGAGGATCTTCCTTTAAGGCTACCAGGAGAGACAGTCAATATTGAAAATGTTTTAGAATATGAGTGAGTCCTGGGGTATCTGCCACGTAACTCTGGAATGCATAGTGGGGCCCCTCACCTAGGACATCAGTTCCATTACCATCTTCTTCTCCGTGGCTTGCGCTGGGCTGGTGATCTGTGTCTTGAGTGTGGAGGGTCTTCTCTGGTTCCGGCAGAAGAGAAATGCTCTCAATGAACTCGTCAACACCATCCAGTATGTCATTGGCACAGAGCTGAAATCAAGGGCAGAGGGTGGGGTGGGAATGTTGTTCAGTGTTAAAGTGCTTACCTAGCATGCACAAGACCCTGGGCTAAAGATAGAGAGTCAGAGAAGTAACAGAAACGGTCACTATGTCAGGCTAAAGAGTTCTGTCTTAAAAAATGGATTCATAAAGGACAGAGATGTGTCAGCTAAGAGCCGGTATAATCAAAATAGATTTTACCCATCACCAACATTCCCTGGTTAAATACAAAGGATAATACACTCTATTACTCTACTCTAGACATTTTCCATCATGATCAGAGTAAAAAATGCTGAGGAAAAAAATCAACTTAAATTCCAAGTCTTAATGGAATTATTCAGCTAACTCACAAGCAAAATTACCATAACCCTAAGCATTTGGACCAAATGGCATGTTCTGGAAAAAACAGATTTAAATAAAAAGTGATAAGATAATAGGACTTAACCAAAATGCTCAGGTGAGTTTAGACTAAGCATTCACCCAGCACTTCCCATCGGTCCTGGAGGAGCTGGTATGAGAAATGCTGTTGGGTATGAAATACCAGTGAGCCATTTTCTCATCATCAAGGGATTCAGCCACTGGACCAAAAGAAGACTGTGCCCTGACTGTTCGGAGCGACATATCAGGTACCCCTTCCATTTACATAGAACCAAACACTCATACATGAAAACACTGGAAGGAGCTGCATAGAGAAGAGGGTGCTGATGGGGGAGAGGGCTACGAACATCTGCAGAGCACACGGGCAGGCTTCCCAAACCACTGGGAAGAGGCAGAAATGAAAAAGCTAAGCCATTTTGTTCACTATGGCACCCATCCTAGGACGAGGGGAAAAACGGAGTCTTTAGCCTTAAAGTGAAGACGACTTTGGTTCTTAAAGACCTCCAAGCCAGTGTGGCATGCACAAGCCACCAGCCCACCACAGACATATGTTAAATGTCAGCCTATATTCTCTAATATCTTGTATCTTTTGGTTGAAGTTCTGGTATATCCACTTATATGTCTCTATAGTAATACTAAGTACATACCCTCTGCATTTGGTAATCCACCCGCCACATCCTCAAGGTCTGATCCCGGGACCACGTGACAAGTTGGTAGTCCTTGGACCCTAGAAATCATCAAATAAAAATCCTAAAACACATCCTCTAGATTTGACATCCATTTTGTTACAGGCAGCAATGGAGTAAGATTCATTCACTCACTCACTCACTCATACATTCATATGTATATATATTCCACAAATTGTGGTGATATAATGTGTACCCTAATAAACTTTGCCTAAAGATCAGAGGACAGAACAAGTCACTAGATTAAACATAGAGGCCAGGCAGTGGTGGCACACACTCTTAATCCTAGCACTCAGGAGGCAGAGATCCATCTGGATCTCTGTGAGTTCAAAGCCACCCTGGACTACATAAGATTGACTCAGTCTAGGAGAGAAACAGAGCCAGGCAGTGGTAACACACACCTTTAATACCAGTACTTGGGAGCCACACGCCTTTAATCCCAGCACTTGAGATCTCATGCCTTTGCTTGGGAAGCACACACGCCTTTAATCCCAGGAAGTAATGGCTGGACGGAGAAAGGTATATAAGGGTGGGGAGACAGGAACTAGGGCTTTTTCAGGCTGAGGAGTTGGTGAGGTAGGAGGTGGTGGCTGTGGCTTGTTCCTTTGTCTCTCTGATGCTTCAGCATTTACTCCAACATCTGGCCCTGGGCTTCTTATTTAAAGACTATTTAACATTCGAGTTACAACAAGTAGTTATTGAACATCTTAGTCTATGGCCGATACGCGCTTAGGCCCCAGAACAGTAGCATGAATAAAATCATCTATCGTTATAGAGCTCACAGTTCCAATGGTGGAAAAAGACGAGCAAATAAATATGTAATAAACTACTGGTGGGGATGAGTAGCGAGAAAAATAACAGCGGAGAAGAGGGCAGACTGCTGAGAACGGGTTTCGGCTGGGACTCCCCGGGAAAGTCCCATGAGAACAGAGACGAAACAAAGTGAAATACTAATTAGCAAATGAGCAGACAGAGAGTGAGGCTAAGACCTAAGGTCACCTAAATCGTCACCTCTGCAAACGCGCTCCCTCCCGAGGAGCTGGGACGAAGGCAATTGTCTGTAAAAATGAACGGTTTTCTATGCAACATTGCATCTCACTGTTCAAAATAATTTTGTAAGGTGATACATCTCCTTATGAAGTAAATAAGCAACCTTTTAGCCCTCTTAATTAGCTGAATCCTATTTTAGATATTGGGTCCAGTCAAAGGGGACGACTCAAAAGAAGTTCAGGGGCCTCATGAAACAGCTTATACACATGAGGACACTTGGGCTAACTGCTGAGCACCTACAGCCTCCTTCAGGGCATCTTCAGACAACACAGAATTTATAAAGTATTTCACTCAATCCCCTCAACTCGTAGATGGGACACTGAGACAACAGACATGATCTGTACAGGGTGACAGGCTACGTGGGCTTTGGCCAAGGGCGAGTGCTCTTCTTCATCAGTCCTGCTCTGTGTCACCACTGCAACCAACAGTTGTCTCCCCGGGTTTTAATACGTCCTGAGGCACACCAACAAGAAAGTAACCTTTCTGGATCATTGTTAAGTTCCACCACCTAGTCTCATGTTCACGGTCATCAACACTCTGACCCTGCGTCTATCCTTTCCACACACCCCTGGCTGTGAGGGAAAGCTAGACCTAACGGCCTTATAAATTCATCTCCTCTACTTGCGCCTTCCATGCCTCTCCCACTCTTCCCAGGAGGCCTTGCTCTCCCACTGACCTCCTTTCGGGCATCTTCTCCCTGCTTTCCCCAACTGCCCATTCCACTCCTTGTCTTGGAAGTAACAAGCCCAGTCCCTGCGGCCTAACTTACGCTACCTAGAGATCTGGCATCTCGTCTCAGCCCACTTTGGAATTTCTCTCTTACTCATCCAACAGCTTCCTTTGTGCCCAGCTAGATGTTTGTGTTTCACACTCCTTTGGTCTTCAGCAACACCCAACCCCTGTGACTGCTGCTTCTCTCCTAGGGATCCTTTCCCTCAGCTACCACAGCCTGGGCCCTCCCCACAGTGAAGACCAAAGCCCAAGCGCAAGGTGGTCCAATGCAAACTAAATGAGAAGACATGGTGGTAAAAATACACCAGAGCAACATTAGCTTGGGAAGAAGGCCAAATTTAAAAAACATCCAGGATAATTCAATTATGGAAGGTTAAAAAAAAAAAAAAAAAAAAAAAAAACCAGACAAATCTAAATTAGCTTTAGGAATTCACAAATTGGTAGTGAAAGACAGGGGCATAGCTCAGTAGCAAGTGTGAGGTCCTAGGTTTGATCTCCAGCAACAATCAATCAATAAACAAACAAAGAGACAAGAAGGAAGGGAGGAGGAGAGGGCAGGAGGAAAACTGCTATTGGTTTGTTTGTTTGTTTGTTTTCAAGGGGAGGGGTGGTTTTGTCTGTTTGTTTTCGAGATAGGGTTTCTTTGTGTATCTGTGTGTCCTGGAACTGGTTTTGTAGACCAGGCTGGCCTCGAACTCAGAGATCCGCCTGCCTCTGCCTCCCGAGCCCTGGGATTAAAGGCGTGAGCCCCTCTGCCCTTCCCAATGCTGTGACCCTTTAATACAGTTCCTCATGTTGGGGTGACCTCCAACCATAAAATTATTTCGTTGTTACTTCATTTAATTTTGCCACTGTTATGAACTGTAATCTAAGTATCTGATCTATAGGATATCTGATAGGATAACCCCAAAGGGGTCACGACCAACAGCATAGGTTGAGAATCGCTGTCTTTGACCCTTGCAATGATTCAACAACAAACCCTCTCGGCCTCTCACAGGAGCAGATCTCCTCCAAGCAGGAGAAATTACAATGGAAGCTGGAGAAGAGAACTAGGGGGAGAGAATGCGACCTACTCCCTTTATCCACCTGTGACTGAACACAGCCCTCCTTGCCCCCTGGCTGCTACAGCCAGCCCTGTTCTCCTCACTAGACCAAACGACTGCTAGCATGTGTTGTCCACCAGAGCTCAGAAGACAAGACAGCCACCTTCCTCACTCACCTTCCTTTTGTCTCCTCCACTGGAACTCCAGGACCACATCATCATGTCCCACAAAGGTGTGAACTGGAGTGTTCAAGTCAAAGACATTCCACAGGAGCAGGCTGTTTTCCCTCCGCAGCTGAGGGACCATCACGGTCACTAATCCGTTGCTGAACGGCTGCAGCCAGAAGGGGAAAGCCGTGATTATTCCACGGAGAATCAGGCAAAAGCAACGCTGGAATTCTTCCTGACTAAAATAAACTATACGACGGACACCAGGCACTGAGGAAGCAGAAGCGGAAGGATTGCCGCAGTCTGCAGCTAGTCTGGTCTACGTATCAAATTCCAGGGTGGGCCAGTCATGACTATAGGAAGAACCTACCTTTTATTTCTTGTTACTTTTTGCCTTTTTCAAGACAGGGTTTCTCTGTGTAGCCCTGGCTATCCTGGAACTCTAGACTAGAGTGGCCTCAAACTCAGAGATCTACCTGCCTCTGTCTCCCAAGTGCTGGGATTAAAGGTATGTGCCATGACCACCAGGACAAGAACCTATCTTTAATTAAAAAGAAAAATTATGGAAGGCTCAAACTCATTTGGGGAAATTTTTCTCAAATACCATAAGCTGTCTACCGCATACAGCCTTCTCTCTGGTAATGGAATGGAACACATCAATGGGAAATAAGGCTGAGCCAAATGTTTGGGTAATATGAGAATCAAAGCTATGTTTTAAGTTTTAATTACTGTGCCTAAGAGATCCATAAAACAAAAAGACCTCTAACCTGTAAGCCCCCGGCCCAAGAACGGGTACTTCCTGCGATGCTGGAGGCTGTTGTTCATATACGAGGACAAGCTACATGTTTTTACTTCTCTAGACAAGTTTGGTTGACCCACAGCTGCACCGGATGTGCCTGATCGTACGTAGGCAGGAAGTATGTCAGGATGTATGCTTGCCCCCAATTGGACGAAGGCAGGAAGTATGTAGCCTTGTGGGTTTGCCTTTATAAGCACCTGGTCAAAGTAGCTTGTGGCCATTTTCTGGGAACCCTGGAATGGACCTGGCCAGAGTCCATCATCCTGTCTAGTATTTAATTAAAGCTTCCTTCAAATTTGGCTCAAAATTGAGGTAGTGGTCTTATTTTCGCCTGGCAGAATTAACAATAACTCTGAAAACCCTACAGTAAGCAAATGGCTCTTTCTATTCCATGTCCTACCTACTCTCTATATGAGTTCCTCCTCAGGAATGAGCATGCAAGGCTCACTGGGAAAATCTGCATGCAGAAAGGTCAGGACACCATCTCCATGAAGTATCACCTTCTCACTGCCTCAGTGTGACACTGAGTAACCCCAGAACTACAAAACGCAGTCTGTCGGGGAGCTGAGGGGCCCATTTGACTTATATCTCGACTCTGTTATTTCAGGGAAAAAGCACAGTTACACAAGAGCACACTTATTTATCTTCTCCTCTCCTCCCAATAACACTCCCCAACTTTCATGTTTATTTTTTTTTTTTTTTTTTTTTTTTTTTTTTGGTTTTCCGAGACAGGGTTTCTCTTGTGTAGCTTTGCGCCTTTCCTGGATCTCACTTGGTAGCCCAGGCTGGCCTCGAACTCACAGAAATCCGCCTGGCTCTGCCTCCCGAGTGCTGGGATTAAAGGCGTGCGCCACCACCGCCCGGCTCATGTTTATTTTTTAAAGCAAACATGAACCCAGAAATGTCAGCTCCTAAGAACAGTGTCTGATTTCTTGGCAAGTGATCCCAGATGCAAAAACAACATAATGTCCAATTATCTTCTTTGCTCCACAAAGTCCCACAATGACAGACTAATGCATAAACGTAGCTTTGTTCATCCCTGAGCTTGCTTTCAAAGTGACATTAAAGGAAATGCATTTATCTCTGACTCACAGCTATCAACGTGGCCCTGGAAAAAATGGTTGGAGGTGGATAACATCCTATTGGTAGCATTCTGTGATTTATAAAGCACATTCATATGCATTCTGTGATTTATAAAGCACATTCATATACATTATTTCAAGTGGAAGGCAGATTGTGATATTCCAAATGCCACAGAATTGTCCACTTTAGTATGGCGAATATTATCGCAATAATGAAAGTGAGGGGCAGGGCTGGAGCAAACAGAAGCAATTAAGAGCTCCTGCTGCTCTTCCAGAGAACATTCCCAACATCCACAGCAGCAGCCCACAACCTCCCATAACTCCTGTAACTCTGATCTGATGCCCTCTTTTAACCTCTGTAGGTACCTGCACTCCCACGGCATACGCACCCATAAATAAAAATAAGAACCGGGCAGTGGTGGCGCACGCCTTTAATCCCAGCACTCAGGAGGCAGAACCAGGCGGATCTCTGTGAGTTCGAGGCCAGCCTGGGCTACAGAGTGAGTTCCAGTAAAGGCACAAAGCTACACAGAGAAAGCCCGTCTCGAAAAACCAAAAAATAAAATAAAATAAATCTTTGAGCTGGAGTGATGGTTCAGCATTTAAAAGCAGTTGCTGCTCTTCCAGAGAACCCAAGTTTCATCCCCAGCACCCATGTTGGCCGACTCATAACTGCCTGTATCCCCAGCTCTCTTCTGGCCTGTATGGGCACCTACATGCACATGGTACCTACTTACACAGACACACACACACACACACACACACACACACACACACACACACACAAATAAACACAAATCCTTAACAAAAAATTTTAAGGTCAGAGTGAAAAATATCCTTCAACTCTGCAAATGAAGAAATTACTGCTTAAAATCAAGTATCTTTTCCACAGCTACAAAAACATTAAATGGTGGAGTTGGACCCCAAACCAGGTCCTCTGAATCTAAAGCCAGGGTTCTTTCTACTGTAGTTCACCGGATTCCTGCCCTGGCCCCGCTTCTCCGTCCTACCCTGTTGATCCACCCTTGGTGAGCAAACATCTTCACCAGCCTACTTCTCTGCGGAACACACAGCTAGCCTTCCAAAGGTAAGAACCTAACACCACTGCTGCATTTACCATACTTCAAACCAAGACAACAGGAGAAAACTGTCTCACAAAGAAAACAAGAAAACGCACGCTTCAGACAAGAGGTAGGGTAGCTCACTCACTGTGTATCTGGCTTTCCAGACAGGCACCTGACAAGGGAGAATATTGAGGTATTTCCGAGGCTGGCGGTAATCCCAGAACTACAAGAAAGAAAGTTGGTGAAATAAATGCCATTTAAAAAAAAAAAAAAAATCAACTATTGAAGTAAGCATTGCCTTCAAACTGATTGCTTTTCGTCCTCCAAAGAAATATTTCAATAGTGTATTTTTAGGTCCACCCCCATAACCATGTACTGTCAGACACATAAAGAACCCTTCCTTTGACATCTATCAACATTACAGCAGGATTTCTAGACTTCACCAGGACCGCACGGGGCAGATCAACCCCCTATTAAATAACCATTGTAGTTCAAAGGTGAAAATAACAGGTTTCAACCCTGCATTACTTTAACATCTAAAAGTAATTTAACAACAGGTAACAGGCCATGACAACTTACTGCTTTTAGACAGACATTTAAAACTTTTTAATCTCACCCAATCTTTACTACAAACACGGCAGGACATTCCTAATCTTTTTTTCAAATGCAGAATGGGTTTCTGTTTCCTGAATTTGGGAGATTAGGAACGGAAACCTACAAAACCTAAAATAAAACAAACAAGTAACTCTGGTACAGAGCCAGGGGATTCACACACCTCCAGACGGAAGTACTTTTAGTCCTTACATAGAAAGGCTTGGACTCGAGTTTAGCTAGCCAAACCAGAAAGATTACAGCTATGCAAATCCAATAAAACCGTATAATAATAATCACCGTGTGCTAAACCAGCTTCTGTGCCCAAGTCCTGACGTGCAGGGCCAGAGACTTGAACACGGTGGGAAGGATGGGGCAGAGTCCACCCTGCCCCGCCACTGCTTTGATCAAGGGCGCATGGCTGGTGTCACAGCGACAGAAAACAGGGGACACACCTTCTCTAGGAAGAGTCAAAGATGACAGGGCTCCTGGACACAAAGCCCAGGCAGGTCCTAATTTAGAGAACACTAACAAAACCCTATCCTGGCCACCCTGATGTCTGAGGCTGGATCTCTCACAGATAGAATCGCATGAGGAACTGACGGCTGGCCACCATGAGCAGACAAACTATAATCCTGGTGGCTTTCACAATCGTGTGGGCTGCTTCTCCTTGATGTTATCTCTGTGTAGACATCTGGTTTCTTTACAACTTCTTCTCAGGTAAACTTGTCTTTCCTAAATGCTTTCTGTCTCTGGCTCTCAGAGGGAGAGAAAATCTGAAGAAATTCAGAAGCTCATCAGTCAGCGGCCGACTCACTCGGCCCCCAGGGAGCATGTCCGGCATACTAGCAAACGGCACTTCCTTCCAAAGTGCTGTGTGCTCCTGCAATGGCCCTGGTGGGGACGACTCACCTTGACAGAGTTATCTTGACTAGAGGTGGCAAGAATGTGCTCGCTGTCTGGGTGCCAGTCCAGGCCATGGATTTTGGAGAGGTGGGCTGCGAGATACTCCACTGCTGTACTGGGTTTCTGCGACACAATGACACCAGGTTTGTTACTTTTGAAAGAACGCATTCTCTGTACAGCAGTCTCTGTACAGTCTCTGTATAGCTAGAGCCTTACTGTCAGCCCCTGGGTTAGGACGTGCTAAGGGGGAGGGGGGAGAATGAAGAACACTGGGTGTGGCAGCACGTGTGTGCAGGCAGAGAGGCAGGTGGCTGCGAGTTCCAGGCCAGCCTGGTCTATACAGTCCTGGTCTACACAGTAAGTTCCAAGCCCGGTAGGGATACACAGTGAGACCCTGTCTCAAAAAAACAAAAAAAACAAAAAAACAACCCACAAAGCCGTATAAGGACGGGGATACCTGATGTGCTCACAGGGAGCAGTAAAATGGGGCTCTGTCTTAGGTCGGGCCAGGCTTACTGTATTAACTACTGATTACAATGTCTTCATTCTCTACCCTCCTTCAACAGCTATTCAGGTGAGAAGAAGCAAATGTCCTCTGGTTACAGTGACAATCTGCCATGCCCCATAGGAGTCTTCAATCCACTGAGACAAGTCCTGGGACTCCATGACACCCTCTAGGGGAAACGAAATACCAACTGCAGGAGAAAGGTCACCGGGGACAGGTCACTCACCCGCTTATCCCATATCCGGACGTCACCATCATGGCTGGTGGCAAGGTAGTTAGCGTTTTTTTTATTCCATTTGACCTGGGAGGCACCGGCTGCAAAGAAAAAAACAGAAGCACGGGAAGAATGCCACAGCCCTCAAGGTTCTCCGAGGCAGAGCGAGGCACGTCCAGGAGAGCTGGACAACGAGCTCTGATTCGGAAGCAGAGAATCCTTCCAGTTTCTAGGGCGGCACCGGCTCCTCCGCCAGTACACACGAACAGAGTTGCAAATAAGTGAGTTAACACACGGGAAGGAGACCACAGTCACCTGTGGAGGAGATCGTTGCTAAGGGGACAGCCGCAGGAGCCGCGAACAGTAGCAGGGATGGGGGGGGGGGGTTGATTGGTAACAGACTTGTCACAAAAATCTGACTCCCAGATGACAGCAGAAAAGCCTCGCTCTGACCCCTCGCACTCTATGTTTCCATTGTTGTTTTTGCACAACTGTCTTAGGGAAACACTGACTCAAGAGTCAGAGGTAACCCAGGGTGGGCAGCACGCCACCCCCATTCTTTTCCTTTTTCTTTTGAGACAAGATCTCACTATGTTATATAGAACAGACTGGCCTTGAACTCACAGAGCTATGCCTGCCTCTGTGCATCACCACACCCAGCCCTACACATCCCTAGTGATGCTCATCCCCTCCCCCCCCCCCCCATCAGCACAGTTAGTTTAGCCACTGCCACTGTGCTCAGAGATCAGGGAGACATCAACTGGCCTGGAGCTCACCAATCAGCCCCAGGGGTTCCTGTCTCTTCCTCCCTAGATCTGGGATTACATCCCACACAATATTCCGTACCAGGCTTTTTTTTTTTTTTTTTTTTAAACTTTATTTTATTTTACAATACCACTCAGTTCTACATATCAGCCACGGGTTCCCCTATTCTCCTCCCTCCCACCCCCTCCCCTTACCCCCAGCCCACCCCCCATTCCCACCTCCTCCAGGGCAAATCCTCCCCCCCCTACACCACCCCCACCCCCGACTGCGATCAACCTGGTAGACTCAGTTCAGGCAGGTCCAGTCCCTTCCTCCCAGATTGAGCCAAGTGTCCCTGCATAAGCTCCAGGTTTCAAACAGCCAACTCATGCAATGAACACAGGACTCGGTCCCACTGCCTAGGTGCCTCCCAAACTGATCAAGCCAATCAACTGTCTCACCTATTCAGAGGGCCTGATCCAGCTGGGGGCCCCTCAGCCTTTGGTTCATAGTTCATATGTTTCCATTCGTTTGGCTATTTTTTTTTTTCAATAATTGAGTAAAACCGAAATTTATTATAAGCCACAGTCGTCCTAGGGACCTCCATGCTATATATATGGCCTCCATGGTTCTATGGGTTGTGGTCTGATTGTTCTTTATTTTATATCTAGAATCCACTTATGAGTGAGTACATACCATGACTGTCTTTCTGGGTTTGGGTTACCTCACTCAGGATGATTTTTTCTAGTTCCATCCATTTGCCTGCAAATTTCATGCTTTCATTATTTTTCTCTGCTGAGTAGTACTCCATTGTGTATATGTACCACATTTTTATAATCCTATACGATAAAGCAACCTTTGGAGGCATCACCATCCCTGACCTCAAACTCTACTATAGAGCTATAGTAATAAAAACAGCTTGGTACTGGTATAAAAACCGACATACGGACCAATGGAATCAAATTGAAGACCCTGACATTAATCCATGCACATATGAACACTTGGTTTTTGACAAAGGAGCCAAAACTATACAATGGAGAAAAGAAAGTATCTTTTTTCCATTGTATAGTTGAAAATGGTGCTGGCATAACTGGATCTCAATATGTAAAAGATTACAAATAGATCCATATCTGTCACCATGCACAAAACTCAAGTCCAAGTGGATCAAAGACCTGAACATAAATCCAGTTACACTAAACTTAACAGAAAAGAAAGTAGGAAGCACTCTTGAACGCATTGGCATTCTTTAGGAGACCATTTCCTAAATAAAACACTGACAGCACAGACCCTGAGCACAACAATTAATAAATGGGACCTCTCAAAACTGAGAAGCTTTTGCAGGGCAAAAGACACAGTCAATAAGACAAAAAGACAGCCAACAGAATGGGAAAAGATCTTCACCAACCCCACATCTGACAGAGGATTGATCTCCACAGTATATAAAGAACTCAAGAAACTAGACATCAAAATACTGAACAGTCCAGTTAAAAAATGGGCTAAAGAGCTAAACAGAGAATTCACAAAACAAGAACTACAAATGGCTGAAAGACATTTAAAGAAATGCTCAACATCCTTAATCATCAGAGAAATGCAAATCAAAACGACTCTGAGATACCACCTTACACCTGTCATAATGGCTACAATCAAAAACACCAATGACAGTCAATGTTGGAGAGGATGTGGAGCAAAGGGAACACTCCTCCACTGTTGGTGGGAATGTATACTTGTACAACCACTGTGGAAATCAGTATGGCGGTTTCTCAGAAAATTAGGAATCGAACTACCTCAAGACCCAGCCATCTCACTCTTGGGCATATACCCAAGGAATGCTGATTCATACCATAAAGATCATGCTCAGCTATGTTCATAGCAGCACTATTTGTAATAGCCAGAACCTGGAAACAACCTAGATGCCCATCAACGGAAGAATGGATGAAAAAAATGTGGTACACGTACCAGGCTTATTTTACATGCGTTCTAGGGACCAAACTGGGGTGCCATGCTTGGAAGGCAAGCACATTGCCAAATTAGGCATCTCTCCAGCCCTCAGAGATTGTGTGTGTGTGTGTGTGTGTGTGTGTGTGAGAGAGAGAGAGAGAGAGAGAGAGAGAGAGAGAGAGAGAGGGAGGAAGGGAGGGAGGGAGAGAGGAGAGAGAGAGAAGAGAGACAAAGACAGAGACAGAGAGCAAACACATAATAAAATATTTGAAGAAGTAATATAATATCCAGATTTTGCTTCAAAATAATCACAAAGGGAACGACGGTAAAGCAGACTGGATATATGATGACAATTACTGATGCTAATAGAACAATACTGCAGATAACCTAAAACCAGGGTTAGTGTAGGACTCAGCCTGAAGTAAGCATCTCGGAACATGGGACTTAGAATTCCACCCAGCCATGATGGAGCATGGGCTGTGAGTAGTCAGAGTCGTGAGCAGGATGAGTGAGAAGGGACTGAGGAAGACAAGTCGGGGTGGACATACTCACCTACAGCGGACAGCGCAACAGTAGGTTTTCTCGTGTCTCTGAAACAGAAAAAGTCGAAAGTCAAACACTGCCTGCTTCACTGTATACCAACAGCCAGATAGTGCCACTCGCCCTTTGCTTACATTTCTCTCTCTCCTCTAGGAGAATTTGGAATTAACATTGTTTTAAGGACCTTTAAAAAAAAAAAAACAATAAAGATAGCTGGGTGGTGGTGGCATACCCGTCTAATCTCAGCACTCAGGAGACAGAGGCAGGCGGTCTCTGAGTTCTAGGCCAGTTTGGTCTACAGAGCGAGTTCCAGGACAGTCAAGGCAACACAGAGAAACCCTATCTCAAAAAAAAGAATCAGAATCTCTCAATGTTGTCATTATTCCTAGCCACAACAAGGCACAGTCACAGTATAATGCTGCAGGACCTTCCCAGTGTTTAAAAACTACTATGGGAGCTAGGGGTATACCTTAGTGGTCAAGTACTTACTAACATGGAAAAGGCCCTGAGTTCAAAAAAGAAAATGCCAGGCATAGTAGCATTTGCCTATAATCTCAGTACGCCAAGGGCTGAACCAACAGGATTGTAAACTCAAGACTAACCTGGGCTACATACCAAGACACTATGTCAAAAAACTAAATAAAAGGCGGGGCATGACAGTTCACCCATGGCTCACACTTGACATCCCACATCCCACAGGCTGAAGCAGGAGGGCTGCCACAGCTGGAGGCCAATCAGGCCCCGTCTCAAAAGCAGAACAAAAGTGGACATAAAGGCTCATGTCTGTAATCAGAGCACACACAGTGACTTTGAGGCCAGCCTCAGCCACATGAAATCCTGTGCTGGGGGCAGGGATACAAACTACCCTGAACATTCCCCATAGCTATGAGACAGAAGCAATAGATAACAAAAGACTGATATTTTTATCAAATGGAGTATTGTCCATCTTAAAAAGGAAGAAAACTCTGACATACTACGCATTCAGAGATAAACCTTGAGAACCTATGCTAAGTGAAACAGCCAACCACAAAAAGGTAAGAACTGTAAACACTATCTTTTCTTATACGAGATAGCTGAAGTGCTCAGATTCATTAAAAACGGAGTGGAACTGTTGTGGAATATTACTTTAACTATGTAAAGGTGGGTCACATTTGTTTAAGCAAAGATGTGTTACATTTGCTTATGCTGTATTTGCTTAATGATGTAAAGGTGTGTTGCTGTTTTACCTTGCCTGCCTAAGGCACCGGATTGGTCTAATGAAAAGCTGAATGGTCAATAGCTGGGCAGTAGAGGGACAGGCGGGGCTGAGGGGCAGAGAGAATAAGTAGGAGGAGAAATCTAGGCTTGAGAGAAGGAAACTAGAGGAGAGAAAGCGGGAGATACCCGGGGCCGGCCGGCCAGTCAGCCAGCTACGTGAGTAAGACATACAGAAGGAAAGAAAGGTAAAAAACCCTCAGGCAAAACATAGATGAAGAGAAACATTAATTTAAGTAATAAGAGCTAGCAAGAAGTGAGCCTAAGCTAAGACTGAGAGCATTCATAACTAATAAGTCTCTGTGTCATGATTTGAGAGCTGGTTGGCTGCCCAAAGAAAGCCTGCTACATGCAATTGCAGTTGATGAGAGCTGAGTGCACAGTTCCAAGCGCGGGAAGGAATGGAGAGTTGTTTAATGTGTGAAGTTTAGGATCTGCAAGAGAAACCTTTGGAGACAAACTGCAGAATAATGTAAATGTACTGAGCATGGTTTAGCAGCAGATTCAAAAAATGGCTATGATGACAAATTTTGTTATATGTCAACACAATTTTAATAAGGAATTGTGTGATATTTTGATTGTGTTCTGACAGGTAAGGCTTGCTTGGAGTCAGAGGGTGGAGCTAGCCACTAGCTAACCATAGAGGTTTGGAGGACTGTAGAGAGAGGAGACAGGAAGTGGCCTGAGAGAGGCTCTCAGCCCTTTCGGTCGAAGGAACTGGAGAGGTAGGAAGCAACTGTGGCTGCTCCCCTGCTTCTCTGATCTTCCAGGTTTTCACCCTGATACCTGACTCCTGGTTTTTTACTGATAAGATTAATTAGAATAACACTTCAAGGAATCATTACTGTTGATACAAAGAAGAACAACAGCTGACCACCAAGTCAGGGGGAAACTTCTTCCACAGAGACAGAGGGGAGAACCAGGCGGCTCCCTGGGGCGGAGGAGGCTTACTCTTTAGAGTTCCTTAAGCTTCCCGCATTGACATTCCCTTTTTGCCTGAGAAATTCTCATGCAACCCTAGGGTTCACAGGTTTATAAAACAGGTGTAAAATCAAAACACCTCAGATTCATTCTGTGTGTGATTCTGGATTAATTTTTAGGTCACTGAATGTTCAGCAATCTTTTCTTGTTGCCAAATGTTTTAAGACCCCTGAATTCGGTGTGACTTAAATATTTGAGGAAAGAATGTCTCCTCCCACCCCCCCATTTTTTGAGACAGGGTTTCTCTGTGTAGCCTTGGCTCTCCTGGAACTCACTCTATAAACCAAGCTGGCCTCAAACTCAGAGATCCCCCTGCCTCCGCCTGCCAAGTACTGGGATTAAAGGCATGCACCAATATGCCCGGCTAATTCAGTGTCTTCAAATGATGGAAATACATGTTGTCTGTAAATGAGGGGTGCAGTTCCCTGAGGACATTTTATTTGCTGAAGAGCTCTCCTCTTCACTTCTGGATTCCATGCTTCCCCTCAGATGTTAGACCTTAGACTCATAGGCTCCAAGGGCTGGTCTGCAGGTAACATGGCCGTACTTGGTCAGGCCAGGCACACATACCTTACTTCCTCAGAACACTTCTGCTAGTCTAACTAGTCTGTTCCCCTTCCATCTCTGGCAGGGTAAAACAACCCAAAGTTACTGCCACGAGGGAGGCAGTGGCCTGCCACAAGGGGGCCTCCAATACAGTAGCGTCTGCAGACCGCCCCCTCAGAATGGCTAGCTCTAACTATCACTAAAAGCAGCACTGTTCTTAGGCAAGCCAGACCTCAGGCTGGGAGCTCCTTTAACCTTACTTTATGAGGTGCACCCCTGTGTGGAGGCCATTAGCCCCTTTGACAGAGCCAGTAAGAGCTAAGCGGAGGTCTTAGCAGCTCATCATGTGCCACCTGAGCAGACCAGCTCGCCTTGCAAAGGCCAGCATCTGTGCAGCTTTGCCGCAGGGATTCTCTGGCCTCTGAGGACTGCTTGGCAGAACCCTGACAAGCCGGAAGAGCTGGGGAATTCAGACTTCTGGGGGCAGCCGTCAGCTGTGACTGCAGTACTCTGCTTCCCAGGCCCTCGGTGGGAAGGAAGGAGTTTCCCAGCAGAGACTGACGTTCCCCGGGAAGACTAAGCTCTACAGTGGCGCCCAGGGAAGACGTGCCTGCTTTTCACAGCCTTCCAGATCTGCCTGTCTTCATCCCTGGCAGCTCTTCTCTCACCTCTTACTATCTAAACCTGCTCTCAGATCCTGGTCTCGGGATCTGATCCACAGGAACCAAACTAAGACACTTAACCTCTAACAGTTTCCGACTGTCCACCAACTGAGTGGTGATGCCGCGTCGCTGTTCTTACTTGATATCCCAGATGTAGATGTAGGTGTCCACAGAGCTGGTAACCAGGAGATCTGGCTCAAACACTGCCCAGTCCAAGTCACTGGCAGAAAGAAAATAAAAAGAACACAGACAGACAGAGCTTCAAGGTCTGGTTCCAACACACTGACAAATCCACTCTCTGGTGGCTCCACGCTGTCTTCACAGTGTGCTTCCTAACATGACTCAGGGCGAGGCACGAAGGTTCTTTGCAGGTGAACAAGAGTTAACTGAGCTCAGAAGGAAACCCAGGTCCTGCCACCCAGAATTGCCAGCCATAATCCTGCCCGCTCCCGAGAAGTAATGGGCATTTCAACTTAAAACATGCACGGCCACAGACGGCACAGAGGGGCAGAAAGGTTCTGCGGGGCCTGCCCTTCAGCTCAGAGAAGCATAGCTTTCCCTCTCTCTCCCTATCCCTCCCCCCTTTGTTTGGTTTTGTTTTTCAAGGCAGGGTTTCTCTATATAACAGTCCTACCTGTCCTGGAACTTGCTTTTTTAGACCAGGCTGGCCTTGAACTCAGTGATCTTCCTGCCTCTGCCTCCCGAGTGCTGGGATTAAAGGCGTGCGTCACCACCACACCAGCTTCTTCTATCTCTTTCTAGGCCTGCTTTCCCTAAGACTTTCTCTAAAGGTCCCCTCCTCTCTACAGGTGACTGACGCTCTGTGCAGGTTTAATTCAAACAGCACGGCCTTTTCTTTTTCCCTTCTCCACCTTCTTCTAGGTGGTGGTGAGAGCTATAGCTTACCACCCTGGAGTTGTCTTTAACTCTTAAATTGCCCTAAAGCTTTAAAAACAACAACAAACAAGACATAAGCTCCTAATCTCTCCTAAGAAACAAAATGTACAGGAGCCCAACTCTTCCTCTCCCAACTCTCTTCCTCTTCCTACTCTCTGAATAAACAGACAAAACAAAGAGGAACACACAAAGCTATCTCTGAATTATCAACCACGGGAGCCTTGGGTAAACCCTCGGAAGCAGGGGCAACTCATCTCCTGCTGTTACCCTCAGTTCTAGGAAAGGCAGTGCTCCACGGACATTCTGCACACACCAGTATCTCACCTTTCCTGTTACTTCCAGGCCATCTTCCCCAAGCCTCTGCTCCCTGCTACTACTCTCCAGGAAGAGGAAATGGTGACCCAGAGGAAAGGAGGATCAAGGAACACTCTGGAAGGCCTCATGTGGGGGGCAACTATGTGAAGCAAGAGTTCCGGGAGACAATCCACAGCTGCTGCCCGGTGTGTCCCGGTGTGTCCCTGCACTCCTGGCCACTAAGGACCCTGAATAAGGAGATTCTGTTGTCTAACAACCTCTCCTTCCTGCAGCAAAAATCAGCCCTGGCCCTGTACTTTGGACGGGGCTGTAGCCGAGTCTTCTGGGATTCAGGTTATGCTTCCTAAACTTTAACAGGCTGTTCTCCAGGGTATTTTCACTTCCAGGCATTTGCCTTGAAGACTGAGGCCCTGTTGGCTACTCGGGGCAAATGCAACACAGCAGGTCAAGCATGTGAAATGGATGGCATCTTCCCTCATCAAAGGACTGTGAGACAAAGTGCGCCAGGCCAGGAAGCTACCCCGGGGCAATGCCTACCTGATCACTCGAGTGTGGCCCTGTAACGTCGTACCAACTTCTCCGCTGCCATCTCTCCACTTATAGAGATCGACCCGTTGGTTACTCTGCAAAGCAGCAAGAATGAGAAGGCCGTGAGTGGTGCAGCCATGCTGGAATAGACGCTCTCACCTCAACTGCCCAACGTGAAGAAGAGGACGCCATATAGAAGCCAACTTGTGTGCCAGAGATTCCACAGGGTAAACAAAACAAACTTCAAGTCCAGGAAGTGCTGTAGTGAAGGTCAGTCAGCACAGTGGTTACCACACAAACATAAGGACCTGAATTCGATGCCCAACGCCCACATGAAAAGCTGGGTGCAGAACCTCTGTGCTGGGGAAGTGGAGAAAAGAGAATCCCTGAGGGGTTACTGGCCACTCAGTCTAGCCAAATTAATGAGCTCCAGGTTCAGTGAGAGACCCTGTCTCTAAAAATGAGGTGGAAAATGGTCAAGGAAGACATCCCACACTGACCTCTGGCCTCTACATGTATGTAGACACACATGAAATCGTGTACACACACACACACACATATCCACATGTACATACACAAATAATGATAATCATAAAGGGACAAGCATGGAAATCTACAGTTGCTCTAGAGCAGCAGTTCTCAACCTGTGGATTTGCGACCCCTTTGGGGATCGAATGACCCTTTCACAGGGGTCACCTAAGACCACTGGAAAACACAGATACTTACATTATGATTCATAACAGGAGCAAAATCACAGTTATGAAGTAGCAACGAAAATAATCTTATGGTTGGGGTCACCACAACATGAGGAACTGTATTAAAGGGTCACAACATTTCGAAGTTTGAGAACCACTGCTCTAGAGAAAATGATGACAAAGAATCTGGAGAAAGACACCAGAGATGACATAGTCCAAAATCTTTTGAGGTGTGTAAGGTTCTCGGAAAAGAAAAGGAAGCTAGGTGTAAACCCTGGGGAATTCACACATAAATGGACACTGGAAATCTACAGAGCTTAAGCAATCTAATGAACTCCAATTAGGAAAGCATCCTACCCTTGGAATGGATAAAGTAGTTTTGTTTTACTTTATTTTTAACCATCTGCATGTGTGGGAGGGGGTATATGCCTATGAGTGCAGGTGCCTTCACAGGCCAGGAAAGGCCAGGGTCCCTGGAGTTAGAGGTGCCGACAGCTGGGAGCCACGCAAGGTGGGTGCCGGGAACTGAACTCAGGGCCTCTGCAAGGGCCGTTCCTGCTCTTAACCATTGAGAACCATCTCTCCAGCCGATGGATGAGGTGTTTGACCCCTCTAAAAGCAAAGAAAGCCAGCTCCAGACCAGCTCACATTCCTCTCCTCAGAGTATCTTTCTGATCATCTGCCACACAGCCCCTAGCTAGTCAGATTATCACTGAGGAAGGTAACTCACTACACACAGAAACGAAGGCATCTACTTGCTTCCCTTAAAAAAAAAATCTAGATTCAATCCCTAGAAATAAATACAAAGCCTGACACAGACTAGGGGCCAGCAAATTAACTATACATATACACACATAAAAACCTCTAAGACACCTTATCTCTTTTTTCAGAAACAGGCAAACCTCCCTTTCCTAAGATTTATTTTTATTAAACGTGTATGAGTGTTTGCCTTCATGTATATCTGTGCAGCATATGCATGGTGCCCATGGAGGCTAGATGAGGGTGTCAGATATCCTAGAACCCAAGTCACTGACAGTTATGGTTGTGAGCCACCATGTAGGTACTGGGAATCAAACCCAGGTCCTCTGGAAGATCATCCATCCAGTAAGCCATTCGCCAGCCTCACAAACCTCTTTTTTTTTAAACTGAGCAATGAAGATTACATTCTCTTCTCTGTGCAGGACAAAGCCTTGCCTTAATGACACATTTTAAAAAAAGACAACACCACGTAAATGAACTCACCGAAGCTGCAAAATAGTGTGCGAAGCTGTCATGAGGATTCCACTGCACAGCTCCGATGTCCCATTTGCTCTGGCGGGAGATTTTGCGGTGACCTTCAAAAGGGGCATCTAGATTGACGATGTACAGGAATCTTCGGCTAGAACAACATCAGCATTATAGCAATACAGCAACGTAAGAACACGCACGTTATGACAGAAAAGCACATGCCGAACTGCAGGCAGTCTGCAGGCAGTGCTCCAAACACTCTCAGATGCACATGACAATGATCTACTCTGAAAGGCATACCAATGACAAGTGTAACCCAAGCTGACAGTTAAGCAAGGGGGAAACAGTATCTCCGTGAGAGCTACTTCCGTATTTGGCCTTCACTACCCATATCCACTCATGAGAGAGTGTCTGCTCCCTCTGGATTCAGCTCCAACCTGCTCCTCTCCCAGTCTTTCCCAGTGCCCCAGCTAGGTTTGATTCCGGCTCCATGTTAATCCCACTGCAAGGTCTACATTTCAACTGTGTTTTCTCTACAAGAAGGCTCTCCAAGGTTAAGGCTCTTGTCTCAATTCACCTGCCTATCTGGAAACAACACCAGGTCTAGAATATCTTTTAAAGCCCAATATCACCAGGCACAGAGCTTTACACTCAATAAATGTGTTAAACACACTTATTACTGGGTCAAAATCCTGCAGAAAAATCTCAAATTCCTCTGCAAGTCTACTAGTCAGAAACAAAACCAGATCCATCAGGAAGTGAACTAACGACCCAAGAAAAAAGAGCAATCAAAGTAGCATAGGAAGGCTGTCATAGTAAGTTTAAAGTGTCAATCAATATAAAGAATCTGAAATAAAGAATGCTTTGTATTTTTTTAGGAAAGAAATTACTGCTGGTCTGTGAATTAACATCCCTGTAGTAATCCGGCATTGATTTTTAATTAGAGAACATGCTAAACCTCTGGGTATCAATGAGGACCAATGAGCTCAAGAAAGAAAGATTAACAGTCCCTGCTTGGAAAGATCAGACTTCTAGAGAGTAGCGGAAACTCTAAAGAGGGACAATGGCTAAGGGAGAAGGCGGCTAACACAGGGAAGGTGGAATTTCACAGACCTTCTGGAACGTCTAAGAGAGTTAATGCAGAACGAAGATCTAGAGGCAAAGGAATCAGGTACTCTTGGAGCAGAAAGATGGCACCTTCCCATTAGGAGGAAAATCAGTCCAGACTACGAGCTTCATCCATGAGCTGTTCATCCATTACTGGGGAGCTCGGACACAGTGCAGACGATGGAGAACAGCAGAAAGGGGACTCTTGAGGACAGACACCAGTGACTCAACGTGTTTCTCTTCATTCCCAACTCCCAAAGCCCTTCCAAAATACAGTTTAAAAAAAAAAAAAAAGACAGGAAGCCACTCGGCAAAGAAAACTGGAGGAGAAATGAAAGCGCATATGGACAAATGGTAACTGATAATGAGTAACAGCAGATGATAAGCCCAGGCGCTGAAGGCAGGAAGTGTCTCAGCAGCAAGCTGATTTGAGGTGCAGGACCCAGTGGCACCTTCTCTAGGCAAAGAGGGCTGGAAGGCAAAGCAGAACAAAACAAGACTGTCTGAAAGCATGGGAATGGCTGGCTATCCCAATCACTCTTTACTCTTTTTTTTTCCAAGATTTTTTGGGGGGAGGAGGGTGTGGAACTGTGCCCACAACTGGAGGCATAAGAAGAGTCCCCCTTTCTAGCACTCTGTCTATTCCTTTGATTTCAAACAGCAATTCAAAGCCTTTCAAAGTTGTTGAAAATTAAGAAAATCTAACAGAGGGCTGGAGAGATGGGCCAGTAGTTACGAGCGTTGGTGCTCTTGCAGAAGACATGGGTTCAGTTTCCAACACCCACACAATGGCTCACAACTGCCTGTAACTACAGCTTTGGGGAACCTGACACCCAGTTCTGGACACTCAGGGCACCAGACACATGCATAGTGCAAACATATAAATTCAGGAAAACTCACAATTTCTTTCATCTTAAAACCCCACCTGCTGCTCTTGCAGAGGATCCGGGTTTAGTTCCCCACGCCTACATCAGGACTCACAACCACCTCTAACTCCAGTTCCAGGGGATCAAGTGACCTCTGGCTGCTGTGAGCGCCTACACACACCACGCCATAAATTCATGCAGGGACACACATAAAAACAAATAAACAATAAAGAAATAAATCTCAGGCTGGAGAGATGGCTCAGAGGTTAAGAGCACTGACTGCTCTTCCAGAGGTCCTGAGTTCAATTCCTAGCAACCACATGGTGGCTCACAACCATCTATAATGAGAACTGGTGCCCTCTTCTGGCCTGCAGGCATACATGCTGTATACATAATAAATAAATCTTTAAAAATAAAATAAAATAAAGAAATAAATCTCAAAGGACAATCTAATGAAATGAAATAAAAAAGAAAAAGGCCAGAAAAGAATCCACTTAGGAGAATTAACACTAACAACTACAGAAACAAAGAAAGAGGAAAGAGAAAATACAGGGGAGAAAATTATCAAGGATATAAGGCAGGAAAAGCTTCCCAAACAAAAAAATATATAATTCAGACTGGAAGGGCCTTCTAACATGCTAAAAAATACTATAATGTAATCAGAATGGTGACTTCATAAACATATATGTTTGTAAATTTATTTGAGCTATTCACTTCATATTAGTATAGTACATATATCTCACTACATATATTTTAAAATTCTTTTTTTCCTTTCATTGAAAGTAGATTTTTGCCGGGTGGCGGTTGTGCATGCCTTTAATCCCAGCACTCGGGAGGCAGAGCCAGGCAGATCTCTGTGAGTTTGAGGCCAGCCTGGTCTACTGAGCGAGATCCAGGACAGGCACCAAAACTATACAGAGAAACTCTCTCAAAAAACGAAAAACAAAACAAAAAAAGAAGAAGGTAGATTCTTTTCTCATACAATATATCCTGATTATAGTTTCCCCTCCCTCTACTCCTACCCAGTTCCTTCCCACCTCCCTTTCTCTCATTAGAAAAGAACAAGCTTCTAAGAGATAACACAATAAACATGACAAAATACATTAAGATGAAGCAAAAGCTGTCATATTGAAGTTGGACACAGCAATCCAACAGGAGGAAGAGTCCCAAGAGCTGGCATGGCAGTCAGAGACCTATTGTTGGAGGGGTTGCTCTTTTGGGGGGCCCGCCACCCAGCTCCCAAATAAATCACACACGGAGGCTTATTCTTAATTACAAATGCCAGCCTTAGCCTGGCTTAGTTTCTAGCCAGTTTTCCTTATCTAGTCTACCTTTTGCCTCTGGGCTTTTCCTGTTCTCTTACTTCTGTAAATCTTATTTTTTTTTTAAAGATTTATTTATTTATTTATTTATTTACTTATTTATTTATTTATTATGTACACAATGTTCTGCCTACATGAGTGCTTGCAGGCCAGAAGAGGGCACCAGATCTCATTACAGATGGTTGTGAGCCACCATGTGGTTGCTGGGAATTGAAATCAGGACAGCCAGTGCTCAGCCGCTGAGCAATCTCTCCAGGCCCTGTAAATCTTATTCTTACTCCATTGCTGGTTGTGTAGCAGGGTGGCTGGCCCCTGGTGTCCCCCTCCTTCTCTGGCTTCTCTTTTTCAATAATAACTCTCTTCTCAGAGTTCTCCTATTTATACTCTCTGCCTGCCAGCCCCATCTATCCTTTCTCTTGCCTCACTATTGGCCGTTCAGCTTTTTATTGGATCCATCAGGTATGTTAGACAGGCACAGTAACACAGCTTCACAGAGTTAAGCAAATGCAACATAAACAAAAGTAACACACCTTAGAATAATATTCTACTACAGAGACCCACCCATTCTCATAGTCAGAAGTACCATAAAAATCCTCAGCTGAAAGCTATAATATATATGCAGAGGACCTGGTGCAGACCCATGTAGGCTCTGTGCTTGCTGCTTCAGTCTCTGTGAGTTATCTGAGCCTTTCTTAGTTAATTCAAAGAGCATTTTATATGAAAATGAAATGGAGCCCTTCAAATTTGGGCTGGAAATAATATAAGCATGTACATGCTGAAAAACACAATAAGGCATTAGCACATGTATGATTTCCAGTCACATAATTCCAATTCTCTAGAACATTAAGTATGATACTCTTCAAACCAGCAAATGTGGGAAAAATCTAACATTGAGAGTGCCTAAGAGTATCTTATGGGTCATTAGTATTGCTACATGATACAGAGTATTTCTATCCCTCTATTTACTTGGATAAAACAGTATCAACTGGGGAAATAGCTTAGGGGGTAAAGTATTTGCTGTGTGATTATGAGGACCTGAATATGATCCCCAGAACCCACGTGAAAAAGGCTGGGCATGGTGCAGATGCTGTAATTTCAGTGCGGGGTGGGTAGAGGAGACAGGTGGATCTCTGGACCTTGCTGCCCAACTAGCCTTGTGTACTCTGAGTCCCAGCCCATCAAGAATCCCTGTCTCAAAACTGAACAAACAAGGTAGTCCATGCGTGAGGAATGACACCTGAGGTTATTCTCCAGCCTAAAGATAGGATTTTAGCTGGGCGGTGGTGGCACACGCCTTTAATCCCAGCACTCAGGAGGCAGAGGAAGGCGGATCTCTGTGAGTTCAAGACCAGCCTAGGCTACAGAGTGAGTTTCAGGACAGGCTCCAAAGCTACACAGAGAAACCCTATCTTGAAAAAACAAACAAACAAACAAGATAGAATTTTAAAGTTTTGTTTTTTTTTTTTGGTTTTTCAAGACAGGGTTTCTCTGTGTAGCTTTGCGCCTTTCCTGGCTCACTTGGTAGTCCAGGCTGGCCTCGAACTCACAGAGATCCGCCTGGCTCTGCCTCCCAAGTGCTGGGATTAAAGGCATGTGCCACCACCACCCGGCAGAATTTTAAAGGTTTTAATGAGACAAATGCAATATATGTGAAGAATCTAGAATTACTACACAACTGTGACTCAGAAGGCTGAACAAGAGGATTACCAGTCCAAAGCCAGCCTGCACAACTTAGCAGGACACTGTAAGAAACGTTTTAAGAAACTACAGGGGGTGGGGGTGGATGAGAATGCAGCTCAATAGTAGAGTACTTGGCTGGCCTGTGTGAGGCCTTGGGTTCAGTCCCCAGGACTTCAGGGGGTGGGACTCAAAGAACCCCAAATGTCAACGCTTAACAACTGTTACACACAGTGTAACAGTGGGAAGTCGAGGGATATCGGACAGGTGTAACCTGCGACCTGCGGAGCACCTGGTCAAAGTGCCAGGTCCTCACCTTCAGTTGTCAGAAGTCAGCTTACAATGTCTGTGATGGGCACAGCCAGATCTAGCAGTGTATTTGGAAATCGAAGACAATGAACCAGAAGGGCTAAAAGATCGTCAAGAACGTGCTCCTGGACAGGAGATCCAAGATGGAAACGCTGAGGGAGGCAGGCACTGCTGCTCCACACACAGGCTTGGCAGCACGACTCAATTCTAGGCGTTACTCATGTACACACACTTCCTCAAGACCACCATACTGAGCCGGGCGGCGGTGGCACACGCCTTTGATCCTAGCACTCGGGAGGCAGAGGCAGGCGGATCTCTGTGAGTTCGAGGCCAGCCTGGTCTACAGAGTGAGATCCAGGAATGGTGCAAAACTACACAGAGAAACCCTCTCGAAAAACTAAAAAAAAAAAAAAAACCAATACTGGTGAGGGTGGGTGGGAGGTGGGGGTGGGGTGGTGCACACCTTTAATCACAGCACTCGGGAGGCAGAGGCAGGCGGATCTCTGAGTTTGATGCCAGTCTGATCTACAGAGTGAGTTCCAGGACAGTCAGGGCTACACAGAGAAACTCTGTCTCAGGAAAAAATAATAATAATTAATTAATTAATTTTAAAAAAGAACACAATACTGCAAAGAGTAAGCAGGCAATTAATGATGTCATACACCACAAACCACTGACCTGTATATTCTGAGTAAGTGAACTGTATGATGTGTTGATTATATCCTAACAAAGCTGTAAGAATGCTTGTTTTAATTATTCATCTATGTGTGTGTTGGGGTGCACATATATGAGATCAACATTGGCTATCTCCTTCAACTGTTCCCTTCCTTCTTGTGGGGGGGGGCATCCCACCCCCACATTCCCCCAGAGTACTTTTAGTAGAAGCAGCAGGAAATATTAGATAGAAGCAAAGAGGGGGGAGAAACAGAAAATACAGGATAGCCTCAGGAGGGCCCGGATGCTAATCCATCGGGCCCTGACTGTCCCTGCCAAAGGGTGTTTAAGGGAATTCCAAGGGGTGGAGCAAAAGACCTCCCCCCAGCACAGCCAAGTGCAGACATCTCAGACACCTGCACTCAGGCCCGTGGTCCAATCATCCTCTTTATGCAGACCTGCTGGGTAAAGCCACCAGGAAACCTAAGTGGGCTCCCACACCTTCTTTTTTAAGAACTTACTTTATTTTTAACTGCATGTATGTGTGTGTCTGTGAGGGGGATTTTCATGTGAGTGCAGGTGCCCAAAGAGGCTAAAGGAGGGCACCTAATCCCCTGAAGCTGGAGTTACAGGCAGTTGTGAGCTATCTGATGTGGGTGTGTTGGGAACTCGCTTGGGTCTTCTGCAAGAGCAATATATATTCCTAAGTGCTGAGCTCCCTCTCCATAGCCCCCCCCCCTTTTTTTTTTTAAGATATGGTCTCTGCAAATGTCAGCCAATCAGGGTCCTGAAGCCTGGAAATCCCCTCACCCCAACCTCTGCTATTAATCAAAAACCGCACCCTTCCTGGGCTCAGAATTCTCTGCTCTCACTGCTGTGTTGGGCAGAGAGTCCAAGCTCCAAGCCTGAAATAAAGGCTCTTTGCTTTTACATATGGGGAGAAAAAAAAAAAAAAAGATATGGTCTCTGGATGACCATGGGGCTTGTAGGCTCAGCTAGGCTGTCTGGACAGTGAAATTCAGGTCTCCCTCTGTCCCCACCTCTCCAGAGCCAGGACTACAGGCATGTGCCATGCCCGACTTTTCCTGTGGGTCCTGGGGATCAAGTTCAAGTCCATACTTGCACGGCAAACATTTTTACTAAGACAGCTCCCCAGGCCTAATTCTGGGTTGTTTTGTTTGGTTGGCTTTTGATTTTTTTTTTTTTTTTGGTTTTTCGAGACAGGGTTTCTCTGTGTAGCTTTGCGCCTTTCCTGGATCTCGCTCTGTAGACCAGGCTGGCCTCGAACTCACAAAGATCCGCCTGCCTCTGCCTCCTGAGTGCTGGGATTAAAGGCATGCGCCACCACTGCCCGGCAGTTGATTTTTTTTTCTTTAAGTGATCAAGAAATTAGATCATGATAGAAATACAGCATTTCCAGCCAGGCTGTGGTGGCACACATATATACAGAGACGCAGGTGGATCTCTGTGAGTTCAAGGCCAGCTTGGTCTACAAAGTGAATCCCAAGCCAGCCTGGGCTACACAATGAGACCCTGTCTCAAAAAAATCAGCAAATAACGATGAAATTACTGAAAATAAAGCTAACTTTGAGAGGGGAAGGCAGTGATTTTAAGTAACATGAAAGGGACGGGGTCTCTGCCCATTAACTATATTCCGGTTCAATGCTAGGGTTATTAGCAAAGGCCAGAATCTTACAATTTTTTTGTTTGTTTGTTTGTTTGTTTTTGTTTTTCGAGACAGGGTTTCTCTGTGTAGCTTTGCGCCTTTCCTGGAACTTGCTTTTGAGACCAGGCTGGCCTCGAACTCACAGAGATCCACCTGCCTCTGCCTCCCGCGTGCTGGTATTAAAGGCGTGCGCCACCACCGCCCCGGCCAAATCTTACAATTTTTGAGTAAGAAAATCATGTAGTTCAATTCCTTCTTGGTGGAAGTAAACTGCTTCTGGAGGCTGGTAAGATGGCGCAGAGGGTAAAAGCACTTGCCACATAAACCTGATAGCCTCAATTTGATTCCCAGATCTTACGGTCAAAGAAAAGAATTGATTCCCCAAAGTTGTCTTCTCACCTCCACAAATGCACCATGGCACACATGCACCTGCACACATGTATCCACATGCACACACATATACACATACAAATAATAAATCATTTTTTAAATTAGTTCAGGAGAAAACCGAGGTCCAGTTAGGTAAACTGACTCAATGTCCAGCACTCACTGCATCATCAAACTGGAACCCAGGTCCCTTCAATCCTCCTAACTGCCCCTTTGACCAGACTAGACTGATTCCTTGAAGAGACTGTATGGTAACAAGAAAACTGCAAGCTCAAGGCCAAATTACAAATGACCAAAATGTGAGTTCATTGCTTACCTGTGAGAGTAAAAAAAAAAAAAACACCTGCAAAGAATCCCTGCAAGTGCCCTTGTGGTCCTCAGGATGTGAAAACTAACCCCTTTCATTGTCCTCAAACATAAGGATATTTTCCAATTTCCCAAAAACTTATAATGTATCCCCAGAACTCGTGGCAGATGAACTCTGAAGGCTCACTTACCCAGAAAGCACCGCATGCTGCCCAAGACAGTCCACAGACATAGCAGTTGCCTGTGAGAAAGAACACAATTTCAGTTCTCCAGCACTACAGCCAGGGAGAAGACTGACCTACCTTTGGCTCGTCTTCCTCTCAGGCAGTCCCCAGCTAACAACAATCAACCATCAGGTACTGGAGTTCTCTGCCGTGGATGCTTTCCAGGGACTCTCAGCCTTCCTAACGCTGTGACCCTTTAATACAGTTCCTCATGTTGTGGTGACCCCCAACCATAAAAATGTTTTAGTTTCTGCTTCACAACTATAATTTTGCTGCTGTTATGAATTGTAATGTAAATGTTTTTGGAGATAAAGGTTCATCAAAGGGGTTGTGGCCCACAGGTTGAGAACCACTGCTTGAAGCCCTTTTTTTTTTAAATATATATTTTATTTTACAATACCATTCAGTTCTACATATCAGCCATGGGTTCCCCTATTCTCCCCCCTCCCACCCCCTCCCCTTACCCCCAGCCTACCCCCCATTCCCACCTCCTCCAGGGCAAAGCCTCCCCCGAGGACTGCGATCAACCTGGTAGACTCAGTCCAGGGAGGTCCAGTCCCTTCCTCCCAGACTAAGCCAAGTGTCCCTGCATAAGCTCCAGGTTTCAAACAGCCAACTCATGCAGTGAGCACAGGACTTGGTCCCACTGCCTAGATGCCTCCCAAACTGATCAAGCCAATCAACTGTCTCACCTATTCAGAGGGCCTGATCCAGTTGGGGGCCCCTCAGCCTTTGGTTCATAGTTCATGTGTTTCCATTCATTTGACTTTTTTTTTTTTCAATAATTGAGTAAAACTGAAATTTATTATAAGCCACAGTCCTCCTAGGGACCTCCATGCTATATATATAGCCTCTATGGTTCTATGTGTTGTGGTCTGATTGTTCTTTATTTTATATCTAGAATCCACTTATGAGTGAGTACATACCATGACTGTGAAGCCCTTTTAATTATCACCTAAATCTCACATTTACTTTGACAACATGACAGCTTCTATTTCACACACACACACACACACACACACACACACACACACACAGCAGGACTATACACAACCAAGGCAGTGCACTCTAAATTAAGAATAGAAGCCGGGCGGTGGTGGCGCACGCCTTTAATCCCAGCACGCGGGAGGCAGAGGCAGGCGGATCTCTGTGAGTTCAAGATCAGCCTAGGCTACAGAGTGAGTTCCAGGACAGGCTCCAAAGCTACACAGAGAAACCCTGTCTCGAAAAACCAAAATGTGACTAGCACCAGAGCAAGAAGCAGCTAGCTACTAAACAGAGTCTCTCCCAAGGAGAACCTAACCTAGGACACTGCCACCTATACACACATAAAATACACTCATTCCTTTCCACAGCATGTGGAACCTGCTTGAAGCCATATGGCACATAATTCAAATACCATCCCTGCTGAATCCAAGGTTTTATTCTTAATATTTTAGCTATTTTTTATTATACAGGATTATATAAAGCCATTTCCATTCAAGTTCATAATGTACCTTGAGCATATTCCCACACATACCCCGGTACCTCACTCTCCTCCCAGGTAACCTTCTTGTTACTAACATGTCCCATTCACATTCAGTCTGAAATTCCATCTCCCAGTTCCTAGCCAGCAAAATCGTCATGATTCAGTACCTCATCCCCCAAAGACTGCAGCAGGTCTAGTGAAGGTGAGGCACGTGGCTGACTGGAACCCTGGCCGTCACAGTCTTACACTGACATCTGTGTGTCATCTATCTGGTCACTGATACTCCAAGTTCTTTTCCAAAACAACATGCTGGAAGAATTCACTTCGTGCATGCTATCATAATCATAAACTATAAAAGGTAAACACCAATCCCTGACCCTCACTCTCATTCGCTTTACTAATGGTTTTCTCACGTGTATCTACCACTTAAAAACCATGTCACGCGTCATACTGGAGACATGAAGCCAGAGTGCTCTCCCAGAGAGTGGAAGGTGATTAAAAGGCATCCTTCGTATTGCGCTTGAGTCCTGAGCAGAGAGCCTGGCTACAGAGGCAAGCCGGATGCCACGCCATCTCTAGAACTCTGCTATGTGATTTAGAGATTAATGCTACAAAGAGGACAAAATGGTTTCTCCAACAGGGGCAGAGTCTTCCTAGAGGGCATGTGGTGGCAGAACCCTACCACAGCCCCAAGATTCTGGGCTCTGAAGCACACCCCTTCACCCTGCTGTGCAAGGCTAATAAAACACTACTCCAACTAGAGCTGCCAATGGGCTACTGGTCCCAGTAAGGGGCCAAATCAGCCGGCCTTAAGATAAAGAAATCTGAAGACCCAAGTATCCGTCAGGGGATGAATAGAAGATGAAGAAGATGTGGCCAGCAACACAATGGATTATTATCAGCCTTCAAAAGCATGGAATTCCCTATAGATGCTACAACACAAATGATTCTTAAAAGATTATACCAAGTGCCAAGTGAAACACACCACACAAGAGACCAGTCAAAGATAACTCCACTTAAGGCAATGTATGAAGGTTTGAATGAAAAATGTCCCCACAGGCTCAAGTATTTAAACACAACGATCCCCAGCTGTGGAGCTGTTTGGGAAGGTTATGGAACCTTTAGAAGGTGGAGCCTTGCTGGAGGAAGCCAGTCACTGGGAGCAGCCTTCTCCCTCCCTCTGCTTCCTGTGTGTGATGGGGATGTGATCTCTCAGCTTCCTGTTCTGGCCCTCAAGCCTCCCCTGCTTTATGGATCTTCCCTCTGGACCCATAAGCCAAAGTAAACCCTCTCTTCCTTAAGTTGCCTTTGGTCACAATATTTTATTACAGCAACAACCACCAAGAAAAGTAAGTAACACAGCAGGAAAGCTCTTAGAAACAGAACGTAGAGGCCGGCAAGGTTGGGGGAATTATGTTTAATGAGTATAGACTTTCTATTTGGGATGATGAATAGTTAGGAAGGAGAGGCAACAATTGAGAGACCTAACTGGCTATTTAAACTGGTCTGGACGTTAGAAGGGAAGGGGATTCACTATGCCACCTATGAAAGTGCAAAGGGTCACAGGGCAAGGACTTGATCTCTGGGGGCTGACAGTAACCCCTCAGTAACAAGCAATAAGGACACAGGAACTTCTGTCCTAGACCCCTAGCGACTGGATATTGAAACCACATGAACGAGCTTAGAAGTGGATTCCTTTTAAGTGAAGTCCCCAGGTGAAAACACAGCTCAAAGATGCCTTGATTTTGGCGTGAGGTACTGGACAAAGAAACCAGCCATGCAGTGCCTGGACTTCTGACCCACAGAAATCTGAGCTAATAGATGGGCATTGTTTTAAGTTGCTAAATGTGTAGTGTACAGTATACAGTAATAGAACACTAATAAAGCATGATCTGGCAACAGTCCAAAAATACCATGCCTTTTGTCTCTGTTCTACCTCTAGTACCTACCCCAAAATACAGCAAATGTTTTCTGAACAGAGTTGTTTACTTACATTAGAATATTCTAATACCATTTTAAATAATTCTAATACCATTTTAAATAACATGAAAATACATCAAAACTGCAAATATACCAATCACCGCATTATGGTATCTTTTACACGTTTATTTATTTACTGGGGGTGGAGGGTACATACATGTATGCCATGGTGTGTGTGGAGGTCAGAGGGCAACCTTAGTTAGTTCTCACCTTCTACCTCATGGGTTCCAATGCTTGAACTCAGGTCATCAAGCTTGGTGGCAAGTGCCTTTATCCACTGAACCATCTTGCCAGCCCAGAAAGTTATTTTTTAAAAAGAACCATTAAAAAAATTAAAAAAAAAAAAGCTACCACCATGTGTAGGAACACACAGGAGGATTATGCTGGGTTGCCCCACGAGAACTGGAGAAAGGGAAGTACTCTTAACAAGACATGAAGCAGCTGCCCGGAGAAAGGGGTGATCTGTAGGACAGGGGGCTGTGGTCCAAGGCCTTCCTGCTGACAGGGCACCAGAGGCTCCGCAGCTCAGAACCACGGGACGGGACCTGGGGGTTTTATCTGAACCGGAAGGGAGGAAAGGAACCCTTGCAGCGACTCTGGTAGAACGTCCTGCCTGCCTTTAGGAAGGGGCTTGCTGCAGATTGCGGATAGACCAGAGACATAACTGAGAGAGGTGCTTTATACCTCCTATTAAAATGTATATTGAGGGGGCTGGAGAGATGGCTCAGAGGTTAAGAGCACCAACTGCTCTCCAGAGGTCCTGAGTTCAATTCCCAGCAACCACATGGTGGCTCACAACCATCTGTAATGAGATCTGGTGTCCTCTTCTGTGTACATAATAAATAAATAGATTTAAAAAAATAAATAATTAAAAAAAATAAAAAAAAATGTATATTGAGGACCGGTAAGATGGCTCCGCAGGTGGACGTGCTAGCCATGGATGCCTGACAACCCACAGTGGAAGGAGAACCAACTCCACAAAGCTGTCCCCTGGTCTCCAAACGTGGCCCCCGTGCACTACACACTTAGACACACAGAGTGGTAAGTGAGACTTTTTAAAAGAAAGACATCTTTAAACAAAGCCAGAGGGGCGATTCAGTAAGTAAAAGCAAAAGCCTTTGCCATGCAGTCCTGACAGCCTTAGTTTGATACCTGGAACCCAGGAGAAAAGCCAAACACAGCAGCACACATCTGCAATTCCAGCATTCCTACGGTGGGGGCAAAAAACAGGAGGCATTGCCTCAAAACAAGGTGGGAGAATCAACGGTGGGGGCAAAAAACAGGAGGCATTGCCTCAAAACAAGGTGGGAGAATCAACTTCTAAACAGTTCTCTGAGCTGTGGGTGGGCGCGCGCGCACGTGTGTGTGTGTGTGTGTGTGTGTGTGTGTGTGTGTGTGTACGTGTGTGTACACAGAACAAGCTGTGCATGGTGAGGCGTACCTGTAATACTAACACTTAGCTGCAGGAGGAGGACTACAGGTTCAAAGCCAGCATGGGCTAAACATAGTCAAAAACACAAAAACAAACAAACAAAGCCACCTAGAACTCCTTGCTTCCAGGATACAATTTTCCTGAGATTTCGCGTGAGTGTGGACATGCCTTCCTAGTCTCTCTGACTCGGCTGCTGGCTCCCATGCTCACTCTGCACAGTCGCAGTCTGTCACTTCTTACCCGGAAGGTCAGGAGCCGCCCACCAGCTGTGCTCCCTGTAATCTCCAAGCTGCTGCTGAAGCTAAATCTGGTCTTGGCTTTGCAGAGTCAGCAGGGTTGACTGCATCCTTGGTGTAGCATTAGAGACCACCCTGGAGCTTCCTGTTCATTCCTAGAACCCACCTCACAGCTCTGCCTCCCAACCCCTGGCCCAATATCCCAGCCATTATGAGTTCTGTAAAATGAATTCCATCCAGTGCTGAAAACTCAAGCCTGTCTCTTCCTCCCTTCCTCTCTCACCTCAGGACCTTTACACCAGTCTGCCTGGAAGACACTTCTGTCCACTCTTTGTGTGTGTGTGGGGGGGGGGAGGCGTGGGGGAGGGTAGTGTGGTAGGTGCAGTATACATGCATGCTCCTGAGTATAGAAGACAGAGGTCAACATGGAGTGTCTTCCTCAATTGCTTTCCACCTTATTTATTTATTTAGATACAGAGTTTCTCACTGAAACCTAGAACTCACCAATTTAGCTAGGCTGGCTAGCCGGCAACCTCCGAAGATCCTATCTCTACCTCCTCAGTACCTGGTTCCCAGGGGTACACCACCACACCCAGCTTTTTATGTGAGTAGCAGGGATCCAAACTCAGTTCTGCATGCGTGCATGGCAGTTACACAGAACCCCAACTCTTTACCCTTTGGGATTCAATATAAACTCTTCTGAGGTTTTGCTGGACCATCCCCTCACACACACCTAGTTTGAATTAGCTGCTTCAGTATTTCCACAGAACCTAGGGTTTCTCTTTTTCTAACACTTGAGATACTATAATAGTTTTTTTGTTTTGTTTTGGTGTGTGTGTGTGTGTGTGTGTGTGTGTGTGTGTGTGTGTGTGTGTGTGTGTTTTGTTTTGTTTTTTGTTTTTTTTGTCGGAGCTGAGGACCAAACCCAGGGCCTTGCACTTGCTAGGCAAGCGCTCTACCACTGAGCTAAATCCCCAACCCCAATAGTATTTATATACTAGTACATTTCCTCCATTAGATTGCAATTTCCTTAAAGGTAAAAATCAATTTGTAAGCACAATGCCTAACACATGGTATTCAATCATATATTAATTCAATGAGTATCTGGTGTTAAAGGCAATTTAAGTCTCTTTTGTTTTGTTTTTCAAGACAGGGTTTCTCTATGCAGTCCTGGCTGTCCTAGAACTCAGAGGTCCATCTACCTCTGCTTCCCGGGTGCTGGGATTAAAGGCATGCATCACTACAGCCTAGCCAATTTAAGTCTTAAACGCTTATGCTATAGAAAAACTAGTACATTAATGTTCATAGCCACGGTACTCATTGTACCCCTGAAGTGGAAACAATTCAAATGTCTAACAACTGATGAGTGGATGAGTAAGATGTTATAGAGACATACAATGGACTATACTTAACCATAAAAAGGAATGAAACTCTGACACATACTACAAGCATGGATGAACATTGAAAAGTGTGAAAGAACTCAGTCACAGAGACTACATGTGATATGATTCCATTCATGTGAAGACACATTTGTTTCTTCCTTAGGTCAGATTTCCAATGTACTAACACCACAGATTAAACACTTAGAATATGTTGGCCACTGCGCTAGGTGCTCTGCACAGATATCCTAACATCTACTACTCTACAGATGAAGTGTCAGGGAACAGAAAGGGCAGCAGGCCTGAGGCTGGCCTTACGAAGGCTTCCCTGTAATCACAGCTCCTGGCTTCTGTCTGAAATCTGGATTTGGGGAGTGTTCACACCAGCTGCTAAGAGTGACTTCCTGTGGCTACTCTTGAGCTCACTTTCTTCCTGAGGAGCGGCTGCACTCATGGTACATGTTGTATCCCTAATCGACCAGGATCCAAACAATACTTCAGGCACTAACACTGGAAGAATTAATGTCCTGTGTGACTCCACACGAAAGGACCCCAGGGAGCCCGGGGCTCCTTTTGTCCAATCTCTACTCCCTGTGACTTTGCTCCTTGACTTTATTTTGTGGAATTTCACTGTACTTTCTCATCATCCTGGGGGTGCTCTGGGCAGCACAAGTGCCTAGTGTTTGCCTTGCTTTATGGATGAAGAAAATGAAGCTTAGAAAGGTAGTAAGCCAGGGGCTGGAGAGGTGGCTCAGAGGTTAAGAGCGTTGGCTGCTCTTCCCAAGGACCTGAGGGCTCACAGCCTCCTGCAACTCTGTAGGTCCAGGGAATTTGATACCCTCTTCTGGCCTCTGTGGGAATCCACGAGCATGTGTATACAAACAGGTGCACCAGCACGCACACACCAATTTTTATAATTATTTTATTTCTGTGTATTTTTGCCTGTGCACCATGTGCATGTCCAGTGGAAGAGGCCAGAAGAAGTTGTTCAATCCTCTGGAAGCAGAGTCATAGACAGTTGTGAGTTGCCATATGGGTGCTGGAAATCAAACCTGGGTCCCTGGGGCTTTTTCGTGTTTGTTTGGTTTTTGTTTTTAACAGCCAGGTATTATAGCACATGCTTGTAATCCTAGTGATAATGAAGTAAGGACAGGTGGATGGTTCCTGAGGATCAAAACCCAAAGGTGACCTCTGGCCTCTATATGCATGTGCACATACACACTTACAGATACACATACACATTTAAAAAAAGTGTATGTGTGTGTGTGTGTGTGTGTGTGTGTGTGTGTGTGTGTGTGTGTGTGTGTTCCCAGGTTCATCTCAAATCAATGCCTAATTTATATACAGGCTGAACCAATGAGACTCCCCGCACAAAAGAGCTGGGGTAACCAGATGACACCTCACTGAGATCCCTCCCTGCTGGAGGAAGCTGTTACTCTACTTCTCAAGGAAACTTGGCTTCCTTGCCCTTCTGTTGCTCTCAATCATCATTCTGTGTGATTGTGAGACCACCGGACTTCCAAGATCCTCACACCCCACGCGAGGCCCACCAAGAGCTGAGCAGCCCTTCGCTGAACTTAAAAAAGACACAACAGCGCTTGTGGGCAAACCTGAAGACCTGAGTTAGTGCCCCAGACTGCGCGTGCAAGAACAGAACTGACGCCTAAAAGTCATCATCTGAGGAGTGGTGGCGTCCACACACCTTTGACTCCAGCGCTCGGGGGGAAAAAGAGGCAGGCAGATCTCTGTGAGTTCAAAACCAGCCTGGTCTACAAAGCAAGGGGCTGTTACATGGAGAAATCCTGTCTCAAAAAGCCAAAGGGGAAAAAAAAAGTTGTCACCTGATCACACATGTGCTATGACAGGTGTGCACCTGCACTCACACAGACAGTTGTGAGCTGCCATATGGGTGCTGGAAATCAAACCTGGGTTCTCTGGTCCTTTTGTTATTTGTTCTTAATGGCCAGACAGTGTAGCACATGCTTGTAATCGCACTGCTAAGGAGGTAAAGACAGATGGATTACAAAGGTAATAATAATAATAATTAATAAAATAGAAACAAACTTTAAAAAAACTAGGGCCTCAAGCATGCAGGTAAGCACTCTCTCATTAGCTACATCCCTAGCCCTAAAATAATTTTTAAATTTCTAAAAATTCCATTTATTTATTTATTTGTGAGTGTTGGGGATAGCAAGTGCACATGCCACAGTGCCTACGTAGAAGTCAGAGGACAATTTTCAAGAGTCAGTTCTCTACTTCTATCATGTGAGCCCTGGGGACCAATTTCAGGTCATCACCTTGACAGCAAACTCTTTGGCCTGTGTCTTAGTTACTTTTCAATTGCTGTGACAAAACACCATGACCCAGGCAATTTATAAGAGAAAGCATTTAATTTGGGGCTTATGTTTTCAGAGGGCTAGAGTCCATGGCCATCCTGGCAGGGAGTGTGGCCACAGGCAAGCAGGCATGGTGCTATAACAGTAGCTGAGAGCTTACATCTTTGGGGGTGGAAGAGTAGGTTCAAGACAGGTTTTGTCTGTGCAGCCCTGGCTGTCCTGGAACTCGCTCTGTAGACCAGGCTGGCCTTGAGCTCACAGAGATCCGCCTGCCTCTGCCTCCAGAGTGCTGGGATTAAAGGTATGTGCCACCACAGACTGGTGAAAGCTTACATCTTAAACCACAAGCAGGAGGCAGAAAAAGATAACTGGAAATGACATAGGCTTTTGAAACCTCAAGGCTGGCCCACAGTGACACACTTCCTCCAAGGCCACACCTCCTAATCCTTTCCAAACAGTTCCACCAACTGGGGACCAAGCATTCAAACATATAAGTCTGGGCGTCATTCTCATTCAAACCACCACAGCCTACTAAAATTATTTTTTAGAATATAAAATAAGAATATGGTACCAGGTGGTAGTAACAGTGGCGCACACCTTTGATCCCAGCACTTGGGAGGCAGAGGCAGGCAGATCTCTGTGAGTTTGAGGCCAGCCTGGACTACAGAGGGAGTCGCAGGACAGCCAGGGTGGTTACACAGAGCAATTCTGCCTCAAAAAGAAAAAACAAGCAAACAAACAAAAAGAATATGGAGCATTTTGAGAGGTTTACTATTCTGGCCATCTTTGTCGGTGAGGCAACATGAAGTATTGACTTTTTCTATGTAGTAGAAAATTAATAAAAACAGGTTTCTGCCTCTTGCCAATCAGCATCATTAAAAAAATAGGCAAGTTCACACTATAGATATACCCTTTCAACTAAATAGAAAAATCCGGAGGAAAAACAGAAACTCCCACAAGGCAGTTAAATTACCCAATTTACTTTATTCTCCTGCCATGCCAACCGCTGTTTAGGCTTAATTATTTGCTCCTACTTCATAGCACTCCAATCTAGGTGTCAGCACCTTCTCTGCAGGTCTCTTCGGTTACATCTCTATAAAGAAATAGGAGTGAGACTTCCTGGGTTTCTGTGAGAATTCAAAGGTTTCTAGATTAGCATCTTCCAAATTAGCAGGCTTAGACGTGTGATACATGCTCAGTTCTGTCCTGATCCCCAGTGAAAGCAATTAACAAGAAGGGTAACGGCAATGCTTTTCCCCTAAGACTCCAGCACCTCCCTCGGGAAAGCAGGCATCACATTGACAACGCTGACAGGACCAAGGGTTTCAAGATCCCTCAGTCCAAAAAGCTGCTGCTCAAACTCGCCACGGCAGCTACTTATCAGAGGGCACCAGGAAGCAGAGTGGTCACATATTAATCCTCACGGCAAAAGACAGAACGGGGTTTTAAGAAGACTCACATCACTCACTTACTGTGATCTAGATTTCCCTCAGTGTAAACCAACTGTAGATCAACACACTGTGCCTAGCACAATATGCACCCAGTAGGAGCTCAATAAATCCTTATTTTTAAAAGGGGGTGGTGCTGGGGGAATGGCTAAGCAGTTAAAACACTTGCTTGCAATCATGAGGACCAAGGTTCAGATCCCCAGAAACCCACATAAACATTGGATGGGTACGGTAGCCTGCCTCTAATTCTAGCCTTGGAAGGCTAAGCTAGAGGACCCCCAGAGCAAGGGTAGTCAGCCACACTGGCAAGCTCTGGACTTCATTGAGAGACCCTGCCTCGGTGAATAAGGTGGAAAAGCAATCAGGACGATTCCTGACATCAACCTTGGGCCTCCACCTGCATGCACACCTACACATGTGTATACACATGCAAAAACATGCGTACACACATACATGCACACCACCCACATAAAAATAGAAATAATCAATCAATCCTCATTAAATAAGCAAGTGAATAAGTATGGAACACGGGAAGTATTCAGGGCTAGAGAGATGGCTCAGCCTTAGGTTAGGATTACAACCAAAAATATAAGAGAATATTCAATAACATTTGTTGAATAAATAAAAAGAAAGTGCCAAGAAATGTCGTAGGTATCAGGAAAGGGAGATGTGGTATTTATTATGGACCTATGTGTGACACATTACGAGCTGTTAAGAGATGAAATAATACGATGAGCTCTGGGGTTAGAGACTGTCCAAATTCCAGTGCCATCAGCCACGTACAGGAGGCCTTAGCTAAGTCTCTACTATCAGCCAAACAGGGGTCAGTTTCACCTTTTGGTATAAAAGGATAATACCTACTTAGCCTGCATGGCTCTTTCATTAAGTAGAAAAAGAATAGGTAGAGAAACTGCCTAACACAAAGCTTGGCATATGGAAGACTCAGTATAGAAAAATGATAAAGCCTTAGGGATGCAGCTCAGTTAGTATTGTGCTTGCCTAGCATGCACAAAACCCTGCGTGCTGCATAAAACTATGTGTGGTAGTGCACACCAATGGTCTCAACATGCAGTTGGTACAGGCAGGAGGATCAGAAGTTCAAGGTCATTCTCAGCTACACATCAACCTCAAAGTCAGCCTGGGTTGACATGAAACACTGTCTAAAAAAAAAAAAAGAGGCCAGGTATGGTAGTGCACACCTTTAATCCCAGGCCTTAGGAAACAGAGGCAGGATCTCAGTGATTCTGAAGCCAGCCTGGGCTACATGAGTTCCAGGGCAACCAAGGTTACATATAAGACCTGTCTCAAAAAAAAAAGGGGGGGGAAGTGGGGTGGAGGTGGGGTAGGGTTCCTCCTCTTCCAGAGAACACAGGATAGATACCCAGAACCCACATGTTAGCTCACGCTGTTTGTAACTCCATGCCCTCTTCTGGCCTCTGCAGTCTCCAGATACCAAAATGGTGCACATACAAACATCCAGGCAAAACAACCATATACCTAATATTTTAAATGAGTACCTTCAAGATAGTCCATAGGATAAAGATTCTGGCTAGACATGGCTGTTGACCTGAGCTGGATACTCAAATTCCACAGTAGAAGAGAATGACTCCCAAGGGTTGTTCTCTGATCTCTATGCACCCACACTCACGCACATCATACGCTCACTATAAGATTTTTTTATTTAAACAAAGAAAAGAAAAATGATTTAAAAAAAAACTATTCTGACAATGCAAACTTTTGTTGTTGTTGTTTTGTTTTGTTTTGTTTTTCAAGGCAGGGTTTCTCTGTGTAGCCCTGGCTGTCCTGGAACTCACTCTGTAGACCAGGCTGGCCTCGAACTCAGAGATCCTCCTGCCTCTGCCTCCCCAGTACTAGGATTAAAGGGGAGCAACATCACTGCCTGGCCTTTTGTTTAATTTTTAAATCAGTTTTCTTTTTTTCATTTATTTTGTGTGTATGTGAGTGTGAGCACACATGCATCACCATACATGTAGAGGTCAATGAACAACTTTTGGGAGCTGGCTCTGTCCTTCCACCACGTGGGTCCTGGGAACAGAACTCAGGCCTTCAGGCCTGTTGGCACAGCCACTACCTGAGACATTTCCAAGGCTCATGCTAACATTTTTTTAAAGATATACTTTTTATTATGTTTATTTATTTACTATGTATGGGTGTGCCACAGCATGTGTATGGAAGGAAGAGGACAACTTATGGGAGCTGATACGTGCGTCCTGGGGATTGAACTCAGACTGGCAGGCTTGGAAGTGCCTTTACCAGCTGAGTCACCTTGCCGGCCCCCAATGTTAACAACTTTTGAGGCCTGCCACATGCCCCTTACTGTGCCACGCATCTTAAACATGTAGCCTCATAAAATTCTCACGCCAGTCCTGTAAGTATAATGACCTCCCTTCTACAGGTAAGAAAGCTGACGGGTCAAGAGTGACGTCAGAGATGGGCTACACAGGTGTCCAATCTAAGCAATACATGTATATTGTCAAGGACAGAGTATTTTCCACATTAGCAACTACTTAGGTAGGGGGCTAAAACAGAGGCTCTGAAAAGCAGTATTTCACAAATTCACCCCAAAAATGTCACAGGGTGAGGTTGGCCCAACTAACTGGGGCTCAGAGAAGTTCTGCAACTTTCCCTAAGTAACCAAGTGCTCTCCTCAGGGAGTGGACACCTCCCAGTTCACTACCTTAAGCCAGGGAAGAATCCCTTCAGCACTTACTGCCTCGGTGTCCCAAGACCCATAAGCCCGTGTGGAACCCTAAAACCCCGTACACGCCTGTCGTAGCTGTCCTGACCAGGTATCAAAGCCCCTCTAGGCTCTCTGACTCGGAGAGCTCCAGGTCAGTACCATGTCCATCTCCCCATCCTGGGCAAGGGGATGGATGGGGCAGCGTAAGGTGGGGGGAAGGGAAAGCTACTGAAGGCGCATGCCCAGGCAGCTCCATTCACGCACAACTCACCTGAGAGTCCCGAAATTCCACCACCACGTTCTCGCTGCTCCAGCGCGCTGCCATCTCCTTATTCCGACCGTGGGGGTGCCTGTCGGCGACCCCCAACTCCAAACCCGGATACTTCCCGGGCTAGTAAGCGCCACAACGTTTTAGCAATAAATCCAACCACGCCCATTTCCCCGCCTTCCGCTTGACCGCAACTCATTGGCTAACCCAATGATAGGCCCCGCCCCTTGTGCTTTCTTCCCCCAACGGCGAACCTCGCCTGCCCCCAATAGGAACGCCCCCTTCATTCCGTCATCAGTAGGAGTCACCCGGGCCCCGCGCGGCCGCTGACACACCCCTTTACCGTGAACTCTGCCGGGAATTGTAGTCCAGGGTCCGCACAGCGTCGGTGACCCGGGAAGAGCCGGAGGTTAGAGGGCAGATGCCAGTTCTACTGTCTGCTTTCTGGTTGGTTGATGTTCCCGTATTCTCCTACACACACCCTATAAACATCGGTACCTAAAGAAAACACCTCTTCTGATGCCTGTCATCAAGGATTTGAAAAATCTAAGCGCACATTTTATTGTTTGGTGCTGTACCGCTCTTAAGTGTTCAGGGGCTCCTGAGGGTCTCCGCGACATATTGGGGGTGGGGAAGCAAGTCCCCAAAGGTAAAACAATCTCATAATCCTATTAACACGTTACTTTCACTTTCTCTCACCAGTGTGGCATAGAGTGTTGTTCCCTATTGTGCAGTAGTACATAACCAATAGAGGGAATGTACCCAGATTTAAGCCGAATGTTAAAGGACTTACCACTGTTCGATAACATCTTTTAAGTTTTGGAAAGTGTAGTTGTTGGGCTTTTGTTTGTTTTTTGTTTTTTTCTTCACTTAATATGTGAAATTAACCCGGGTGGTGTGGGTACACGCCTTTAGTCCCAGCACTCAGGAAGCAGAGGCAGTCTACAGAGCAGAGTTCCAGGACAGCCAGTGTTACACAGAGAAAAGGTGTGTAGTTAACATTAATGAAAGTTGATATGTAACTGTTATTTTTTTATTCACGACTTTAATTTCTTTTGGGTTTTATTTTTATTTTATTTTATTTTATTTAGTTTTTCGAGACAGGGTTTCTCTGTGTAACTTTGCGCCTTTCTTGGAACTCGCTTTGTAGACCAGGCTGGCCTCGAACTCACAGAGATCCGCCTGCCTCTGCCTCCCACGTACTGGGATTAAAGGCCTGCGCCACCACCGCCTAGCTCTTGTACAAGGAATTTTAAAGTGTTCTATAGCCACAAGTGGCTGATAGCTACCATAATGGACCATGATATTAACAACAACAACAAAAAAAAACTTTAGAGAATGGGCAGGCATTAAATGTGATGGCGCCCTTGGGTACCCAGTCTCAGGAAGAGTGATCTACCAAGCACACTCAAAAAGCAGTGGTGTGCTTGGCGGAGGCTGTCCAGAGATAAGGCAGTCTCTCCGGGGAGTCGTAAAGGTGACCCCTGAAGTGCCGGCTACCGACGGCCCTCACCAAAGGTGATGCAGACCAGGAGGAACCCCAGGCCTCTTTGTGGTGAGTAGTTGAATATCTCCCTTCCCTATTAAGAATCCTTCTTGCACCATGAGTCAGAACACAGGCTTAAGACAAAAGGTCTTGTTTAATATTATTATATTGTATAATATTAGAGGGACCAGCCTTAATATTATACATCCCAGGGGCTCAGGAGAGAGAACTACTAACGGCAGGGACTATTTTCAGGAAATAGAATCTCAGCACACCAAGCTCTATCGTCCACTTGCTTTAATTCCTCTGGCATAACATCCTTTATACACAGCTTCATTTCTGTTCTCATGTCTAGCTCCTTTCTTGCCTGATTTCTCTCCATACTTATCTATTGCTCCCTCTAAGTTCTATCTTAATTCTCTCATCTTAATTCTGCCTCATCTAGGTCCTTTTCAGCTTGTTCTTACCCAGCTAGTTAGTACTGGCTCTTCCTCATCTTCCATCTCATTCCTCTAGTACTTTCTTCTAGCCCCTCAATCTAGTTCTTCCCCATAATTCCTCGCAAGTTCTTACCCGTCTAGTTCTTTTTTTTTTTTAGATTTATTTATTTATTTATTATGTATACAGTATTCTGCCTGCATGTGTCCTTCTGGCCTAGAAGAGGGCACCAGATGTCATTATGGGTGGTTGTGAGCCACCATGTGGTTGCTGGGAATTGAACTCGGAACCTCTGGAAGAGAAGTCAGTGCTCTTAACCACTGAGCCATCTCTCCAGCCCCACCCATCTAGTTCTTACATACTCTTTTCTCTTCTCTGTCTCTTTGTGCCCTGGAAGTCCTGGTATATAAAGCCAGGCTTCCAGGGTCAAACGGAAGGGTGATAAGAATCACATTGAGAGGCAATAACCATTAATTATCATTTGCAACCCCAAAGGGAAGTGACCAATGGGGAAAGGAATTAACTAAAGGCTAAATTCGGGTAATATCTAAGAGGAGGGATCTTATGTGCTCAACTATTAAACTCTTCAACGTGATTAGTAGAAAATGTTTTTTTTGTTGTTTTTTGTTTGTTTGTTTGTTTGTTTTTTGTTTGTTTGTTTTTTTGTTTTTTGTTTTTTGAGACAGGGTTTCTCTGTGTAGCTTTGTGCCTTTCCTGGAACTCACTTGGTAGCCAAGGCTGGCCTCGAACTCACAAAGATCCACCTGCCTCTGCCTCCCGAGTGCTGGGATTAAAGGCGTGCGCCACCACTGCCCGGCCAGTAGAAAATGTTAAGAATCTATAAGTTGCTAGGTCAATGGGAAAAAATAAAACTGACTTCTTTTTTTCCTGTGGCTCCTATCTGTCCAAGCTGTCTGCCGTTTTTCTGCAGGGTGGGGAAAGGTGTGCTCAGTCGCTAGGCAACCTGTGTACAGCTAGATGCCTCTGGTGATAGTTAAAGGGAGATCTGGAACTAGAGGTAAGGTTTGGGAAAGCAGGAAGTAAAGCCTAATTGGCACATCCGCCAGGCCTTCTCACATGGGTAGACTGGATGCTTAAGTCTGTTCTTAGAAAGTACAGAGGTATCTCTGATAAGGTACTTTCCTCCATCTGGAGATGGACTTGGCCGGATGCTGCCAATGATGATAATTACAGGGAGGCTTGAATTGGGGTTCTGGCTGAGCATAGCTGTCAGTGCAGAAGGTTATCTAAATATTCCTAGAAGCCGTTAGGTAAGGAGTTAGCGGTCTATAAAGTTAGTAAGGTTGAAAGAAAGGAGGGTCCAAGCTAAATTGTGTAAAGCTATTATTGAACATCCACCTGACCTAGGCGGTGTCTCCTTGTGGAATTTGTCTTAAATCAGGAGACTTGCATGTGGACTGTTATTACTGCTAGTCCTTGAAAGTGGCCAAGGGAGATATCTGATTCCAGAGAAAGCCTTTCCTGAGGCTGTTCTCCAAATACCTGGAATGTGTATGTCCAGAGAGTGATCAGTCTACACTGTCAGCCCTTCTTAGGGGAAAGTCAATTGGGGAAACTATGAAGGCACACATGATTTTCATAACAGAATACAGCTGATATATAACAAGCCAAGTAATACCAAAAACTCCTTGGGATTTGGCTTCCTCTGGAGGAATTCCCTGATTCCTCCAGGTAGTGACTTTGCCATAACCAGCTGAGTTCTTATGATATATTCCTGCGGCCTGCAGCAAGGATGAAATAACCTAAATTGAGGACCTGAAGTGACACCTTGAAGGTGACATTTGAGTGTTTCAGTATATTAAGAGTTTGATAGGGTACACTATCAAAAAGGAAAAATACTTCATTAAGAGTGCCTGGTGGTGGTGGCGTGCACCTTTAATCCCAGCACTCAGGAGGCAGAGGCAGGCAGATCTCTGAGTTTATACCAGTCTGGTCTATAGAGTGAGTTCCAGGCCAGCCAGAGCTATACAGAGAAACCCTGTCTCAAAAAATATAAATAAATAAGTGTGAACAAAGACCTTGAAGTGTGAAGAATGAGTTGTGTTCCAAAGATATAAGGCTGTTCTCCAATTTAACTCTCTGTGGCACTATACTTCTTTATTTCAAAGTACACATTGCTTTTTAATTCAATAATTATTTATTTGATATTTATTCAGAGCTTCAGAACAGGACCCTGGTCCATTTTGTTGGTTCCTGCTTGTTACCACATGTACATGCTGCTCCGTGAATATTTGCCCTGAATGAATGCAAGCAGCAGATGGTCATGATCCCAGACAGCTTTGTAGGTTGGAAGGACCTTCTGTGCAACCAAAAGTAACTTCAAAACTGCTCTTCATGTGTGACTTTTAAAAGATTTATTTTATTTAGTGTGTGTGTGTGTGTGTGTGTGTGTGTGTGTGTGTGTGTGTGTGTGGTGTAGGAAGGACGGTATGTAGCGGGGGGCAGGTAATATACAGATGAGTGTAGTTGCCTAAGAAGGCCAGAAGAGAATATCATATACCCTGGAGCTGGAGTTACAGGTACTTGGTGATCCTCTTGATATGAGTCCTGGGAATGGAACTCAGGTCCTCTACAAGAGCAGTATACAGATAAGCATCTCTCTATCCCTGTGGAATTCTGTATATGTAGGAGAAAACATAGGATTTCCTGAATGCTTTCTTTCCCATCCACCCATCGGGTTTCTCTCACACACTGAAGCTCTTTAAAAGAACAAAAACAAAAAACAACTAGAGGCCTAGAGAATGTAGGTGAAAGTTTCTGTCCTGCAAGCCACTCCCAAGTAACCACACAGAGGCTTAGTATTAATTATAAATGCTTGGCCAGTAGCTCAGGCTTGTTACTAGCTAACTCTTACATTGAATTAACCCATATTTCTTATCTATCCTTTGCCATGTGGCTTAGTACATTTTCTCAGTACAGCATGCCCATCTTGCTTCTCTCTGCATCTGCTGGCAACTCCCCTGACTTTGCCTTTCTTCTTCCCATCATTCTCAGTTTGGCTCTCCCACCTAACTTTGTCCTGTTCAGCTATTGGCCAGTCAGCTTCTTTATTAAACCAATTACAGCAACATATATTCACACAGTGTAAAAGACTATTCCACAAGAACGAGATGGCCCAGTGATTAAGAACACTTGCTTTGAATTCATGAGGACCAGAATTTGGATCTCAGGACTATGTAACAAATCTAGGCTCCAGTATGCACCTGTAACACCAGATCCTAGTTGGGTGGAGACAGAACAGGAGGATGACTGGAGTTTGCTGGCATCCATCCTAGCTGAGAAAATATGAGCCCTACGTTCAGAGAGAGAGACCGTGCCTCAAAACAATAGGTGGAGGAAACTTGGTGCCTTCTTCTGGTCTCCCCATGTACAGAAGCAACTACATTAGTACAAACACATATACCAAGTACTCATACCTGGAAACATATACATATATTAAAGAAAAACTTCTAGAGTGAACTGTAAGGTCAAGTTCAAGTCAATCCCAGAACTCAGGGTACATTATCAAAACAGGATCCTTAGGGGTCTGGAGAGATGGGTCATGAGTTAAAGCACTTGCTGCTCTTCTAGGAATCTGGAGTTCATTTCCTATTACCAGAGTGGGCTGCTCACAATAGCATGTAACTTCAGCCCTATGGGATCTGATGTTTTCTTCTGGCTTTAGTGAGTACCTGCATACATGTGACATACATACACATACACATAAAAATAAAAAAAAAATCTTTTTAAAAAATTCAGGCCAAGTGGTACATGCCTTTAATCCCAGCATTCAGGAGGTAGAGGCAGATGGATCTCTGTAAATTTGAGGCCAGCCTGATCTATAGAGTGAATTCCAGGACAGCTAGGACTACACAGTAAAACTCTGCCTCAAAAATAAATAAATCAATAAATAAGTAAGTAAGTAAATAAATAAGTAAGTAAGTAAGTAAATAAATAAATATCACTTAGATCAGAAATTAGACCAGCCTCTGCATCATAGCAAGACCTACCCCCAGACAAGAGACTGTTCTACTCTCTGCTCCCACCCTCCTCCAATAACCTTTCTTCTGTCGTCCAGTGCCCTCCTATACCTAACTCTCTGTCACAAATGACCAAGACTGATCTGAAGATAAAGCCCAGTCTAGCCTCAAAATAGTGATCCTCCTTCCTCAGCCTCCTAAGAACTGGGATTACAGGCATGTTGCACTACACCCTGGGAAAATAACATTTTTCTATGTCTGTTCATGAAAGCACATCAGAATCAATGAATATATTAATTTACCTAACATGATGTATTCTTACTTGCCTATTAGCTGGAAATAGTAAATATTGTATAACTCTGCTAACTGAATGATTACCAGCCAGGTATGACTGGTACTTAAGAGACCATGACAGGTCGTAGGGGAAATTACAGCCAGGAAAGGTAAAGAACTAGTTAGGAAGGACCCTGCTTTACATGTTCAAATTTTGTTTGTGGGATGGATAAAGATAAAGATATTACAAAGCTCTGTCTGTCCACACGTAGCTTGGCAATGTGCTGGATCACCCTTATCACCCACTCTCAGCTCTTTCACTCACATTTCTCCAGGTCTCCCAATCTTTTCTTTTTAAAAGAAAGGTTTCCGTCTTGCCCAGGCTGGCCTGGAACTCACTGTAGCACAAACGATTTTGTTCTGATTCTCCTGCCTCCACCTCTCAAGTGTCAGGCTAACAGGCTGGTGATACCACACCTGGCTTCCAGATCTCAAAATCTGCATGTCGTGTGTTATGAGCACAGAAAGTACTTTGGAACGGAGATCCTTCGTGCTCCCTCCTTCAAGGCTTTCTTCCTTTCAGGTAGAAAGAATGTTAAGGAAGCGGAGCATTTGTGCCTTCCCAATTGCCTCCTCAGGCCCTTCTTTAACATCTTCCACCCACACTATGTCCCACCCACTAAGTCATGTCATGACTCTGCCATCAACGACTGAGGACTCTGAAGCAAAATCGAAAGCTCTCTGACTGTGTTTTCATTCCTGCGCACATCTGAGAGTCACGGGTGAGTGTCCTGTCTGTGGCAGAGGCCGGGGAACATTGGCGGTCCATGTCACGTACACCCCAATGTACTGACCACACAACAGGGCCCTCACCTTCCTGTCTTTCCAGAAGGTCACTTAATTAGCCAATCCAAAGAAAAGCAAGATACACAGGAAACCTAGCAAGCTGTCTTTTAACAGCAGCTAGCCATGAAATTTCAACCCAGCTGTGTTTTTCTTTTTCTCTGGGTGCTGGAGAGGTGGCTTAGTGGTTAAGAGCACACACTGCTCTTGCACAGGACCCACATTTGGTTCCCAGCACCCAGGTGAGGCAATAATGCCTTTGACCTTCACTGACACCTGAACCCACAGGCAGACACCACACAAGCACACACAAGCACACACACTGAATAGGTACAAATTTTTAAAAAAATTAAAGAAAGGTGGGTTGGTTCCGTACCTTAGTACTGTGACTAGAGCTGCGGTAAATACTGGTGTGCTGGTACCTGTGTGACAGATTGACAGGGAGTATTTTTGGTAAATACTCAGGAGTGGTATAGCTGGATCACATGGTAGATCTATTTTTGGTGTTTTGAGGAACCGCAATACTGCGATACTGATTTCCATACTGGCTGGACTAGTTTACATTCCCACCAGCATTATATAAGACAACCCCTTCTCTTTCTAGCCTCCTGTTTCCTCTTCTGCAGGATGTAGAGGTAGCTCGCTGCTCCCCACCGCTCTGTTGCCGAATCCTTTCACACCTGGAAACCTTGGACCCTTGCTCTGAGACCCACTAGTAATTTCCCTCTCTTTACCAATCAGCAATATTTGAGGACGTGCTCACATGCTTAGCCTTCTGGCTTTGCACATTTGGTTGCTTGTTTCTCTGCTCAAGTTTTTTTTTCTTTTCAAGCAAAACAGTAAAAACACAGGGCTCCGAGAGGGGTCAAGAGAATGTTTCTCAGTGGAAGACTTGTGTCTCTCCCAGTCGAGGTGCTGGGGCTCCCTCAAAGCGGTGGGAAGTTTCCCATTGCCAACCAGGAGCTGGCCCTGACGATCCATCCCCCTTATTGTTTGAACTGCGCAAGCCCCGGGCTTCTTGTATACTTCCTAAGATGTTTGGAACAGGCTGCGCAGCGTGGCTGCCCGCGTTTTCACATTTGCAGTGGGCTTTTGCAGCACCTATTTTATCAGCTTTCTCCTGACTGTTATAGAAGGCGGGTCAATCAATATTCATTAACCTTGCTGCAGTCAAGAGTGCCATGAAGCGGCTCACCCATAAGCAGTAAGAACATAAAGATAAAACAGAAAAATGGGAGGTAGAAGTCAAGGACCTGTAGCAATGGCTAGTGGTTAAGAGCACTTCTTGCCCTTCCAAGGGGACACAGGTTTAGTTCCCACCACCCATGCTGGGCAGCTCACAACTGCCTATACCCGCAGCTCCAGGGGATCTGACACCCTCTTCCGGCCTACCCAGGCACCACCACACACATGGTATAAACATAAATAAAATAAAAATCTTTTCTTTTTTCTAGATAGAGGTACAATTCAAACAGGGACTTTCCTGTTATTTTGGGGGTCACAGAATATTGGTAGGTTCTGAGACTCCATTTGTCTCTTGTCCCCATGAAGATCCTTGTTCCACTCATAGTATCTGAACACATAGGAAAGAATTTACTGCCTTTCCCAGGCCCATTAACCTTTTCCCTCTGTGATGTTAGGAATCCAGCCCAGGGTCCTGGGCTACACAAGTACCTGACCACTGAGCTATAGTCTCAAACCTTCCTACTTTTTTTTTTTTTTAAGGCAGATTCTTGCTAAGTTACCCATGATAGTCTTGAACTCATTCTATAATCCAGATGGGTCTTAAATTCCCAATTCCCTTATCTCAGCCTCTCAAGGATTACAGTCATGTGTCACCAGTCTGGCTCACACTGAACTCTGTGTAGGTATAGATGTGTATGTGTGTGTCTACATGTTCAGTGCGTTTGAGCACACATGTATGGGAGTGCATGTGCACATACGCATTAGAGGCCAGAGGAGAGGTTATACCAGGTGTCTTTTTCCATCACTCTCCACCTTATGTATTGAAGCAGGGTCTCTCATTTGGACCCAGAGCTTGCCACTTTGGCTAGTCTAGTCAGCCAGCTTGCTTTGGGGATCCCGTCTCTACTTCCCATGTGCTTGGATTACAGAGAGGTTGCATGTCCACCTGGCATTTACATGGCTACTGAGGATCCAAACTCTTCTTTCGAACCTTCCTCATGCTGGCCTGGCAAATGCTTTACCTACTGATCCATCTCCCCAGTCCCTCACACTGGACTCTTGCTGCAACAAATGACATGAAACTCCTCTCAGACTTTAGGACAGGGTGCATGCCTGCTTGTTGCAATGTTATGGACTACTACCAGGTAAAGGGAGGATTCAAGCTCCTGAACCCCAGCTCCGTATTGTGATGTCACTTCCAAGAGAAAATTGTCACTTGGGGTACATGTACAGGCTGGTGACAAGGGCAGTCTCTGAGAAGGGCACCAAAGCACAGCATTAGCATGTTCCAGAAAGAGGGGGCTTCGCTCAGCTGTTTGGGTGGCAAGCCTGTGAGCAGCAGCCTTTTAATAAACAGTAAGATATAACATAAAACTACAGGCCAAATGGCCCATTTGCAAAAAGAAATATGGCTTGGAGCAGTCCTAATCTTTGTCATTTTGTTTAAAAGCATACAGAGCAAACAGAACTGTCATCTGGAGATTTCATGATTAGCATATTCACTTTAAAGCACAGAAGCTAGCTCAGTTCTATTCCTACTGGCTATGGGACCTTCTAGTGTACATGTGGCATGTATCCATCTGTCTATCCATCTACATTTACATGGCACAGTGAGCGTCGCAGTAAACACCTATAGCCTTGGCACTCAGGAGGCAGAGGTAGGAAGATCAAGAACTCAAATCTAGCTGGGGGACTACACAGTGAGATTCTGTGTTCTAAATAAAAATAAGGTGCTGGAGAGATGGCTCAGTAGTTAAGAGCACTTGTTGCTCTATCAGAAGACCTGAGTTCAATTCCCAGCACCTTGCACGGTGGTGGTTCCCAACCAGTTTCAGATCTGATTCCCTCTTCTGACCTCTGTGGGCACTGCATGCATGTGGTGCACATATGTACGCACAGGCAAAACATTTACATACATAATTCTAAAAAAAGTTTAAATAAAAAATTTACATGGCAGAGAGACAAAAAATACTAAAACATGTATTATGTGGACAATGTTTTTCTCTGTTCTATCACCCAGAATACCCTGGCCACCACTGTCTCTCTCTCCCAAGGGGACCACTGTGTTGCTTCACGTATCTCTCCAATCTATATATGTAGACATACATAAATATCTTCACGTATGTGCTGAAAGCATATAGGTCTTTAGTTGAGGAAGAGGGAACTTGTCTTAATTTAAAAGGGGACAAGTTCAAATTTCTCAATTCCTTCAAGCTTTGGGATAGCCCCTCCCTCAAGGCATGGTTGGAGAAAAATACGTGGAAATTTTACTTAAAAGCTGAGGATGACATTGAACTCCTGATCTTCTACTTCTCTTGTGCTGAGTTTACAGGTATACACCACCATGCCCAGATTATGCAATACTAGGGATTGAACCTAGGACTCTATGCATGCTAAGTAAGTACTCTACCAACTGAGCTACATCCTCAGCCTCCTAATTTATCTTTCATGTCTCCACTTAGACTCTTTGCCCTTCTTCTGCTCACCTGTCTGTCTTTTAATCAATGCAATGCTTTCTCTCTCATGACACATAATCATTCATACAGCAAATATTTCTGACAGTACATGCCAAGTACTGTTCTAGATTGATCTATATTGCATCATCAATGATAAACTTGTAATTCCAGCACTTGGGAAGTACAGGCAGGAAGATCAAAAGATCAAAGTTACCCTTGTTTCATCTTTTTTCTGGGATCCCCTTCAGGAGTGCTTGGGATTGAACCCAAGCCTTGCTTATGCATGGTAGGTGTGGTGGTTTAATAAGAACGGCCCCCATAGATGCATGTGTTTGAATGCTTGGCCCCCAGGGAGTGGCACTCTTAGGAGGTGTGGCCTTGTTGGAGGAAGTGTGCCACTGTGGAGGAGGGCTTTGAGGTCCCAGCTGCTTAAGTCCAGGCTCAGTGGCACACAGTGCTTTTCTTGCTGCCTGCAGATCAAGATGTAGAACTCTCAGCTCCTTCTCCAGCACCATGTCTACCTGCATACTGCCATGCTTTCCACCATGATAACGACATACTAAACCTCTGAATGTGTAAGCCAGCCCAATTACATGTTTTCTTTTATAAGAGTTGCTGTGGTCATGGTGTCTCTTCGCAGCAATAGAAACCTTAACTAATACACTAGGCAAGCACTCTACCACTGATCTAGATTCCCAGTCCAGATACATAGTATTATTACAAACTTTATGTAACATAAAATTGCTCTTCACAAATATGTGATTCAATGGATGTTTTTAGTATATTCACAAGGATGTGCAATGCTAATTCCAGAACATTTTCATCACTTCAAAAAGAAACCGATTAACAGTCACTCTTCATCCTTCCTTTTGGGTCCTAGTGACCCTAATCTATCTCAATGGATTAGTCTACTCTGGATATTTCATGTAAGTAGAATCCTAAAACTATACAATAATGCAGTTATTAAATGAAGGAGTTCTCTCTACCATTGTGTTTTCGAGTTTCATTCATATAACCTCTATCAGCACTTTATTCCTTTTTATGACTGTTAGTTCATGTACAGAAACCATTATTGCTTTAATCTATTGATGAATATTTGAGTTGTTTCCAGGTTTTGGTTATTTCAAATAATGCTGCAGCCTGGTGTGGTCGTATACATCTGTAATCCTAGTACTTGGAAGATAGAGGCATGAGCATCAGAAATTCAAGGTCATTCTTGTCTACACAGGGAATAAAGAGCTAACTTAGGCTATGTAATACTTGGTCTCCAAAATATAAAACTAGGCCTGGAAAGATAGCTTAGTTAGTAAAAAAGCACTTGCATACCTAGTAGGATCCCTAGCACACACCTACAAATCCAGGCACAACTGTGTGCATCTGTAATCCCAGTGCTGGGGAGGTGGAAACAGGAGGACCCCTTGGGCTTGATGGCTAAGGAGTCTAGCCAATCAGTGAGCTTTAGGGTTGGTAAAGAGCCTATTTCAAAAACACAAGGCAGAGAAATGATTGTGGCAGACACCCTCTATCTACCTCTGATCTCCACATGCTTGTGTATCCCCACATTCAAACAGGTACACACACACACACACACACACACACACACACACACACACACACACACCAAGTGATGAGGCTATGCATATTCCTGTATAAGTTCTTTTGTGGATGTATGTTTCATTTCCTTAGTAATACACCTAAAATTCAGGTGTAGTGGTGCATACCTTTGATCCCAGCACTCAGGAAACAGAGGCAGATGAATCTCTGAGTTCGAGAGGCCAGCCTGGTTTACAGAAATAGTTTTGGGACAGCTAGACCTACCCTGACAATCCCTGTCTTGAAAACCAAAAAAATAAAAAATAAAATAAAATAAAAAAAAGAAAGACATATATATACCTAAAAATGGAATGGCTAGGTCATATTGTAGTTTTTTATTTTTATTTTTTGAGACAGTGTCTTATTGGGTAGCCCTGGCTGGCCTTAAACTCAGTCTCCTGCCTCTGTCTCTCAGGTGCTGGGATTAAAAATGTGTGCCCACCATACCCACCTCTAATCTTTTTGAGGATCTGCCAGGCTATTTTCCAAAGCAATCAACCGTTTAATGTTTCCAGCAGGAAGATATGAGGGTCTGATCTCTCCACTTCTCAATAGCTGTTACCGTCTTTCTCTGAGGATTGTCATTCAAGTGGGTGAAAAATGGCTGTTCTGAAGTTTATGAGAAGGGGACTCCATCTGTCTTGTTCATCCTATATCCTAGAATCTAGGAGAGTACCTGGAACTTCTCAGATACTAAATATTTTATTAGGGGATTGGGTATAGCTCACTGATAGAGTACATATCCAACATACATGGAGTCCCTGCTTACTGATAGAGTACATATCCAACATACATGGAGTCCCAGCTTCAATCTCCAGCACTTAAGTTGGGGGGGGATAACTCTATATGTACACACACACACGCATATATATGTGTAGTAAATAAATAAGATCAAAAGCTACTTTGTTAAGATGATTAATATATTTAACTTCAAAAACAGATGCATCAAGAATCTAGGTTTTTTTCCATGTACAGTACTGAACCACCCCTTTTCCAATACCATAGTCTTTCTTCTGAGAAGAAAATGGATGAATGCCCTCTTTTTATAATTTGTAATTTTTATTTATGTGTGTTTACATGAGTGAGTGCTACTTATCTGTGGATGCCAGTGGAAACCAAAAAGGTCATCGGATTCCTTGGAATTAGAGTTAGAAACCAAGCTCAGGTCCTCTGTAAGAGCAGTATACTTCCTATTCAGCCATCTCTCCAGCCTCTGTAAGGCTCTTTTTCTATTTCTTCAGATCATTCTTTTTGGTTTTCGAAGTACATATATTCCTGATTTAGACACAGATAATATCATGGATATTATCTCAATGTGTGTGTGTGTGTATATATATATATATATATATATATATATATATATATATATATATATAAAATCTTAGATTTACTTTTTTGTGTATGAATGCCTTGCCTGCATGCATATAGTGCATCATGTGCATGCTCGTTGGGTACCTGGATCTGGGGTTATGGATGGTTGTGAATCACCACATATGTGCTGAGAATGAACCTGGGGCCTCTGCAAGAGCAACAAGTGCTCTTAACCCCTGAGCCATCTCTCCAGCTCTGTACACACACACACACACACACACACACACACACACACACACACACACACACACAATTTAGTTTTTCAAAACAGGGTTTCTCCGTGTAGCCCTGGCTCTCTTGGAACTTGCTTCGTAGACCAGGTTGGCCTCGAACTCAAGAGACCTCCCTTTGCCTCTGCCTGGGATTAAAAGCACGGTGCCACAGCCCTGATATTTCTTGTATTAGTTTTTCTTACAAAACTCTGAACTTTCTTGTTCAGGGCTTTTTGCTCACCCCCAGATACTCTATGCTTGCAAATAGCCATCTTCTTGTGGCCTTCCAGGCTAGCCACCCTGGAAGAGGCAAGTCTAGCCTTTTTTTTTTTTTTTTTTTTTTTTTTTTTTTTTTGGTTTTTCGAGACAGGGTTTCTCTGTGTAGCTTTGCGCCTTTCCTGGAACTCGCTTTGGAGACCAGGCTGGCCTCGAACTCACAGAGATCCGCCTGGCTCTGCCTCCCGAGTGCTGGGATTAAAGGCGTGCGCCACCACCGCCCGGCCAAGTCTAGCCCTTTTTATATCTCTCCACTCTCCATACCCATTTTTGGAAGCACCTGGCGCACTTGACAGAGTGACAGAGGAAGTCAGGCTAGGGACTGGGTGATGCTCACATCCAGCGCTGAGCACTTGAAAAATTATTTGTTCAATGAACAAGCGAACGTGAATAGATAAGAAAGACTGGGACTGAATTGGAAAGGTGATTCTCTGTTGCAAAATGCAATCTGGTCAACAAATATTTATTGAGTACTGACTGTGTCCTTGCCTTGTGGCTCTATGTCAACATACACGGTAAACAAAAACAGGAGTCGGCCTTGGACAAGGAGTTTCTAAATCCACTTCTTAGCCGCATCGTTCTATTTCCATGCTTTTATCCACCTATTGATTTTTGAGGATTACATTCTAGCCTAAGAAATCGACTCGTTTCCTTAGATTCAAATAGTTGGTTCTCATCTGTCAGCAAAACCCCGATTCCTTATGTGCCCCCCAGGGCCCTGTTGTATCTCCTAACAGATGACCCCAAATGTTTGGGTCCAACCTAACTCCCCCCCCCCAAAATGTTAAACTTCCTAATGTTGGTTGGGGTCCTTGGACGGGAACCTCCAAACGAACGGACAGCACATCCACCAGGGGGTGCTGTGAGGGCAGGTTTGTGGCGGGAGGGGAGCTCGCCCAATGACCCTCCAACACAGGTAGGCGTATTAGTTGGTTTCCTTTCTTTCTAGTTTCCTTCCCACCCACTAGAACCGTCGCCGCCCCTCCCCCACGCAAGGCTGCTTCTTGCACGCAGGGATTCGACTTTCGCGGCGACTCTAGCCGTGCTTGGTTCCCGGAAGAAGTCTCGCCTCGGTCGCAGACGCCCCGCGGCTGGAGCTCTCCTGCCCCCGGGACCGCCAGGGGCGCCGGCGGCGGGTGGGTGGGGACCTCCAGGGCTGCAGCGGTCCGCCGCGCCGCAGGGGCCGCGAAAGGGTTAACCCGGCGGGGGGGAGGGGGGGGGGGCGCGAGGCCGCGCGTGCGCTCTGCCGCCCTCCATTGTCTCCACGGCGGCGAGGAGCGCCGGCGAGCGCAGCCCGGGACCAAGCGGGGCGGTGCGGCTGGCTGGAGGAGCCGGCGGCGGCTGGAGCCGGAGCGCGACGCCACGCGACCGCGGCTTCCAGAGCTCCGCCTGGCTGCCCCACCGCCGCGAGCCCTCCCGAGGCCTGGAGGAGTCCCGGCCGTCGGCCCCGGTCGTCGAGTCCTGAGACCGGGGACGCGCGCGGCGCCCCGAGCCTCCGCCGCTTCCTGCTGCGGGCGGGCGGGCGGGCAGGCGGGCGGGCGGGCGGCCTCCTCCGGCGCCTCCCTCCCTTCGCTGCGGCTCCTCAGGCTCTCGAGCCCGGGGGCGGCCTGTGGCGCGCGGCGCCCGCTCCGGACCGCGCGTCTTCGGACCTTAAGGAGAACATGCATTCGTCTTGGACTGTTTGAAATTCTTAGTTTGGGGTCCCCGCTCGCTCGCTTTTTTCCGCCCCGCGGATTTTCTGAGGGTTCCCCCCCACCTCTATCTTTTTTTTTTTTTTCATTTTCTCCCCTCGAGGCTCCTTTTGTAAACCTCCCCCCCCCTTTATGTTCGCCCAGCCCTCCACCCGCTTCTGAGTAGTGGGGGAGGAGGGTTCAGGCCTCCAGGTTCCCGCCCCACCGGGGCCCCGGGCGAACATGGGGGGCAAGCAGAGCACGGCGGCCCGCTCTCGGGGCCCCTTCCCGGGGGTCTCTACCGATGACAGCGCCGTGCCCCCGCCGGGAGGAGCGCCCCACTTTGGGCACTACCGGACGGGCGGCGGAGCTATGGGGCTGCGCAGCCGCTCGGTCAGCTCGGTGGCGGGCATGGGCATGGACCCCAGCACGGCCGGAGGGGTGCCCTTTGGCCTCTACACCCCCGCCTCCCGCGGGACCGGCGACTCGGAGAGGGCGCCGGGCGGCGGGGGGTCCACGTCGGACTCCACCTATGCTCACGGCAATGGTTACCAGGAGACAGGCGGCGGTCACCATAGAGACGGGATGCTGTACCTGGGCTCCCGAGCCTCGCTGGCGGATGCTCTACCTCTGCACATCGCACCCAGGTGGTTCAGCTCGCACAGTGGTGAGTCCGCGGGTGACAGAGGCCTTAAAGGGTGGAGTGTAAGGGAGGGCGCGCCGGGGCGCCCCAAACCTCTTCGTGTGCTAAGCTGTGGGTATGAAGCTAACTCCTGCCTTTCCCTTGGTCCCTCCTGTGCCAGAGGGTGAATAAGATCAAGTGGTTTAACTACTGCCTAGGGAAAAAGCTGTCTACCAGGCTGCGGGGCCGGGCGTTTTAGGACTACAGGCATGTGTTCACTTGTGGATGGCAGAGTGAAACCTGCCCATTGAAGTCCCATTTATTAGCATCGTGATCCTCAGAGAAGAGGTCTTCTTGTCTGGCTTACAGTTTGGACTCTTCATTTCTGCCACAGCAGCATGGTGTCTACCTGTCTGGTTAGGGAGGTAGTGTCTCCTAAACAAAGAGTGAAAAAAGAAATAAAACTAAGGGGCAAGTGGTTCTTAGATTAGGGTTCTTACCCTTGCTAGGAAAGGGAGGTGGCTAGTTTTCCCTGCCGGCTGGGTAGCTGTATAAATTGTTTAAAATGGAGCAGGAGGCTGGCTTAGACAGGTGTGGTCTGCTATATGGAAAGCCTTCCCTCTTTGGATTTACAGGACCAGGGTTCTGGTCTCCCATGCTGCATGCAGTAGACTTGGCTCAGTGACTCTCACATCCCTCCATCTTTTTTCTTCTGCTCCATGATAAGTGCCTGATCTTCTCGTGAATCTGCATCTTTTTTTTTTTTTTTTTTTTTTTTTTTTTTAAACAAAGCACCAGCAAGGTGGAGTATTATTGCCCTGCAGTTGGCACATGACTGGGGAGGAGGAAGATTGAAAGAATCTGGATGAATTCATTCTGTGCTCCTCTGGTGACAAGCCAGGAGAAGGCTGGAGGGGGATTTCCCAGGCTCTGGCTTGTAAGGCAGAAAAGGCCTGGCAGTCGCTTCTAGAGGAAAACAGGTCTGTCTGCTTGGCTGTCCTGAGAAGGCAAGGCAGGCTTCTGGAAAATTGGTCCAAGGGGTGTGAGACTGCTGTTTGCTAATTAGCAGTTGAAGTGAAGAAGTAACATTCAGACTCCTTTGGGTGAGTTGGGAAATTGTAGATACTGTGTAGGAGAAAGCATTCTCCTCTCTTTAGGGTACATTATGAAAGATTTACCTGTGGGATTACTCTTGTAGCTATTTCAAAACAGTAGGTTTTAGGGGGTTATCTCCTTTTTTTCATCCTTTTGGTCAAGTCCATAATCTTAAATTTTTGATATAACTTTGGTAGGGGTATAGTGACGAGTTTAGAGTCTCTCTGACTGTAATTAAACTGTTGGAAATCAAATACAAGGCATGTCTGCCTTCGGTACCCTTTAGGCATTTGGTTTGTGTTAGGCATCTTGGAATTAATAATCTTCCTATTTAGTTTGAGTCCAGAAGGAGTCCACTGTATTTGTGAGACTATTGTGATTACGCTTTTAAAACTGAAAATAGTGTAAATAGGTTCTCTGAAGTCACAGAGTGATTTTTGAGTGTGGCAAACAACTAACTTTATAAAGTCTTGTATGGAGAAGTGAGAAAATCTTACCTTTTGGGCAAGATTTCTTAAGTCTGTCTCTTACTAGAAACTTCTTTATCCTTGTTCCATCGCCAGGTTCCCTGATAAAGTTAGGCGCGTACAACTGAATTCCAAATTTTCACACTCTTTAGCTGTGAAGCCTTAGATTTCTCCCCCATCACACCCCCATTCAGGCCTGAGAGTAGGGAGCACAACAATAGGAATACAAGAAAAGCTGGAGATATTGATCTTTTCGGTGTCTCGAAAGTGTGTGTGGCAGGCTCTTGTTAACATTATAGGTAATACATTTATTTATTTGTTTGTTTTTAGTATATAGGATCATTCTGTCCTTTTGCAAGACTTTGAGCCCATTGAATGCCCCCCAGGGCATCCTGCAGTTCACCTCAAACTGCCTCCATAAATTCCCAGATGCCTTTTGCTGGGGTGGGTGTACCAGCCTGACCGAGAACCACTGTTTAAAGGGATTGGTTCTTTTGTACAAATAAAGTAATTAGCTTTTCCTGTACTTTTCACTTGAGGTGAGGGCTCATTTGCATCAGTGGCTCTGTCTCCTGGAACAGGCCATGGAATTTTCTGGGGCATCCTTTTCTCTCTTGTTCATGGCTGCAAGAAGAGAAGCCCTTTCTACTTTGGAGCCTTTGAGTTAGGTCTGAGCATCTTTTGCTCTTGAGTGGTAAGATTCCAGCGGTAGGGCTTTCGAGCTTGATTCACCAGATGCCTGGAAACTGATACAGTGTCATTACTTGTGTTTTCAAGGTGCTTTGGGGACTCCTCAGAGCGCAGAAAGCCGTCATTAGTGAAACAAGTCAAGGCTGTGGGCTTATGCTGTGTCTGGAAGTAGACTACTGAAGGGTTCCAGTCTTAGGTCCTCTTCTGAGTAGCTTTGACCTTGGACAAGACACAGCACCTTACTCTAGGCTGATCTTTGTTATTTTAAAAATAGATGTGGTAATCCTCAGTGGTGGCAGCTTGTAATGGTTGTTCTCCAAAACCCTATGAGAGGATATACTGCAATCACATTTGTCTTCCATGTTCCTGTGCCTTCCTCATGCTGTGACCCTTGAACATCTTGAGTTCTTTATGACAGAAATGTTTGTTCTTTCATTCTTCACATAGATAGCTCCTATGGACCCCTTAGGGCTCAACAGAAATTTCTCCTCAGAGGCCACTCTTAACATCTGGCCCTACCTGTGATTGTTTTCAATCATTTGTGCTAATCTTAATGGTTTTTGTTTTTATTTTTTTAGCATGTTTTATAAGCATTTATCGGCTTACTTATTTTTTCTTGTAGTTTGATTAAGTTCTCAGCTCTGTGAGACCAGAATGACCTTTGATTACTGCTGTAAGTCTTATACTGTGCCTGGCACAGGTATTTGCTGAATGAAAAAATGTGAATGGTTTATGTCCATCATCTCTGTCATCACTGTAACTCTACTCCCAGTTTGCAGGCGAGGTGAGGAACCCAGACAGCTGGCTGGTAGGTAGCAGAGGTAGGACTGGAATGCTAGCCTGACAGCACCAGAACCCTGGCTCTTTTTATTTAGTACTTTGTTTGGTTATTGTTTGTTTGTTTTGAGACAAGGTCTTAATATTTGACCCTGACCGGCCTCAAACTTATATAATACAGGTTGGTTTTGAACTTTTAATCCTTTTGCCTTCACCTGAATTGTTTCAGTTATAAGCATATGTTGCTTATGTCCAGCTGTGCTCTAAGACATCACTCTGGCCTCTCTCATCTGTAACTTAAGGAAGTAGTACCCTGGAAACTTACTAGCCAGTAAGTAGAAAGGCTAGGCTCATGATATGCCTGACTTAGAACCTTGAGCAGACCAGTCAAGTAGTCCCTGGTTTACCATATGTTCATCTGTAGATATCTGTCCTCCAGCAGAGTCCTTGTTGAGGGTCTTGTGTGACAGTATACACAAAAACAAAAGCCAAAGGAAATCCAAATGGAACATGGTGGTGTCTTAGAGACAATGGTGTTGTTCTGTGCCTGCTCTGTCTCCTTAGAACTTGATGGGCGGAGAGGTCTACATGTATGGGAACATAGGCCCCGGATGGAGGCTGGTGCTGTCTGGAGTCTGACCTACATCCAGTTCTCCCATAAATACTGCTGAGGAAAACCGCCTCGGAGAAGCAGTTACAGCCCTTTCCTTTCACTGTTCAGCTGCTGGTTTTGTTCTGAGGCGATTCTACAGCTTTTGGTTTTCTGATGCTACTCTGGAGGTCTTTCTTTTTTGTAGTAGTTCTGTTAACCTTGGAATAGGGGTTTCCAAATATGGAGAGAAAACATGAAATATCCATCATGTTAGGAGATGTTGTTATTTTCTGAGTTCTGCTGGAAAATGGCTGGCTATTGAGGGGTTTGGTCTGGCTTCTTAGTAATGTATATGTATATTCAAAAAATCTGAATTTATTCTGTATTTTCACTAAACCAACTGAGGCTGAGATGGAATGACTTTGCTAAGTGTCTGAATATGCTAGCAGGGTATCTTCTAAGTTCTATTTTGCTGTCACACTAGGATTTTCAAAAGGTTTAATTTTTTTCCTATTCTTAAATAATGAGGGACAGTTGCCAACTCTTAGGAGTGGATCAGAAAACCTTTGTGTCTCACTGTAGGTATGCTGGAGGTAATGGGCCTTTGTGAGCTTTCTGAAGAAGCAAAAGCATTCTGTGGTCCCCAAAGAGCTAGATCCATCCCCTGCCCAGCTTTGCAAGAACATTCTAACCTTAATGAAGACTTTGTTTTTAATGCAGGATTTTTGGCTTTTTATTACCATGAGGGGCTTATTTTCCACGCTTCCTTCAGGCAAAGATAATTTCCTAAGAGTCTTAGTTAACTATTCCTCACAAGATCTGAAAGGCATTGCAAGCAACAGTGGTTAAATTCTTAACATGGATGCTTTATGGATGTGTATATTTTTATATTACACAGACTCATCGCCAACTATGTCACAAGGAATACTGTGAGCCAGGGCATCCTTAACCAAAGAAAGAGTGCTAGCTCCATTCTTGAGAAAGAACATGCTGTGTATTCTACAAATGTGATGATATTCCATCTGAGCTCAATGGGCACTGAACTCAAGTTTTAGAATACCCAGTTATAGGCAGTAAGGTGGCTGAGCAGATAAGGGCACCTTGCCACCAAGCTGATGATCTGAGCTCAATCCCCAGAACGCACAAAGGTGGAAGGAGAGAACCAACTCTCCTAAACTGTCCTCTGACCTCCACATGTTCACATACAAACGTACACACATACATGCACACAAATAAAGTAAAAACTTGTGACACTTTAATTTGGCAGGAAAGACCTCATAGGGAACCAGTGTTGACTTAGATGGATATTGGTCCTGCTCTTCTTAAGCCTTAAGTTAGGTTAACCACAATAGGTCTCTGAAGTTGTGGTACTCGATCGAATCTTGAAGTTAGCCCCAAACCTGAATGCTAACTTTAGTTTCTAGAATGATAGGTTATGATTTTTATACATTTTCCCCCTCAAGTTTACTGTGGCCCAGTCGAAATCAAATGGTTGGGTCTTAGCAGTCCCTTCCCCCACTTTTGGTTTTTTCAAAACAGGGTTTCTCTGTGTATCCCTGGCTGTCTGGTATCTCATTCTGTAGACCAGGCTGGCCTTGAACTCAGACCCACCTGCCTCTGCCTCCCAAGTGCTAGGACTAAAAGTGTGTGCCACCACTGTCTGGCAGGTTCTTAGCATCTTAACATTATAGGCTTAAGTACTAGAAGAGGCTTATCAGAGACCTAGCAGTTTGTACTTTTTTAAGTTCTCATAAGAACCAGGTTTAGTGCTGTGGTGGTGGTGCATGCCTTTAATCCCAGTACTTGGGGGGCAGAGGCTGGTGATCTGTGAGTTCAAGGCTAGCCTGGTCTATAGAGTGAGTTTCATGACGGCCAGGGCTACACAGAGAAACCAAGGTGGGGTTGGGGGAGAGAGAACCAAGTTTATCTTTGTATCCAGAGTTGGGTTCCTGTCTCTGGTGTGCTGTTTGGATAAGGAGTAAAGACCAATGATCAAGTAGGAAGTTGATAAGGAACCAAATTTCATCTTAAATCAGCAGCGGGAACAGTTTCTGAACTGATAGCAAGTTTACTTTGAGATATCCCTGGCTTGGAAGGCAAGCGAAAGGGTGAAGTCACAATATCATGTGACTCAAGGTGAGGTGAGGCATGATGAGAATTTATAGTGTACTCTCTGACATATAACAAGAATTAAACTGGGCGGTGGTGGTGCACGCCTTTAATCCCAGCACTGGGAGGCAGAGGCAGGCGCATCTTTGTGAGTTCAAGGCCAGCCTGGTCTACAGAGCGAGATCCAGGAAAGGCACAAAGCTACACAGAGAAACCCTGTCTGGAACTGCCCCCCCCCCCAAAAAAAAAAAAATTGAACAGATACATACAGGAGCTCTCCTGATAACTGTGAATGACTCCAGAGTATTCCTAAATTTGACTGGGCCTGGTGTTCTCTGTGGAGCCTCAGGACAATGCAGATGACTGGACCCCAATCCTAGAGTTTAGTAGAGCTGAGGAGAATTTGTAACATTCTGAGAATGTAGTTAGTGTAGCATCTACTCAGCTCTGTCATGGATTTCATTTTCCCTTCTGAAACAGAAAGAACTTGGTCTTTTTTGGGTGTGTTCATTAGCATTGTTTTTTGATATTTCTAAACTAGTTAGATATTTTCTAGACAGGATCCATACAAGTATTTTTCACCAGCAAGAGCATTCTTCATAATTTTTTTTTCCCCACATGGAGCTAAGCATTTGTCTCCTACATAAAGGCCTAAGCCAGTCTGCCATGGTCTTGAGAACAGACAGTAATTAGCAGCGTCCTCCTGTGTGTGCCTCCCCCTCCTTTTCCTGTAAGGCCCAGTCCCCGTGGGCTGTCGGTACCACTGAAGGGCCGGCCTACTGAGTTGTGGCCTCTCACATACAGGCCCAGCCCAGAGCTGCAGAGGTCAAGAGCTAGGACAAATGACACTAAAGTGGATACATTACCCAGTTTCTTCCATATTCCCCTCCCTGTCTCAAAGCAGGAGACCTGCCTGTGCAGAAACTGGTTGCACTAAGACATTCATTTAGTCAATTGATAATTATTGAGTACCTGCCGTATACCAGGAAGGTAGGTGCCGGGAACATCTTTTTTTTTGTTTTGTTTTGTTTTGTTTTGTTTTGTTTTTCGAGACAGGGTTTCTCTGTGTAGTTTTGTGCCTTTCCTGGAACTCACTTGGTAGCCCAGGCTGGCCTCGGACTCACAGAGATCCGCCTGTCTCTGCCTCCTGAGTGCTGGGATTAAAGGCATGCGCCACCACCACCCGGCTTGCCGGGAACATCTTAAAGATTAACATTCTTTTCAAGAATCTTTGCTTTTTTACTCCCCCGCCCCACCCCCACCCCCCCAGACAGGATTTCTCTGTGTAGCCCTAGGCTGTCCTGGAACTCACTCTGTAGACCAGGCTGACCTCAAACTCAGAGATCCGCCTGTCTCTACCTCCCTAGCGCTGGGATTAAAGCCTTTCTTTCTTTTTAAGAGTCTCTTCTCCTCAAGCTTTAGGTTTTATCTTCTTGATCGGCTCTCTGGTGTGTAAACACACTCAGGTGTGTGAGGCTGCTGTACAGGTGTTTCTTCTGAACTCTTCAGTGACTGTCCATTTTCTAAACCCTATTTCTGGGCTGGGCAGGTGATCTTTGTGTTTCTAGCAGACTAAGAAATGTCTCAAGTGACCTAGTACCAGGGCTCTCTTGTCTTCTCAAAGAGAACATCTAAAGAAGGGCTATTTTTTAGAATTGTCATTTTATCCTTGGACTTCAGTATCTTTGTTATGCCTTTGTTTTCTGGTTACTGAACACTAGAAGCATGGTTTACCACTTTTCTATGTCTGTCTTCGTTAAGGGAAGTTCCCCTTGGTCTGCTAAGTGTAGGTTTCTGAGCTCCATGGTGTCGATACTCCAGTGCCCCCTACCCCCATTGCTTTAGACTGAGGTAAAATACATATAATAACATTTGCCGTCTTCACCTTTTTTGGTTTTTCAAGACAGGGTTTCTCTGTGTAGCCCTGACTGTCCTAGAACTCACTCTGTAGAGCAGGCTGGCCTCGAACTCACAGAGAGCCCCCTGCCTCTGCCTCCCGGTGCTGAGGTTAAAGGTGCAGCTGAGTGGAGCGGTAAGGACTGCAGTAAGGGACTGTCAATGTTTGTCTGTGACTGTGGTTTCACTTAGCTAATGCCCTTACCTTCAGCCACGTTGTATCTCCTGTCAGAGTTTCCTTCCATTTCAGGGTTGAACATTACCTACCACACAACGTGTGTTACAAAGTGTATAATACAGAATGTATGCCACATTTTGCTTCTCTGTGCATTTGTCACTGACACACGGATTGCGTCCATGTTGTTGTGGCTGATACTGTTGGGAATGTACAAATTTAGACCCTAATTTTGCACCACCACCACCACCACCACTCCAGTGACGGGGATGTTTCTAGGCTCTAAACCACTGAGCCATATCCCCAATTTTTTCTTATATACCCAGGAGTAAAATTGCTGGATTGTATTTTCTATTTTTTTGAGATAGTGCCTCATGTAGTTCAAACTGACAAACTCACTGTGGAGCTGAGGATAAATGTGAACATCTGACCCCCTGCCTCCAGCTCGAGTGCCAGGATTACCTGCCCGGTTTGTTTGGTGCTGGTGATTGAACTTGGCGTCATACATTGAAGGCAAACACGACCAAGTGGAACCATGTCCCCAGCCCCTCTGTTTTGGAACCATTGTCCCCTTTCTCTCGGGTCTTGGCTGTATTGCTGGGGGATGTTCTGGAATTCACTGTGGAGACCCTGCTGGCTTAAACTCAGAGATCTGCTTGCCTCTGCCTCCTGAGTGCTGGGATTATAGGCATGGAATCACTTTTTTTTTTGGATAATAGCTAACCTAATGAGTGTGATGTTGTAGTTTACACTTCTGTCATATGATTGATGAGTTTTTTTTCCTAGTCATTCGTGCATCTTTGTAGAAATATGTGTTCCTGTCATTTGCCTATGTAATTTTTTTTTCATTTCATGTATATGGGTGTGTTCCCCCCCCTCCCCCCAATATCTATGCACTACATTTGTGCTTGCTACTTTTGGATTCCAGTCTCCCAGAACTGGAGTTACAGAAGGTTGTGAGCTGCCAGGTGGGTTCTGGGAATTGAACCTGGGTCCTCTGGAAGAGCAGCTAGTGCTCTTAACCACTGAGCCATCTCTCCAGCCCCTCCTCTGTCTATTTTCGAATCAGGTTAGGTTTTTTTGTTTTGTTTTGTTTTTTGGTTGATTTTTCGAGACAGGGTTTGTGTGTAACAGCCCTAGCTGTCCTGTAACTAGCTCTGTAGACCAGGCTGGCCTTGTGCTTGCAGAGATCTGCCTGCCTCTGCCTCCCAAGCAGAGAATTAAAGGCGTGCGCCGCCACCGCTTGACTGTTTTTTCTTTTATCCTCATTTTTAATGTTGTTTTCAGTAATTTACTAAAGCCTTGTATGATAGCCAACAGCAGTGACTGTTATTCCCAAGAATAACTAATAAACCTTTATTACTTTTTGCACAAAAAGAAGAATTTAAAAGGTTCATGTTGAGATGATTTTTTTTTCTTTTTGTTTTATTGAGAAACTATGACAACTGGCTGTTAGATAATGCCTTAATTTCTGAGAGGCTACTTGGTGAAATAAATGTTGCCGTGAGCGTGTGTGCACGTGCGCTTTGTCATCTTGATCTTGTTGAATTAGACTCATAATATGGCCCCAAAGTTCTTGTTTGTAGTACCCTTCCCTCTATAAAATATGATTAAAACATGCTTCACAAACAGCTGTTCTAAAATTACTCACTTCCATATTGTGTTACTGTATATCTTCTAAGGTCAAAGGTGACTTCTTAGCATGTGGGAGAAGCAGAGCTACTCAGATGATTTGGGACAGAGCTAGAAAGTCCCACAACCCCAAGCCTGTGTGGTCAATTTGCCCACAGTTCTGAGCTCTTTGGAGACATTTTTGTTTGTTTCCATCTCCAGTAACTTTTTTCCTTTAGAGAAGAGCTAGTTAGGATTCGTTTATCCTGATACTCCCCCGAGGCCGGGAAATTCTACAGGAACTTAAAGGAACCCTTGGGATTCCACACTAACAAATTAGTTTTGTGAAATACTGTTTATTCTGTTTATTTACACCCTCAAAGATATAATACCACTTATACTAGCTAGAAGGTTTTCTAAAACACCAGTCACTGCTGTAACAACCATCCCCAAATTCCCATGCAAACCATCGATTATTGGATTGACTCAAATCTGGTCAAATAGGGCTGAAACTTCTATACCATTGTAACCAGATGCCCTGGAGAGCTGTAGGTAAGTCTTAAGACTTGTGGTGAGGGCTGGCTTGCAAGCTAACTGCCTTCCATCTTAATGTCTGACAGGCCCAGTTATATGAGCCGAGTTTAATCAGTCCTACCTGTTCTTTCAATCTGAAGGCCAAATGCAGCACAAAAAGCTAAGTGAATATAAACATCTCCTGTGTTTGGGTATAGGACTCTCCAGTGAAGTGGCAGACCTATGAAAAATACTATTATGAGCTGTTCTATTTTGCTGTGGCTTTGGAAAACCTTTGGATTTCTTTACTGAAATTTGTTTAGGGAAAAAAATCTTTTTAATGAAACAGTGTGAGTCACAAAGCAGCCACCCCTTCTTATAATAGCATTTCTCACCAGAGGAATTTTTGGTAGCTGCTGGGGGGAGGGATGTGAGTAGGTTGTGGATGATACATCCCTTGGTAGAACATAGCCAAAGGCTGCTACATGACAGCTCTGGTGCTTTCCTTGCTGACACCAAGCTCTGAATTCAAAATGCAGGACAGCAGAACAGAACAGAGAAACTTGGGTTAGTGAATGGATAACAGCAGCATGAACAATGAGATTGGAGCCTCGACATTGTAAATCAGTTCAAATCCCATTGCAGTGTAAAAGGATCATGCAACAGGCCTGCAGTCAGAGTCCCGATCCATACAGAGCAGAATATCGGCTTTCTGGGTTAGGGGATGGCAGTGGACCTAATGATGCCCATTTGAGGATCACAGGTAGTTTCTTTCCTTCACTCTCTGCCCATTTCCAGATTGAAATTACAAAGTGGAGGCATCTTCATTCTAAGGGTGGATTTGTAGAATTCGTCTTTGCCCTTAAAACTTTTGGTTCAAAATGGGGTCATATTAAATTAAAATGCTTCTGCATAGTAAGGAAAGTGATTACCAGGCCAGCCTGCTCTATAGAGAGAGAGTTTCAGGACAGCCAGGACAATGCAGAGAAACCCTTTGTTGAAAAAAAAAAAAAAAAAAAGATAGTTTATAGAATGGTAGAAAATCTGCCAGCTATTGATCCAACAAGAGATTAATATCCAGAATATATAAAATCACAGAACAAACAAACAAAAAAACCCCACTTAGCTGGGTTGTAGTGGCCCACACCTTTAATACCAGCACTTGGGGAGTGAGGGGCAGAGTCAGCAGGATCTCTGAGTTGGAGACCAGACTGGTCTACAGAGCGAGTTCTAGGACAGCCAGGACTACACTGAGAAAGCCTGTCTCGAAAAATCAACAAAACAAAACAAAATAGAATTTAGAATAGGGCTGGAGAGGTGTCTTAATGATCAGGAGCATTTTCTGCTCTTTTAGAGGACCCAGGTTCTATTCCTATAGCATCCTCATGCTGTCTGTCTTACAACTGTGTAACTCCCAACTCCATGGTGTTCCAATGCCCTCTTCTGGCCTGTGAGTGCTGCATGCATATGCTGCACAGATGTACATAGAATCAAAACTTACATTAAGAAGAAAATTTAGAATAAGATACCAGTATTCAAAAGCACTTGCCCTACACCTGTCTCCAAACCCAAGATTAAGTTTGAAGGTTTTTGGGGGGTTGTATTTGTTTGGAGCTAGGGCCTCATGTATTCCAGTCTAGCCTTCCCCTCATTATATAGCTACAGTTGACTTTCAACTTCTGATTCTCCTGCCTCTGCCTCCCTACTGCTGGGATAGCAGACATGAATAACTTCTTGGGTTATGTGGCCCTGGGGATTGAACTTAAGGCTTCATGCATGCTGGCAAGCATTCTGTTTATTGAGCTAACCCCCATTACTTATTTTAGAGACAATAAAGTCTTGCTTATACTGGCCTATAACTTTGAAACCCATGCTGGCCTCAAACTAGCAATCCTCCTGACTCAGCTTCCTCCTGTTGGGTTTATAGATAAGAACCACCACAGCTATCTCTTGAGTCTTAGTTCTAACTGTCATCTTCTTCATTGACTCACAGTTCCACAGGCCTCATTTCCGAACCACGGCTTTATGTAAGATGTAGACACAGGAAAATCTGACAAGTTTTACAGCTTTTAAGATTTGAAAAGTCATGGCTGACTCCTTTTTGTGTTTTTCTGACTTTGTACTTTTTTCCCCCCCACAAAGCCTCATACCAGTTCTAAGTCTCCAGGGCTCAAAAGGGGGAAACAGGAAATCCATATTTGATGCCTGAGAACCAGCAACAACTAATAGAGAAAGGGCACCAGTCCTTGGAGGGAGAGTTCTGGGCCTGGGGTGACCTGTATCCGTTCCTATACAACTTAGGTTGTGTAGTAGAAACTCAACTTTTCTGTGATGTCATCATTATAAAGTAGCTTTCTGTCTGAGGAGCAAAACACTCAAGGAAAGGGGTGTTCTATCTAGCAGTAGGAGTCACTCTCCTGTTTCTCTTACTTGGAGACTTGCTGGATGCTTATCTTCGGATCCCAGCTGCAGCCTGAAGCCCTTCCTCTTTCCTCCCCTTTCCTCTTAGTAATGAACTCTCAAGATTTTAGTCTTGTGGTTGGTGAATGGGTAAGTCAGATGGTCGGTGCTGTTTCGGTTCTTGTTTTACTTGTACATTTCAGGAAATCAGATAGTGCTGTGACTGAATAGGGTCTCTTCGGTGCCTAAATGTTTTCAAACTAGGAACCATTTCAGGAATTCAAAAGTAATATACTTAATAGGCAAATGATAATTAAAACATAGACATAATTGTGTATGTCCTTTCCATTCTCATTTTATCCATTCCTCCTCAACAATAACCATTGCCCTGACTGTGGTGTTTATCCTGATATATATGTGTAAGTGTATAATATATATCATATACATATATGTCATCTATGTATGCATGTATGTGTATATATGTTATTTTAGCTGCTTACATTTGTCCAGAACTGTATTTATTGTACTTGTTAATTTTTTATACTTTGCATAGACTGCATCCTAATGTCGAAATGTGTGTGTGTGTGTGTATAACAAAACAGATTTGCAGTGTATAACTTGGTTTAACTTGCTACCACAGTAGTTCACTTCCATTTCCATACTATTGGATGACTTTACATTACCATCTGTTGTTGTTCCCTTCTTAATAAATATTAAAATTGTTTTCACTTGCTTCAAGAATGTTTTCATGTTTCCTTAGCTTTTTTTTTTTTTTTTTTTTTTTTTTTTTTTAAAAACAGTTGTTATGTAGCCTGGGTAGGTCTTGAACTCACTTTGTATAGCTGGCGATGGTCTTGAACCCCTGATCCTTCTGGCTACCCCTCCCAAATGCTAGGATTCAAACATGCCGCCACCACACCTGGCCTCCTTACACTCTAATGAGTTTTTCTAGGGCACAATCTTAGTCATGAATAGCTAGGTCATGGAGGTGTGTATATGTGTATCTTTAGCTCTGAATTAAATAGTACCCAATATATGTCTGGTGTGCTTGTACCAGTTTGTACTCTCCAGATAGCATGCTTTCCTTCCTTTGTGTTTTTGTCTAAAAGTTTAATAGGATTGGGCCTGTGGTGGGTGTAAATGGCATATCATTATTTGTTATTGTATTTGTTATTAATACATTTGATAAAATGTATTTACATATATGTTAATATTGTATATTTAAGCATAATTTTTCAATTGTGAAATACTTGCTCATGTCTTTTTGTAGCACAAATTCTAATTGGTGTTAATAATAAAAACCCAGAGTTAATATAGGGGTAAATGCTGAAAGATGAGAGAGACAAAGGAAAAAGCCACAGCCACTTCTTACCTCCCCTGAATTCTCAGCCTGAAAGGGGGCAAGCTCCTGTCTTCTCCCACCTTTATATTCCTCTCTCGGCCCAGCCATTACTTCCTGTCTCCACCTCCCTAGTGCTGGGATCAAAGGTGTGTGCCACCACTGCCTGGCTCTGTTTCTCTTTTACACTGGATCAGTCTTGCATCTCTCACTCATGTTATTATTAGGTGGCTCACCCTTCCTCTAACACCTCTCTCTCCTTTATTTATAGCATATATATGCACTTGTATTTTTGTTCCATAGTTTTTGTGTGGAGTTTAGAGGACAGCTAGGGTTCCTGGGATTGAACTCAGGTCATCAGGCTTGGTACCAAGCACTGGTTCTTTCTTGTTTTTGCTCTGCTGTCACTTGTAATATAGAAGTATCCTCTATTTGGGTTTATTTCTTTATTCTCTGATTTCATGTGGTTAACTCAATTTTAATATGACTGACTAGTCATATTTTCTTTCATGGCATATGCATTTTGTGTGGTAAATATTTTCTTTCCCTGAAATTTTTGGCTTTCAGGGCTGGAGAGATGGCTCAGAGGTTACGAGCACTGGCTGCTCTTCCAGAGGTCCTGAGTTCAATTCCCAGCAACCACGTGGTGGCTCACAACCATCTGTAGTGAGATCTGGCGCCCTCTCTGGTGTGCCGGCATATATGCAGACAGAACACTGTATCTATAAAAAATAAATCTTTTTTTAAAAATTGGCTTTCATATTTAAAAACTTAATATATGGAGAATTAATTTCTTGTTTGTTGTTTTCTCAGAATTTGATATAGCTCTGGCTATACTCAAACTTGCTACATAGCCAAGGTTGGCTCCTGTCTCCACCTCCCAAGGACTGTTATTATAGGGGTATGCTGCTACTTCCAAATGTTGAGAATGAACAGATTTTTCTCTTTTCATGTGAATAACCGGCTTTCTCAACGTCCTGTTAGCAGTATCAAGGCTTTCCTCTCTGGTTTGTAGAGCCACCTCTGTCCTGTCAAGTCTTTCCAGGCATATTTCTTACTGGCTTGTTCTGTCCCATGGATCAATTTGTCTATCCTTGTGCTGACACTGTCTTGATTACTATAGTTTTTTGTTATTTGTTTGTTTTTGAGACAAAGTCTCTATTATGTATCTTTGGCTGTCCTTGAACTCACTCTGTAGACCAGGCTGGCCTCAGACAGAGATCCACCTGCCTCTGCCTTCTGGGTGCTGGGATTAAAGGTGTGTGTACCACACCTAGCTGTGTGGCAAGGGCAAATCCTTTCCCTTACTGAATTCTTTTTCAGGACTATTGGCTAAGTGAAACTTTGCAGGGTTCCAATAAGGGATCAAGATGGGAGCAACAAAGTGAAGCCCGAAGTTCCAGGGATCACTGTTTATAGCTGGGATTCTTAGTGGCAGGATGTGTGGTACCCCCGCCCTAATGGGCAGTTTCATGTTTTTCCTCTGCTATATTGCACAAACAACATCTCCCTGTGTCTTTATATCACAGAGAGCAGTTTTGAGTGTTTCAGACAACAATAAAAACAAAAACTGCCTGACTATTTTGGGTACTTTTTGATTCCAGACAAATTTTAGGATCTGTTTTATTAATATCAGTGAGCAAAAGGAATTGAACTGTTGAGATTTATATCCTCATCACAGACTCATTTGCCATGTTTTTGTTGTTAATTTTTCACTGGCTTGTTTTTCTGTTTTTGAGTTCCAGGTTTCCTGGACGTATGGCAATCCTTTTACCTTAGCCAAGATTACAGTGGTGTGTCCCATGCCCACTTCATTTGCTGTCTTTATAAACGGATGAGACTGGATTTACAGATAAGAATTGATTTTTTTTTTTTTAAGATTTACTTATTTTATTGTGTGTGTGTGTGTGTGGGTGTTGTACCACATATGTGCCTGGTGCCCATGTAGGCCAAAAGAGGATGTCAGATCTCTCAGAACTGGAGCACACACACAGTTGTTAGCCACCATGTGGATGCTGGGAATTGAACCTAGATCATCTGAAATGCAGACAGTGTTCTTAACTGCTGAGCCATCTCTCCAGCCCCAAGAATATAATTAAAAAAATTTTTTTTTACATATTTTCAATTTATGAAATTATTTTCAGGCCGGGTGGTGGTGGCGCATGCCTTTAATCCCAACACTCAGGAGGCAGAGGCAGGCAGATCTCTTATGAGTTTGAGGCCAGCCTGGTCTACAGAGTGAGATCCAGGAAAGGCGCAAAGCTACACAGAGAAACCCTGTCTCAAAAAACCAAAAAAGAAAAAAAATATCTTCAGAACTTTTACAAACAGATTCACACACCTACTGTTAATATTCTGATCCGCCCCTTGAAATCCTACCCTTGCCTCCGCCCTCCATCTTGATGTAAAAGCCTCATTGGAAGGGAAATCTCCCCTTCCTCTCTTTCTCTTCCACTTTTCTTCCCACAAGTTGCACACCTTCCCCCTCTCCCTCCCTCCCTTTCCTTCCTCTTTCTCTTTCTGTCTCTCTTTCCTATCTCTCTCTTCATCTCTCTATTATAATAAACTCTCCATGTGGATACAGCAGCTGAGTTGTGAGTTACTGGTCGCCATGCCCGAATGGCATGCATCTGCCCAGCCCACCGGGGCATCTGCTGAGCATGTTTCCTGGCATGCCCGGGATACCCTCAGGGGTCCCCCCTCGCAATAATTCATAATACCTACAGCTTTAAAACTCCTTGGATATTACCAGAAAAACAAATAATTGACAAGCATTACGTTCTTGGCTCTGTAAAGCAGCTTAAGATCTTAAACTAGAATTGGCAAGTCTGAAAAGTCCACATTGACCTGCTCCTGGGAAGATGAGTATCATGTGATCTTAAAAGTGACAAGGTCTGAAGGGGTGTTAGGCCTAACACTGAGACCTACTTTAATCAGAATTTTTTGTGTGAACCAAAATAGATATAGCCTCTGCTATGTCTTGGTACTTTGATGCAGTCTGTTGAAAGGCGGCTTTTAAAAAACCCTTTTAGGGGGATGGAGTGATGCTCAGCAGTGAGGAATGCTTGGCTGCACTTGCAGAAGACCTGGGTTCAACTCCCAGTACCCACATGGTGGCTCACAAGTCTGTAGCCCTAGTTGCAGAGAATCCAATGTTCTCTTCTGGCCACTGAGGGCACCATGCATACATGTGGTGCATAGACACACACACACACACACACACACACACAGGCAAAACACATAGACACATAAAATAATTTAAAAACTTTTAAAAAATGATTTATTTTTTATTTTACATGCATTGGTGTTTTGTTTGTATGCATGTCTGAGAGTATCAGATCTCCTGGAGTTGGACTTATAGACAGTTGTGAGCTTCATGTGGGTGCTGGGAATTGAACCTGGGTCCTTTGGAAGAGCAGCCAGTGCTCTTAAACGCTGAGCTGTCTCTCCAGCCCCTTAAATATTTTTGTTTTTTTTTTTAATATATAATTTATTTTATGTGCACTGGTGTTTTGCCTACATGCATGATTGTGTGAAGATGTCATATCTTAGAGTTATAGACAGTTGTGAGCTGCTATGTGGGTGCTGGGATTTGAACCTGGGTCCTCTGGAAGAATATTCAGTGCTTTTTTAAAGACACTATTTTTTTTTTTTTTATGGAGACAGGATCTCACTTTGTAGCTCTCGCCTAGCACTTCCTGGCACTTGCTATATATCCCAGGCTGGCCTTGAACTCAGATCCACCTGCTTCTGCCTCCTAAGTGTAGGGATTAAAAGTACCTACCACACCTAATCCCAGCACTGGGGAGGCAGAGGCAGGCAGATCTCTGTGAGTTCGAGGCCAGCCTGGGCTACCAAGTGAGTTCCAGGAAAGGCGCAAAGCTGCACAGAGAAACCCTGTCTCGAAAAACCAAAACCAAAACAAAACAAGTACCTACCACCAACCCAACCTGGCCATGCGTTTTGTTTCCTGTCTTCCATCAGATAAGCTGGATTGTCTTTATCCTATACTTCCATCTACACCTTTCTCCATTCCCTACCATCTGGAAGCTTTCAGTTCTTTCAGTTGCTCCTCTGAAATTTTTGGCCTGCATACTTCAACGAAATCTAAAGTTAAATCATTATCTCTACTCTCTTCCTAAATAAGAACCCACAGTTTGTGTTACACATTGCTTTGGTTCCGTATTATAATCCACTTTGTTTTCATACGCTAGAATTAGTTATTGCTATTCTTATTTGATACGTCTGCTCACTTGGATTCACCCACCTGCTTACCCTTCCTCTGCCTCCTGTTCTTTCATCTTACTTCATTCTGAGCTACTCTCCCTGTCACCAGAGGTGGCCTGTACAGGTGCTTTGTCATTCTACTGCTAAACTGTTGTTGTTGGTTTTGTTTTTTTTTTTTTTTCCAAATACATTATTTGTCATGACATTGGATAATTTATCTGGGTTTAAAAATAAAGTCTGGGTTTGTAGGTTTTTCTTTTTTTTCTTCTCTCAACAGTTTTACTGCTGTGTTTTGTTTAGTTCCTAAATTGTAGTGGTGAGGTCTCTTTCTAAGCTCTTTGGACTAATCTTTTGTCTGCTGCTCAATTCCCTTTGTTCTTGGTTTTCTTCAAGCTTACTATAATGTGATCCTCACTTGATTTACCTTTATTTGTCCTGTTTGTTGTTTGTACTTGAATATAAGATTTCATAGTCTTCAAAGCACTTAAGAAAGTGCCTTGCATTTATATCTACAATTTTTTTTGTTTTTGCTTTTTGTTTTTTGAGACAGGGTTTCTCTGTGTAGCCCTGGCTGGCCTGAAACTCACTCTGTAGACCAGGCTGGCCTTGAACTCAGAGATCCACCTGTCTCTGCCTCCTAGTACTGGGATTAAAAGTGTGGACCACCACTACCCAGCTCTTTAATTTTCTCATCTCTGCCTTCCCATGACATAGATTGTTTCTTCACCCACTTTTAATTTATAGCTTTATATTTCATTGAACTACATTTTAGGTTCCTTGCAGTACTAAAGGTTATTTACTTCTTGCCTTCAGTTGTATAAAAACAAACAGAAATGAGCAAATCACCTTTTTAATGCGTTTCTTGTTTTCCCTCTTTGAGAAAGTAAGTGGGGTTAGCTGGCTGCTTTCTTTTACCTCCTCTTCCTGCTCAGAACTCCATGAAGCCTTATCACTCTGGCATCATGCTGTTAAGCAAACAAGCACCATGAACACCAGGGCAGGCAGGAAGCTAGAGCCCAGCATGGCTTTGTGCTCCACTCCCAGAGGAAGAGCAGCTCCTGAGTCATGTGGGGAAACCTTACAGCATTGTACCTCTGGGGGCTCACAGCTGTGCAGGAATCTGTTTCTATAGCAACAGAAGGCTTAACTCTTCCTCCGTTCTCAGAATATGCAGAGAAGTGACATGATAAACTTTGAGAGCATTCTGTGCTCTAGGCAAGCTAGATTCATTTTCTCCCTTCTAGACCAATTGTCCAGTACAGTGGCCAGTAGCTACGGGTGGTTATTTAAATTACAATTAATTCAATCTAAAATTCTGTTCCATGATTTTTAGTTTGTTTTTATTTTTGAGACAACATCTTAAGAAATTGCTTTATTAGCCTCGACTGGACCACATTAGATAGTCCAGCTTGGCATTGAATACAAGGCCGTCCTCTTGCCATACCCTCCCAAGTGCTGGGAATATTGTACACCACTGTGCCAGGTTCAGATTCCATTGCTGAGTCACATGAGCTACATTTCCAGGATTTAGCACCTACAGATGGCTAGGGAGTGTCACAATTGGGTGACACACATAAAGAACAGTTCCACAATTGTACAGTTCTGTAGACGGTACTGTAATAAACTCCTCCACAGCATCCTCACAGTCAACTCCTTTGTTAAATGTGTGATTTCAATTGCCCTCCCGGTGCCTAGAGTCTGGAAGGCTCTCTTTTGAGTTACCATCTTTCTGTACCAACTGTATATTAAAAGAATCCGGAGAGGATATTGAGTCTAAAAATGGCTTGTGGTTCATTGATGATCCCAAGCCTGCTCCTTTTACCTATAGTTTGGTATGATGCAAAGAGGAGAAACCAGGTAAATAGAAAGGTCATGTTAAGTAAGCTTTGGGGAGAGTAAAGACTAACTTCTACATTGGCTTATTGGTCTTAATCAGCTGTGATTAAGCTGAGATGGAGAGGACAAGTTTGTGAGATGACTGGAGAAAGCTAACTCATCTTAATGAAAAGTGTGTGTGTGTGTGTGTGTGTGTGTGTGTGTGTGTGTGTATTATATTCATGAAAATATAATGGAACAAATTGTTTTACATGCTGGCTTAAATACCCGCGGCCCCCCCACCACCTTTTTTTGAGGCAGGATCTTACTCTGTAGCCTGACTGGCCTAGACCGTGCTATGTAAGTCAAGCCAGTCTTGAACTCACAGAAATCTGCCTGCTTAAAGGTGTCAGCCACCAGACTGCCTAAAACGCCTTTCCCGGGGCTGGAGGGAGGACGGCTTAGCAGTTAAGAGGCTGCATTGCTCTTGCACAGGACCAGAGGTGCTTCCCAGCACCCTCTTCCGTCTTTTTCAGGCGCTCGCGCACACACACACAAAATAAAAAATAAAATCTTAAAACCTTTGGGAGCTGGCTCAGTGTATGAGGAACTTGCTGCATGTCATAGTTTGCTTCAGCTGTCAGCTTGAAACATTTGGGAAGAGGGAACCTCAGTTTTTGAGTTGCTTCCATCTGCTTAGCCTGTGGACCTGCCTCTGGGTGTTTTCTTGATTAATTCTAGGCACACAAGGGGCAGTGCCATCCCATAGGTGGGTGGTGGTCCTGGGTTATATAAGAAAGCAAGCTGAGCAAGCCAAAGAAGAGAGAAAACCAGTAATAAGATCTTACTGAAATTTGACTCGGGTTGGAAGTTCCTTATAAGGAAACCATCTTCCTCTTCATCCTTTGGAGTTGCCATCTCAATTCTCCTTTGAGTTGTTATAGAATGGTTTAGAGGGAGACACACTCATCCACTCTGAATCTCATTCCCATTCACATATAACAGCATTTTACTCCAGAGAGACCAAGGTTAAGAATAGTGTAGGTCACACTAGAGCTAGCCCAGGGAACAGAAGGAAGAGCTATCCTAGTTTTGGCTCGTGACAGACAATGCCAAAATTTTCTTCGCTCAATTATGGAGCTCTAATGGAGACTCAGAGTCCTTCCTAACACAGTGTTCCAGGTGCCCACCATTCATACCAACCTGTGACATTGCCATGCCTTTTGTTGCTCTCCTTTGCTAGGAATTTGAGGCTTGGGGTTTGTGTTCAGAGAAAGATTGTGTGTGTATGCTGGTAATGTAAGGCAGATGCATTTTAAAGAATGAACCATCATGGCCCAAGGCACAGAATCGGTACCTAAGTGAAGATGAAGCTAAGAAGAGTGTGATTTGGGATGTGTTTAGTTCATGACGATGGTTTTGTAGGATTGGCAGAGGTGGCTTGGGGTTGACTTTGGAATAAAAGAATCTGAAGACAAAAAGACAGTTTGTGAGCTGAAAGGGGAGAATTCAGAAAGAATTCAGAGGCAGCATTTGTAAAGAGAAGTCATAAACGAAAAACAAAATGTCCTTCAAATGATGAGTACTCTGTGGAAACAAAAGTTAATCGAACTTGGTGCTTTCTAAATGAGAGATTTTTTTAACTGGATAAATCAAGACCCAAAAGTTCCTACATTTTTTTTATCACAAAAATCACCAGTTTTCAAACATTAGAATAGAAAGTGTAAGCCTCCCTTCCAAACTTCTGTATTTCTCCAGATGTTTGCCCCTGCAGATGCACGTTTGTGAATAAAACACATGATGCTTACTTCAATTCCTCTTCATCGTTCCATGGAATTCCATGCTGTGTGAATTATATTCTTGTTTCTGTTATATAATTTTCTAGAAATTTTTCTTTTCTGGAAGTTACACTGTTTATAGGAACTCTCTCTTTGTCTGTCGGGCCATCGTGACTGCCTTTGCTGGAGAGATCATATCTCCCATCTCTGGAAGTTGTCAGAAGAACCCATAGGGAAAGATCACATAGCATATCCTCTGAGCTTAGTTTGTTCTTAGGGAGTATTGAGTTATAAGCTAGAAAGTATTCAGAGCTGGGACTGGAGCGATGGCTCAGTGGTTACTGCTCTTTCAAAAGACCTGAGTTCAGTCTCCAGTACCCACATAAGGCAGCTCACAACCTCCTGTACTTCCAGCTTAGGGGGTCTGAAGCCTCTGACCTTGGAGTGCACATGCTCTCAGCTGCACATACCTCCCACCCTTCTACACTCATACACAACTAAAAGTAAAATCATTTATTTGTTTGTTTGTTTATTTATTTCCAGGCAGGAAATGTGTAGCTCTGCCTGTCCTGGATCTCACTCTGTAGAACTCACAGAGATCCACCTTCCTCTGCCTCCTGAGTGCTGGGATTAAAGGCTTGTGCTGCCTCTGCTGCTACCACTCAGTTTAGAGCTTTTTTTTTTTAAGTCTAGAGCTGGGCACCAACTGCAGGGAATATGTGGTAATAAATGATGCCAGCTGCGGACTCAAAGAGCCTATCTTTTCCAGCCCTTGGTTCTGGGCCTGACTTGCACACAGCTGCTTTGCATTTTTCTATCTAGAGGGATGATTGCTTCTGCCAATGACTAGACTAGGGCATAAAGGTTTTGTTTGTTTTTAAGTCTTGGATTCACAATCTGGCCAGCTCTAAAAGAAAACACTTTGCACTGGGATGTGTTTCAGGTTAGGCTGTGAGAGGATGAGCTTAGCTGGGGACTTTTGCTTCCTTGGGGTACTGCACCCTGAAACTGTCAAATGAGCGACATTCTGGCAGGGCCTGCCCTGTAGTCATTGGTTGGGGCCAGGGCTGTGACCCAAACTGATAATGGAGCACACGGGGGTGTGGGTGTGGGGTCTTAAGTGAGGTAGATTCACCAGCCCCAAGGTCTGAGCAGCTATTAGGTATCAGGCTGGCAAGTGTCCTGAGGAGTTCCTGTCTCCTAGTAACCTGTGGGATAGTGAACCGACCACTAACTCAGCATTTTATTTGAATTATAAAAGACCTCTGATCTGTGTCTAGGTAGACATCTGAAATATTCCTAAGTAAAAAAAAAGCATCCTTTCTAAGTGTTAGTTTTTTTTGTTTGGTGCTAGGGGTTGAACCCAGGGCCTTATACATATTAGACAAATGTTCTACAAGAGTCTCCTTATGTATAGCTTAAACTGGCTTCAACTCCCATCCTTCTGCTTCAGTCTGCCAAGTGCTGGGATTATAGGCATGTACTACCACATATGGTAATATGTTGGGTTTATTTTTGTTGTTGTTTTTAATATTAAAAAAATGAGAAAGAGAGAGAGTGTGTGTGTATGTGTGTACATCACAAGTATGTGGAGGTTGGAGGAGAACTTGCATGAGTTAAGTTCTCTCCACTATGTGGGTTCCCAGGAACAAACTCAGGTCATTAGGTTTGGTGGCAAGAGCCCTTAGCCACTAAGCCATCTCACTGGCCTGGTGTTGGTATTTTAGAGATGTTGCTACTTACTACATGTGACTGAGGCCTAGAACCTGGAAATAGGGCTTAGGATGAAGCTGAGCCCATTGCCCAACAGCAGGGCTATTGTTTATTGAGTTCCAGTAGATGACATGTGTCATTTCCTCCTTTCCCAGAGAAAGGAGAGAAATGAGCAGATTAGGAAAGTACTTGGGAAAATTCTGTAATGATTTGCCCCTGAGCCAGGCTTAACACTTGAATACTTGAACTTTTCCCTGCTGTGGCTCTTGCTTTTCTATAGTCTGGGTTTTGTTAGGTAATGCTCTTTTTAAAGCAGACAAGTAGAATTGTAACAAATAGTAACACGTGATAACAATATTTCTGACAGCAGACGTTTATTTAATTAATGCTTACTAAGAGCCTGCCACTGTTTAAATGTGTTCAGTATATTCACTCTTTGTCTTTGCCCTGTGACATATTTGGCAGATGCAGAAACTAAGCCCCAGTACTTAGGAACTTGCCTAAATGTCACATAGCAGGAAAGTGATGTGGCTTTAATGAATGGCACCTCATACTGTTAAGTGGCCATTCGGAAATGCAATTATTAGGATCTTTTTTAGCCCTGATGGTCTTTCCTTCAATTTACAAACCTTTGTAGTTCTGTAAAATGATGAAGAAATAACAGACATTTTCTTACCTCTGTCTGCTCTAAGAATTGCACTCTTTTATTCCTCGTTATGACCAGTCCCCTTAACCACTTTTGACTCCAGCGGGATCTACAGTCCACAGACCCTGTGTCCTTCACCCTGTCCTGCCTGTCTTTCTCCCTTATAGCTTAAATTACTCAGCCGATAATAGTAAGTCACTCTCAATACCCTTCCCCCCTTCTGCCTTGTTACAACTTGGCCGAGCCTCAACCTTGGTTAAATCAAGTCTGCCTGCTGTGTGGGTGGGTGTAGTCCTGGGAGGGAAGAAATGCAGAGCACCCCCCTTCTCCACTCTCCATTCCTGATCACCAAGTTTAAGTGGGTTTAAATATGACCTGGGAATTCTGACCTTTTTTATAGCGCATTCATTCCAACTTCCTAGAGAGTTGTTCCTTACCTCCTCCTCCTCCTCAAAACTAACTCCTTCTTAGCTGACGGCACACACCTGCAGTCTCAGCACTTGAGAGGCAGAGGCAGGAGAAGTACCAGTTCTGGGCCAATCTGGGATACATAATGAGATCCTTTGTTAGTCCCCCCTCACCCATCTTAGCCTTTGGTGAAGACCTTACTTTTACTTTCTTTTTCATTGAGAAAACAGTTAACTAACCTATCTACCCATCACCCACCTGCGTACATCTCAGCTATTCTTGTCTTTCCTGTAACATTATGAACTATCCATATTCTTTGCAAAGGCTGACCCCTCTCCTTGTAAAGTAGATCTCAGCCATTTTCCATAAGTCATTATGGACTCTTCAGCATTCATCTCCAGGCCTTCTCTGTTCTCTCCTAAGTGTGGCTTCTCTGGCACATTCCTATCAGCACTGGTGCAAACTGATGGCATTTCTCCCACTTGAAAATAGCAATAACAGAGTATATCTTGCTTTCATTTCACTACTTCCCATGATAGCAAAACTCGTAAGAATTCTCATTCTGGGACTGGGGAGATGGCTCAGCGTTAAGAGCATTTATTGCTCTTGGAGAGGACCGTGGTTTTCTAGTTCCTTCTTTTAGGACCCAGAGTATGTAGTAGATTAGTGAATGTTCCATACATGTTTGAAGAGAAAGTATTTTCTGCTATTGGAGGACTATTCTGGCATTGTTGGTTGAGTCAGTTTGGTTGTTGGTCTTGTTTGTTTGTTCGTTTGGTTTTTCCAGAAAGGGTTTCTCTGTGTAGCCCTGGCTGTCCTGGATCTTGCTCTGTAGACCAGGCTGGCCTTGAACTCACAGAGATCCGCCTGCCTCTGCCTCCATGCACTGGGACTAAAGGCGTGTGCCACTGCCCTTAGTTGTTTTCAATTCTTCCAGAACTATACTGATTTATGTTTATTTATTTAATTAATTGCACAGGGAAGTGTTAAAAAGCCACATCATCTTCCATTGATGAGCATCTTTGCCCTCTGACTTTTGCCTTTCTGTGTTTTTTAAGGATCTCATTATGCATCCCTGATTGGCCTGGAACTCACAGAGATCTATCTGCCTTTCTCTGCCCAGCAAGTGCTGGGATTAAAGGCATGCTCCATGCTCCACCACACCAGGCACTATCTGTATCTATTTATAGATATTTTCTGGTAGAAAACGTATGGTTTGGCATATTGCTTTTTTTTTTTAATCCAGACTAATAATTTTTTGCATCTTTAGTTAGTGTTTTGTTTGTTTTTGAAACATATAGACCAGGCTAGCCTCAAATTCACTTTGTAGCTAGGGATGACCTTGAACTTGTTCGTGTGTGTGTGTGTGTGTGTGTGTGTGTGTGTGTGTGTGTGCGCGCGCGCGCGCGCGCGCGCGCACGCACTGCAGGGTATGCAGAAGCCAAATGAAAACACCGAATGCCCTGCTCTATCACATTCTACCTTATTCCTTTGGCAAAGGGTTTCATACTGAACCTGAAACCAGCAAATACCATCAGTCCTCTTGTCTCCTCCCCCACAGTGTTGGGGTTTCAGGCCCAGGTGCATATGCAGCCACAGCAAGCTTTTTAGGTAGTTGCTGGGCATTTGCTTTCAGGTTCTCATGTTTGTGCAGCAAAAACTCTTGCCCACTGAGCTATATCCACAACCCTGACCTTGAACTTCTCATCCTCCTTCCTGTACCTCCCCGGGACCCCCTGCAGGCTGGGGTAGCACTCCACCAGCTGAGCTACATCCCCAACCCTTTCAGTTAGTATTTATGCCACTGCAGTGTAAGAACAATATGAGTCTTAAGATAATATTCTTTCATTCATTTCCTCCGTGACCTCTGATTTTCATATATTTTATGAGCGCGCGCGCACACACACTCACCACCTTAGTACATTGGTTGGTGGTTATTATTTCTGCCTTAACTGGTTAATTATCTTTTGAAGAAATGTGATTTTAAATGTATTCAAAAATATATACCCATCAGCCTTGAGCAGATCCCAAAATATTTACCCCAATCTCAGATTTGCCCGAGAGGAAAGTAAATGAATAGACACTAAAAGTAAAACCTGGAGTTTGCAGTTCACAAAACAGACATGTGATGTAAGCAGGTAGTAAAACTCAAGCCATAGGAAGAAGACACTTGAAAGGCACAAATGGCCTCATTTTTCTGGTTCTCTGCTTCAAGTGGCTTGAAGAGTGAGGGAAATTTTAACCTAACAGACAGATGAAGGCTGGGCTATAATTAGTAAGAGGCTGCCATTATCAGTTCAGTGCCGCACAGGTCCCACTTATGTAAGAATGCAGAGGGATCATAGGGAAGCTCAGTCTTGTAAATTCAGAATTCAGCTCCTTGCTGCTAGCACTCCTGAGTATGAAAACCAGATTCCCCATTTCACATAAGCCTTCCTCTTACCTAGGGGGAAATCCAAGGACCTGTTGCCTCAGGGTCACTGTTCACTAGCCAGATCTCTGTCAGGAAATGGATCTCTAAGATTTGCTTAGCTGCTATAGGCTCTGGCTCATCTCAGGTTCTCCTTTTAAGAACCCAACTCAGGCAGCCAAGTTATCTGCTCCCTTACCCTGAAAGGTTTGGACAGGCTACCAAAAATGGAGAATCAACTTAATTTCTTTGAACTATTGAAATCTTGAACATTTATAAAGGAATGCTAGTACTTTAATAGTACTTGGGCAAGTAAGATTTGTTCAGTGATGGTATATATTTGTATATGCCTACATTAATGAATAAAGCCATGTATGATTCAGTTTCTTTAATGTGTTTAAAGAAAATCTTTGGGCTATGTAGCACTTTGTGAGCTCCAGCTCCATTGATCTAGGGTGGAAGAAAGCAACCATGTTCTTGAGTGCCTGACTGGTGCCAGGCACAGGTATGGAACTTGGCATATATTCTCTTTTCCTTTATAGCGATCCCAAGTATAGAAAGAAATTACTCCCATCATGTGATCGGAAATGACAGCGTCAGAATTTCTGCCTGACATCTGCATTGTATTTTGCAACCTTTAGGATGGGCAGCACTTAAATGCGGTTGTGTTTGTTCTCTTTCCTGTCGGCACGGTTGACAGAAAATGTTGCTGTGCAGGGGTAAGAGCAGTGGATAATTGCTGAGATCTCCAGCTTTGGGGTCTTCTATTTAAGAAGGGGACTCCACTGATAGGTTAATGTGTATGATGTTAGTTTTACTTTTCTTCATGTTTTAATCCCTTTTTTTTTTTCCCTTGACAAGGTCTAACTGTGTAGATTAGGTTGATCTGGAACTCATAATGCAGACAACCATGCTGGCCTTGAATTCAAAGAGACCCATATGCCTCTGCCTCCTGACTACTGGGATAACTTGCTGACAGATATGGAACGGTCTATGATAAGGAAATTCATTGGAACCTGCTCATGAACCCTTCTTTCCTTCCACCTGGCAGTTGGGTTTTTGGCTCCAATTCCCTGGGATTTTAGAGCTAAATCAAAATCCATTTTTAAAAATATATAATTTATTTTTATTTTATGTTCATTGGTGTTTTGCCTATGTGTATGACTGTGAGTGTGTCAGAATCCCTGGAACTGGAGTTATAGACAGGTGTGAGCTGTCATGTGGGTGCTGAGAGTTGAACCTGGGTCCTCTGGAAGAGAAACCAGTGCTCTCAACCACTGAGCCGTCTCTCCAGCCCCTCAAAACCTATTTTTGTTGTCTGTTGTTAGGCAATAAAATCTGCCTTAAAACTGAATGCCTTGCTGAGTTGAGTTGACGGCTAAAGTCCTTGCTGTGCAAACGTGAGGACCTGAGTTCAATTCCCCAGAACCTCTGGAACAATCGAACATGGTGGTGTATGCTTGTAATCATAGTATCGGAGAGGTGGAGACGACAAGTCGGTTTTTTGGCCAGCCAGTCAGACTGGCTTGCTGGCCATTCAGTCAACCTAGCGTACTTGACAAATTCCTGGCCTCTGAGAGACCCTGTCTCAAAAAGAAAAAAAAAATTATTGGACAGTGCGTGAGTCAGAATACCCGAGGTTGTCCTTAGCCTCTGCACACATGTGCACATGCACCCACATACATACAAAACTTCACATTACATGTACATATGGTGATATTTTATTTGTACTGAAATGTGATTTTAATTGTATGTTAATAAATAAAGTTCCCAAGGGGTCAGAGCTATTAGAGCCATAGCAAAGCTGGGCGGTGGTGGTGCACGCCTTTAATCCCAACACTTGGTAGGCAGAGCTAGGTAGATCTCTGTGTGGTCAAGGATACAGCCAGCATTGGAGACATACGTCTTTAATCTCAGTACCAACCATAGAAGACCTGGAGGTCTGTACAGACAGGCAGTGATGAGTCGGTCATGTGGTTGGGTTTACAACCAATGAGAAGGCAGAACAGAAAGTGTATATAAAGACAAACACACAGGAAGTAGCTTTTTTTTCAGAGAGGTCTCTTGGCTGAAGAGGCTCGCTGCAGCAGGCGGGAAAGGCTCTTAGCTCTGATCTCTTGGCTTTCTTCTTTGCATTGGTTCTGTTTCTTATTTAATAAGATGGTTGGTTACATCTACACGTACACATATAATTTAATGACTTACAGCCATAATAATTCTGTGACCCAGGAACTCAGGCTGGGTCCAGCTAGATTGTTGTTTGTGTAGCAGCAGCTGGGATGGTTGTATTCAGACAGCCACTGGAGCTGGAATGTCTAAAATGACTGCTGGAGTCTTTGCCACCTTGACTGGCATGATTAGGAGGTAGAGCCCCTCCCTCCATGTGGCTCTACCACTGTTTGACTGGCTTGGGTTTTTAATGGCAACTAGATTCCAGGGGAAAAGCATTCTAAGCCACTAGAGCAGAGATTTGCAATTCTTTTTTTGTTTTTTAAAATTATTTTAATTATGTGTATGTGGCAGGAAGAGGTTTGTGCACATGAGTGCAAGTGCCCACAAGGGTCAGAGACCCCCCCTGGAGCTGGAGTTACAAACTGTTTGGAGCCACCTGTAGTGGGTGCTGGAAACTGAACTCAGGTCCTCAGGAAGAGCAGCCCATGCTCTTAACCACAGAGCCATCTCTCCAGCCCCAAGAAGTTATAATTCCTGTCGGGCCTGACTGCAGAAGATTTCTCTCTGTAGTCTGGCCCATTGACAAGGGGAAGTTAGGAGAGGGGACATTGTAGAAGAACCTCTGAGATAGAAGCATAATCTACCCTTCTGTGAAGAACTTGACCCCACTCCAGGTCGATTAAGTCAGAATCCCTAAAGAACCAGACGCTCTTGGGAAAGTTGGCTGTGTACACTTGGAAGCATACTCTCCTGAGGCTGGCAGTCAGGCTCTGCATGCAACAATGAAAGCCCTCACTCCTTTGATTATGCTGATAAAATAAATTGAACATAATTTAAGTGCTGCTAACATTTTTTCCCTAGGTCTTGAGCCCATTTTTAACTTCTATGAAAACTCCCCAACTAGGACTGTTCAGTAGGAGAGCGCTTAGTAGCTTATGAGGGCCGAGGTTTGATCCCCAGCATCAGAACAAAGTAGCAAAGCAGAGCACCTCCACTCTGCTCAGGGACACACTGGTGTGTACTGTGGTGCCCTTTCAGTGAGCTACAACTCCTGTCCTGGTCTTCTTAAGACAGTGTTACTTAAGAGTCATTTGAGACAAGTGTCTCACTGTGTAGCCCTGGCTGTCCTCAAACTTGGGGTCTTGCTGCCTGTGCCTCCCAGTGCCGGAAGTAGAGGCGTGTGCACCACACTCAGTGTTAGGACGTGCACTGCCACACCAGCAAGCTTTAGAACATTCTTTAAAGTTTGCAGCAAAATTGAGAGGTAAGGATTTTTGTTTGTGGTTTTTTTTAAGCTCATACATAAATGTGTTGTATTATGCATTAATTTAAGGATTTAAAAAAATAGTTACAGATCCAGAACCATTTTTTAAAAGGGCCAGTCTCTTCACCCATCTCTTCCTCATTATACTTATTATTCCTCCTTCTCACTGGTGAGTTGGCCATCCATATGCTTGTATAGGAGTGGCAGAGTGTCTGCTGTAAAGGATGAATGATGCCTTGTCCTCTTTCATTTTCTTGGGAAGCTGAGATGGGAAGATTGCGAATCCAAGGCTCCTGTCTCCTTTCTTTATCTTAAAGCCATCTTTGTACCAGTGAGTTTCCGAGATGCCTGGTCAAGTCTAGTTCCCTGTGCCCTGGGTGATGGGCACTTTTTTTTTTAAATGCCGAATGCCTTTTATTGAAGGAGGGAGGAGGTCTTAAATACAGGCTTACAGCACAATGGGAGAACCCTGGAGGGCAGAAGTTCGCTACTGATGTTTTACAATCTTGCATCTAAGCTGTTAAAGCCCAATATGCAAGATACACAGACAAGGAACTTCCCTTAAGCATTCAGGAGGGTGGAACCGGGCAGGGAATTAGCATATGGAGGATATCAAGGTCAATGTCAACAAGCAAGGCAACAGTTACTCAAAATGGGGGGGGGGGCAGGACCCTACAGGTCCCCCTTTTACTAAAAAAATGAGCTTCTGACTTAGGTTGCGTGGGATGTCAGCAGGTCACTTTACCCGTCATGGAGACGCCTACCCAGGCCACACAGGTGCTCTGTCTTAGGTTGGTGAGCGCCCCCCCAAGCATTATCTGTCTCTGAATACTCATTATCATACAGGCTCAATCATTATGAGCTGCAAAGTTAACTGCTGCCAAAGATCTCAAAGTGGCGCTGGGCTTGCAATCTGTGTGTTCAACACAGAAAAGACCAACAGAAGTCCTAACTCACCCATAGCCAGTAGGCTAAAGGCAACTGAGTCATTCCCTTCCTTAACGAGCCTTACTGCAAATTGGAGTCCTTGTAGGATGGTATCAATAGGCACTTTTGAGAGTGAGTGCTTTTATCAGAATTTTTTTGTCCGTTATTGCCTAACACATCATCACCCAGGCAGATGTGCCTTTATCTTTTCAGGGGGTTGTGAGAGGAAGTTCACTTTGCACACTGGTGCTTCTTCCTGCAATTTTACTTTGCAGAACATTTCATCTTAGTCTTAACAAAAGTTGGCAGTTGTCTTTGAACGCTTCAAATATGTATGTCTTTAAATAGGCTGCCTTCCAAAACTAAGGGTTTCGCTTTGTTTTGTTTTGGGGTTTGTGTTTGTTTGTTTGAACTCAGAGATTCGCCTGCCTCTGCCACTTGCTGCCTGCCCTGCCTTCTGAGTGCCGGGATTAATGGCATATACCACCACTGCTGAAAACTAAGTTTTCAATCTTTTTTTCTTCACCAGGCCTTTTTTATGTCCAATTTGCTTAACTAAAATTTATTGAGAATTTAAATAGACAGGGGCCATTTTAGGTTTTACTAAATGCGTAGGAATGACTAATTATGGCACTTGTTATGGGACTTTACAGTTTAGTAAAAGTTACTGAGTTTAATACACACGTGTAAAAGGCAGCAGCATGTGGGAGTTGGGTGGAGACCAGCTTTCAAAGCCTGCTGGCTTTCAGGAGCTTCCCTTTGCACTTATAAACAATAAAACCTTGACTCTCGGGATTTAACCCTGGGTATCTGGCAGTGGTTTGGCCATCACCTCTTTGAGTTTTTGTGACTCACTTTCCTGCCACTTTTCTTAAGGCCGAGGCTAGAAATATGGCGATCCTCCTGTCTCAGCTTCTTGAGTGCTGTTGTTACAGGCATGGACATCACCATGTCTAACTCGCTGGGCTGCTGCTTCTCCTTTTGATTTTTCAAGGCAGGGTTTCTCTGTGTAGCCCTGACTGTCCTGGGACTCCCCAGTGTAGACCAGGCTGGCCTCAAACTCAGAGATCCGCCTGCCTCTGCCTCTCAAGTGCTGCACCAACATACCTGGACTCCTGGGCTTCTTAAAAATGGAATTCTTTTTTATTGTTTGGACATGCCTTCCCTATATAGCCATGACTGTCCTGGAACTCATTATGTAGCCCAGGCTGGCACTCACTATCCTCCTGATTCAAGAATTCTTTTCCCTAACATTGCCTAACACTTTGATCAGAAGATGGAGGTGGTAGAGTATTTAAAATAGTGATTATTTTAGTTGCTACCTCTTCCCTTCCGCCCTGTTAAATTAAAAGAAAAAAAAAAAAAAAAAGCTTCGTTTTCACCGAAATCCCCTGGCAGGTGCCTTAGTTGGATTAATAGGGGTGCTTTTCTGGTGGCCTCCAGAATCTGGTTTTGGCACATGTTCTTTAAGCATAAGCATTCGGTGTGAGTGTTTTTTAATTTGCCCACACCCGTGCAATCCATGTTTCCTGTGCCAATACCAGAATAACCCTGGCCAGGGATCAAGATAAGCCTGGTAACTGACCTAAAATTAAATACTTAAACTCTATTTGCCCTTTGCGTTATATTTTGTTGTTGTTAGGAAGTCCTGATCCCTTTTCACCACTTAGGACAAGGCTAGGAAGGAGACAGTTGGAGACTATCCTAGACGTAGTAAGGGGCTGGGTAAGAAGGACAGTCATTGTTAATAAGCAGAGATAGAGCCAGTGTAAATTTTCTGGGTTAAAGATAGTTTTAACCCAACAATAGGATGCTGAGACATTATTAATCACTGGCTTTCCCCAAGCAAACTATAGTAGTCTGGACTGTGAATGTGAGCTATACGGAACCAGGCCCGTGCCTCTGATGCTCCTCCAGCTCAGCTATCCTGCTCTTTAACGAGCTCACCAAGTAGCCCCCAGTGAGGATATGTTATGTGTATCCATGACACCTTTCAGATTATAGGAAATCATTCAAACTCTGAGAAAGAGGCTTTTGCCTAAGATTGGCTTATAGTCTGACTACAAAATAAATTGCTTTTATTGCTGGTTTTACCATCTCCCTGTATGTACATTTGCTGTTGATATAGTAAAAAGATAGTGGTGAGCTCTGTGTCCCCTGAAGAAGCCTTTGCAAATAGGTAGTGGGGAGAAGAGTGGACCATGTTTAAGCATAACTCTTTAGTTATTGTTTGAATGTAGACATCAGAGCTGGCTCACTGGATAAAGGTGCTTGCCACTAAGCCTGACAGCCTGAGTTCTAACCATGCACGCGCACACACAGAAAGAGAGAGAGAGAGAAGCATTTCAAATGTACTAATGTAATATAGCAAATATATATACTTATAACCAAGATTGTTTTATGAGTTCTGACAAAGCTTGTCTGGAGATCAGAGAAGCAGAGTAGCCAGCCACTTCTTACCTCTTCGAAATCTCAGACTGCATGTGTGGGGATTCTATCTCTATGAAACCTCAGAATGAATGGTCGAGAGATCCTGTCTTCACCCGCCTTATTTTCCTGTCCCCAACTCCCGTGTGCTGGGATTAAAGGCACATGGGAGGCTGGAATCACAAGATGTCTATTTTTTTTATGGGACTTTGTCCTGTTTTGGATTTTATTTTGTGTTTTTTTTGTTTTGTTTTGTTTTTTGTTTTTGCTTTGTTTTGTTTGAAACAGGATCTCACTCTGAAGCCCAGGATAGCCTGGAATTCATATATAGCTTATGATTACTTCAAACACAAGGCAATCCTCTGCCTCAGCTTCTCACATACTGAGATTATAGATATGAGCCAGTATAATTCATTTGGATTTCTCTATAGTTATGCCATCTCAGTGAGCCCCCATAGCTTTCTGTGTGTTAATATAAATAGGTCTAGGGATGTAGGTTCAATCCCTAGTACTGAAAAAAAGAAAAAAAGGGTGGGGGGAAATGTTTGCTTCTTTGAGATTTCCTTTTAAAATTCAGTACTGTGTTGTGTTTTTCGAGATATTCCGTGCATATCCAGCATGACACTCTTATTAGTCTATATGCACAGGGAGCAGTTAATTGGAACACTTTTGTACCTGTTTGTAACCATTAGCACGGATGGTGCTGTGGGTTTTGCATGTGCAGATCTCTTGCCTTTCCCAGTACAGATAGATGGTCCTGTTATAGCTGTCCTATTATAGTTGAGTTTTTTATGTCATTTCTGTCATACTTACGACTGCTATAAGGATGTGCCACAGATTGAGTACCTTGTTCCAGATGCCTATAGTCTATCATCAAGGTGTCAGCATGATGCTGTCTTTGGTGGCCTCTGTCCTTGGCTGGCAGATGGCCACCTTCTCCATATGTCTCCACAGGGTCTTCTATTTGTGTCTGTGTTCTAATCTCTTCCAAGGATATCAGTTATATTCTATTAGGGCCCACTCCCCAAACCCCATTTTATATGCTGATTCGGCTTCTAATACATTATTGGATTAAAGCAAATAAAGTGGACCCCCTTTGCTTTGCTCCTTTACAAAGAGAATGCTCTTGGAGTCTTGCACTTGGGGTGACAGTGAGTCTGTGGTTATTGTTCATTAGGTCAGAGAAGGTTCTTTGTGCCCTGTTTGCTCTCAAGAATGGAGAACATGAGGCCTGCCTCAAACTAGAGATCGGAAAACTTGGATGCCTTCCTCATAGAGGTTCAGAAAAATAGCATGGGCTATCTCTAAGGCTGATTTGGAGGACAGGAGCTTCAGACAGAGCAAATAACAGCATAAAAAGGTGTGGGTGTTTGGCAGGCCAGTCACAGGCACAGACACATAGGTGTCCCTCTTGCTCTGCTGCCCCTCAGTGTTTCTGTCAGCAACCCAGCATCTTTCAGCTGACTTCTTTCTGTCACTACACTGGTTTTATTTGGTCACCGTTAGGAGTCTTCTCTTTGAATGTACTCTGGGCCTCCTCCTCAGGCTTTGCATTGAGTGTTCTGATTCCCCATTGTTGTTACTTCCTAGCATATGCATTTTCCTAACTTGAGTGAGATACAGTTTCTGTAGACCCACCGAAAGTACACCCATGTAGATTTTAGTATGTTCACAGGGTTGTGCAGTATCACCACAGTCAGTGTTAGAACACTGTCATTATCTCCCAATGAAAGTTTCCCATACTTCTAAAAAATACTTAGTTTTTAAAATTCTATATCCGTGCACTCGTGTGTGTGTGTGTGTGTGTGTGTGTGTGTGTGTGTGTGTGTGTGTGTGTGAGAGAGAGAGAGAGAGAGAGAGAGAGAGAGAGAGAGAGAGAGAGAGAGAGAGAGAGAGAATGAGAATGCATGCCATGGTACAATGTGTCAGTTAGAGGACAGCTTGCAAGCATCAGCTCTCTCTTTCCCCCATGTTGGTTCCAGGATCAAACTCAAGTCGTTAGACTTGTCAGCAGGTGCCTTTACCTGTTGTGCCATCCCATACTGTTTAAAAAATTCTGTTGCGGGGCTGGAGAGATGGCTCAGCGGTTAAGAGCACTGGCTGCTCTTCCAGATGACCCAGGTTCAATACCCAGTACCCACATGGCAGCTCACAACTGTCTGTAACTCCTGTTCTGGGGGATCCTACACCCTCACAAAGACACACATGTAGGCAAAATACCAACATACATAAAATGCAAATATATAAATTTAAAAAATTCTGTTGGGGAAGGGGTTGTTTGTTTGAGACAAGATCTTGTCCTTAGCCCAGGTTGCCCTGGAACTCACTGTGTAGCCCCTGCTGGCCTTGAACTCACAGTGTAGCCCAGGCAGAACTGGAACTTATTATGTAGACCAGGCTGATCTCAGATATAATCTCCCTGCCTCATCTTCCCCATTGCTGGAATTATAGGTATGATGCCTGGCTTGAGGAATAATTCTGTCCTGTTTGTATTGTTTCTTTCTAAGAATCACTTTGATATTAACATAAGAAGCCTTATGCTTCTTATTCATATTCATATTCAGGATTCATAGTTATAGAATATATAGTAAAATTATTCTTAGATTGTTTGATGAAGTTGGCAATTACATTTCCTTAGATGATCCAATACAAATGCATACTATTTGCTGTTTTAGGAATTATGGAATCCAGATTGCATGAATTAGACTAATTCTCAGATGATCTACCCGGGGCTTCTGTATATATCTATCTAAAGTTTTTTGGATGGAAACCACATTAAATAATTGATCCAGATATGGTGGTATATACAGTAATCTCAGCTTAGTTCATGAAAGAAGAGCCTTGGCTACATAGTAAAGTTGAAGCCAGCCTGTGCTAAATGAACCTATCTCAAATGACAATAAACATAAAGCAAACAAAAATGAAGAAAAAGATTCAATCAAGGATTATGTTTTATATGTAGTTGTCATGTACCCTTAGTTCTGTTTCTTTTGGAACACTTCTCGTGGGATTGACACTTCTGAAGAACAAAGACCAGAAATGGTCGATACTTTGCATTTGTCAGATTGTTTCCTTTAGGTTTAAATTCAAGTTAAGTTTTCTTGGCAGAAAAAGAACTATGCAGATGAGTTGTGTTCTTCTGTATCAATGTCATTTTGTCCCATGAGTTCATTAAAGTAGTGTCTGAGTGTCTGCTAGGCAAAGGTAATCTGTGGTTTGGTAACTCTGAAATGGTATGAGTGTCTCATTTCCTAGTAATCTTGGTCCCAAGGGCTTTAGGAACATTAATAATCACCTCTACTACTGAACTACGTTTCCATCTCTCCTCTCTTCAAGAGTATTTGTTTCATTTATTATTACTGTCATTAATGTGGGTCTTTTTCATGTAAAAGTGAAATACTACTATATACTTAAAAAAATCATATTCTTTGGTGGGGGGGTGTTGAGACAGGGTTTCTCTGTAGTTCTGGTGCCTGTCCTGTCATGGATCTCGCTCTGTAGACCAGGCTGGCCTGGAACTCACAGAGATCCACTTGTCTCTACCTCCTGAGTGCTGGGATTAAATACATGTGCCACCAAACCTGGCTTTCAGTGGTATTTGTGTCTCTAGAATTTTGAGTGTTTTTTCTGCCATCATCCTTCAGTATACTTAGTTGGGTCTATCAGATCGCCCCACTTCCTGCTCCTTGCCCTTGCGGGACTGCTTTGTAAGTTTTGACTGAGTTCTTCTTAAGCAGAATACATAGATCTGGCTAGTGGCTGCCGACTGTGGACAGCCTTTCACCTCTGTGTATAGCACAGGCAGAAATGTCCTTTCCTTTCCCCCTCGTTTCTGTTCTCTTGGTTTCTGGCACCTGGGGCTTTCTAGTTCTTTCCTTGTTCTCCGTAGCAGAAGGTGTTTGAAGCATGGGGCTTGCTGGTTGTCTAGGTGTTTGTTTGTATTACTGTAACTGGAAGTTCCCAGGATTTTCATTTTCAGAATGGAGACTGGATACTTGAAAGGGTTTTTGAGACTTGAATTCATTCTCTTCTGTGAACTTTCAGAAGTACCTATAGTTTATATTTTGTATCATTTAGAAAGTCTGAGAATCTTGACTCTCAAATTAGTATTAACCCTGATTACAGAGGTCTTACATCTTTGTTCTTAATGATTGGAGATTGGAGAAGGGATGGGGTGGTGACAAGTCATAAGGAGGAGAGTGAAATTGTAAATTATAGCTTAGAGTATCTCTCCCTGCTTAATCTTTAGTTCTTAAGGGCATCAGCATATCACCATTTTAAATGTGAGAAGCATGGTTTTCTTTTCAGTATGATTAAACCTAAGAAAATTATTCCATTTTAAAATGAAAGGCCTCATGTCTCACTCCTTCGAGGCTCTAGTTTCTAGGGTTTGCGATATATATATTTTAAAAGCCAATGTCTTATTTACAGCAAATGGAAAGAGCTGTGCGTTGAGCATGCTCCCTTGTGCTAAGTGTGCTAACAAGTGATAGCTGAGAACCCAACATTGGTGTGTTTTCCCACTTTCTGTTACTTTAACAAAATAACTGGAATAATCTACCTAAAAGAAGAGAAGTGTGCTTTGGGCCTGTGGTAAGGCAGTGACTTAGGGGAGAATGTGTAGTAGAGAAAGCTGCTCCTCTCATGGCAGCTGGGAAGAAAAGAAAGGGAAAGAGGATGGGCCAGGAAACCAGTGTCCCTTCCCTTAAAGAAAGACTTCTTATTATTGTATGTGTGTGTGGTGTGGGGAAGCGGAGCACATGTCCCAGTGTGCGCTTGGAGGTCAGAGGACAACTTTCAGTTGATTCTCTCCTCCCACCTTTATGTAAGGTCCTGGGATTAAACCTAGATCTCCAGGCTTGCATAGCAAGCACCTTTACCCCCTGAGGCATTTCTCTGCCCCCCAAATCCCTTTCAAGGGCATGCCCTCATATGATTGTAAAATTTGTAACCACATCCTGCCTCTACAGGCTCTACAACCTTCTCGTTAGTGCCCGGCTGGGGACCATGGTTTTTTTGTTTTTGTTTGTTTGTTTGTTTGTTTTTACAGCATATGGACTTTTAGAGGACGTTTATCCAAGCCATAGCAACTAACTGGATATAATAGGCGTGAAATATTCAGTTAAAAAACAAAACAACAAACTGGGGGTAGTGATGATTACCTATCATCCTGGCAATTGGGAAGCTGAGGCTAAAGGATTGTCCTTGAGGCCAGGATGGTCTACATAGAGAATTCCAAGCCAGTCTGGCTATGAAATGAGACCCTGTCTCATATGAAATGTTCATATGAAATGAACCTTTAGAGTTCAAATTGCAGCCTTTACACCATCACAAGTTTGGCTTGTTGAGTGCTTGTTGAGTCCTGATGTTTGGAGGCAACAAAGTTTTTGCATTGCTACTTTTACTATATGAAAGAAGGAAAAGATAATATTTATTCCCAAATGGCTCAAAAGTAGTGATGGACATTTTTGGTAATTAACTCCTTTGGTTGGAGAATTAGAATGGATAAACTTTTGTGGTTGAGATCCCTTCTCTGCGTAACTGATTAGGTGGGGGTAGGTGTGTGGTGTGTGTGTGTGTGTGTGTGTGTGTGTTTTGAGACATATCTGTATAAACCAGGATGACCTCATATTCACAGCCACCTGCCTCTGCTTTTCAAATGCTGGGGTTAAAGGTGTGTGCCACTATGCCTGTCTACATTGGTTGTTCTTAACCACGGGTGTTTCACAATCATTGGAGGAACATTTGTTTAATTTTTACTTTGAGATTATTATAGGGCCAGGTGATGGTGGCTCACGCCTTTAATCCCAGCACCTGGGAGGCAGAGGCAGATGGATCTCTGTGAGTTTGAGGCCAGCCTGCTCTATAGAGTGAGTTCCAGGTTAGCTAGGACTGTTTCACTGAGAAACCCTGTCTCGGGGAAAAAAAAAAAAAGTATGATGTGGGAAACCTAAGCTGAAAAACTTTGGGGTTGGGGAATTAGCTCAGTGGTAGAGCGCTTGCCTAGCAAGCACAAGGCCCTGGGTTCGGTCCTCAGCTCTAGGGGGAAAAAAAGAAAGAAAGAAATTACTATAGATATATCCAGTTATGAAAAGAGTAGGTGGGCTCTTAGGTCTTCACTGTCCCCACAAGGATTTAGTTCATAAAACTAGGGTTTCTCAAAATGAGAAAATGGAACTTGGAGCCATTGGTACAATTTACAAGCTTTTTCAGATTCTCCAGTTTTTGGTGTTTTTTTTTGGTTGTTTGTTTGTTTGTTTGTTAGTTTGTTGTTGTTTTTTGTTTTTCAAGACAAGGTTTCTCTGTGTAGTTTTGGTACCTATCCTGTATCTCACTCTGTAGACCAGGCTGACTCTGCTTCCCAAGTGCTAGGATTAAAGGCGTGCACCACCACTTCCTGGCTCAGATTCTCCAGTTTTTCATGAATTCATTTGTGTATGTTTTTATGCTCGTGCACGTTATCATTTGTGTGGGTTCATGTATTCAACATCACAGAGATACAAGTTGGTCCATACCAGAGAGGGCTTTGACGATGTCGCTCTCCTCTGCCTCTCCCCATCATTAGCCCTTATCAGAACTGATCTGTTCTCCATCTCTGTAATTTTGTCATTTTTATAATTCTATATAATTAGAATCATGTGGAGTGTAACTCTTGGGATTGGTTTTTATTGTCAAGCTTTATTGTTTATAGTTAATTCTTTTTTATTGCTAAAAATATACCATGGTGTGGATGGATAAACTATTTGTTTTACCTATCTGAGGAGCTTTCTTTAAAAAATAAAACAAAACAACAAAAAACAACTAATACAAAATTCCAATCATTGTGATGCACACATGTAATCACTTGGGAAGTAGAGGCAAGAGGATCATGAATTCCAGGTCAGCCTGAACTTGTTTTGTTTTTCTGAGATGGGGTTTCTCTGTGTAGCCTTGGCTGTCCTGGAACTCCTTCTGTAGACCAGGGTGGCCTCTGCCTCCCAAGCGCTGGGATTAAAGGCTTGTGCCACTACTGCTCAGCAGTAAAATAGTATCTCAAACAAAACCAAAACCCAAGGGTTAGGCATGTAGCTCAGTGCTACAATGCTTGACCAGCAGACAGAAGCCCTCCCTTCAACCCCCAGCATCTAAAAAACAATCACCTGTCTTGCAAGGCTCATCCACATCACTACTCCACAGCTACCCGCTCCCCACCCGGTTATCTTTTTCTATTATGCTTGTTATCACACATTTGTTTGTCTCTATTCTTCCACCCATCACCTATTTTGATACATTTATAAATAAACTGTATACCTGTCTCTGAATATTTTGATACAGTATTCAGTGTTGACTTTGGTGTTTTTCTCTGTGTAAAGTTTATATATAATAAAATACACACCCTAAGTATACATTCACTGAGTTTTGCTCTCAGCCCAACCTGACTCCCTCTCTAGACAGAGAATTTCACACTCCCCACCCATCTTACAGACTACAGTGAACCCTAGCATGCATTATCTATCAAAGGTCTCAGATTTTGATGTCTGCCCTGTCAGGAATGCTTGATGCTTGTTTCTCTGATGTGAGTGCTGACCTTGCTCCTGCAGAGCGGGTTCCATTCTTGAGCAGACCAGCCTACTGAAGAGTAAAACTGAGAAGCAGCCACTCAGTACCCCTCCACCCGCCTGTGTTTTCCCACACTTGCTTTATCACAAACTGCTCATCTGTGCCTCCCTTCCACCCTCCATCTTATTGTTACAATTTTGTCAAATGCAGACTTTATCTGAACATGCTGTCCTCAGTAATTCTGCTCCTGTGGAGCACAGACTTAGACTGAAAGCAGAACTGGTGGCCCCTGTCAAAAGGAGACTGAGCCTGCAGACAAGAGAAGCTTTCTCATTGGTTGTCATGTGGGTGACGAGTGTGTCGACATCCTCTGATTTAGCCCTGTGAGGTGCCTAGATTGGCCCTGAGGGAGGAACCTCCTGAGGAAATGGACTCTGAGCCTAAGGTGGGCTCATTGCCTTCCTGAGGCTCTATTTATAGTCCTCAGAGGGAATCTCAGGGATTTTATATCACCTCCCACCCTACCTTATAAAATTAGTTCAGGTGGGTGGCTAGAACCATGAAGTTAAACACCAATTATCTAAATATACATAGGAGGTGGGAACAGAGGGTCAGAAAAGAACCCATGTTCTCTAACTTGAGGATTCCAAATGCAGGGATAAAAATGGCAGATGCCTCCTCATGTCTGCAGCTGTCAGGGGCTGCTGGAGCCCACCAGCTCCCCTCTCTGCATCCCCAAGTCTAGCTGGAAGTGCTTCGTGCTGGAAAACACGGCTATGAGTGTTACTTAGTGGGGTTTGTTGTTTGGGTTTGGTTTTGAGACAGTCTTTATTATGTAGTTCAGGCTAGCTTCTAACTCAAGATCCTCCTGCCTCGGCATCCCCAGTGCTGGGATTACAGGTGTGTACCACCAAACCTGGCTATAATTTCATATATTAAAAAAGCAAATTTGGCTTTTAACTAGAGTTTTCCTCATAAGCTTCTATCATGTCTCAGTCTGTACTTTGGCACATCCTATCACATTTTAAAAGCAAATATTTGACTTTAGAGAGAAGCATTAGCCTATTTCAGGGTTGTTCCTGGGCTGCTGTTCAGGCTGTCCCTCTGTGTCATCTGTAGGCTTGTTCTGCCCATGCTGTCATGGCAACTCAAGGTCTTCCAGTGTATGCCCCTTTGCTGGTCAGGCTTCCCAGGCCTGGTCAGAACTTTGCTTTTTGTTGACTCCATTATCTACTGTTTCAGCTAATGTGGTGTTCGTTTTAAATGATTTGTTCCCTCATTGGCAGTTGGCTTTATGCTTTCACTTCCTCTAGCAAGGCCGCTTAGTTTCCCATGATTTTATAGTTCTCCTGGGAAAGACAGAGGTCCTTGTGGAAATAATTAAGCTAGTGGTTTTTCATATGCATTGTCTTCAAGAGTGTGAAGGTTCTTCAACATTTGATTCAGAAATGAAGTTTCTGACTTTAGCAGTTAGGTTTGAAGAAGAAAACTAGAGTCCAGTAACTGCTATTGGGGCTGGGCTCTTCTCAGAGCTCTGGTCTAGAGATGGGGGTGAGGAGAGGGCTGACCTGATGGGGGAAATTGATGTGCCTTGGCTTTGCTAGAACTCTGTCTGTTCTACTTGTTATCTCTGGCTCTAGGAGCAAGCTAGGCCCCAGCCCATCCTTTTTTGTCTGAGATCCTGGGTATATTTCCCCATCAGTCTGTGGAGGATGAGGTGGACAAAAAGTAGAAATGGAGCAAATTGTGTAAGATTATTGGGCCTCTTGCTTGGTTTTCGGCATTGACTCTGATCTCTGAGTAAGACATCTCTAATTAAAAGTCAAAGAAAGATTTACTCATTTAGCAATTGATAACAGTAGTTTCTCCTTGCCTACAAGGGATAGTTTTTCTAAGATCCTCAGTGGGACCCTGGAATCACAAACTCTGAATTTAAAGTGTTTCTCTATATACCCTGCAATTAATCAGTTAATCTGTCTGCCTGTGACCTTTGCTTTAGCGTTTCCTCCACATGGCTGCATTGGAGATTCAAAGCCATTAAGTAAAGCCGTCATTTTCTTAACACTGTTGAGCTGACAACTGACACTTAAAAGGTGAAGAGTATATACAGCATGGCTGTACGGGACAGGTGATTTATATCTCAAGCAGGGTGGAGCATGGTGGAGCAAGATTTATTTCATCATACTACTCAGAAAAGTATGCAGATTAACGTTTCTGATTTGGGGGGCTGGAGAGGTGGCCTAGAGGTTGAAAGTACTTGCTGCTCTTGCAGAAGACCAGAGTTTAGTTCCCAGTGCCCACATCAAGCAGTTCATAACCACCTGTAACTCCAGCTTCAAGATTTCCAACACTCTTTTCTGGCCTTTGCAGGCTTTACAGGCACATCATTTAGACTGTCCCCCTTTCTTCCCATATCAGTACTTTTTAACGAACTGTTCTCGTTGAAATAAACTTACATAACATAAATAAATCTTAAGTAAACTTACAGTGCTGGCCTAGTGGACTTTCGAGCCCTCCCTTAGTGCATGTCTCCTGTCTTAGTTAGGGTTTCTGTTGCTGTCATAAAAACACCATGACCAAAAGCTGTTTGGGAAGAAGAGGAGCTGTAAGTTCCACACCTCAGTCCTTCACTAAAGAAAGTCGGGGCAGGACCCTGGAGGCAGGAGCTGCTGCAGAGATCATGGGGGGGGGGGTGCTGCTACTTGTGCCTCATTCTTTGCGCAGCCTGCTTTCTTGGAGTCAGACAGGACCCTGCGGTCTCCTTCAGCCTGCTTTCTTAAAGCACCCAGGGCCATCAGCCCCAGGGGTGGTGTCACTCAAAATGGACCCTCCTACGTCAATCATTAATCAAGACAGTTCTCTAGACTTACTTGCCTGGCTAATCTTATGGAGGCGTTTTCTCAATTGTGATTCCTTCTTCTCATATAGCTCTAGCTTGCATCAAGTGGACATAGAACATATCCATTCTGTTTTCCTACCTGTCCCTCCATTACTGTCACATATATGACTTAGGTGTTATCTTGAAGTAGAATTAGGACGCTGTCTTGAGGGCCAGGGTCACCCTTCTGAAGAACTTGATGTCCAGTACTTTAGGCATCGGCCAAATTCTGTCCTCAGAGCATGAAATCTTCTCTGGTAGACTCTGGGCTTGATGGCACACACTGATTTTACCCTTGGGAGAGAGGCTTTTCTTTGTTCTGGAGGAACCCAGAAAACATAGTCTCAAGTACAGTGCTCCCCCACCCCTCCACCCACTCACACTTTGAGCTGGAAAGCTCAGAAAGAAACAAATTCAAGGAAGAACTTTGTCTGGAGTTGCCTGTTGGTCTAAAGGATGTTCGCCCAGTAGACATGAGATTATCAAAGGCTCCCTCCTTGGAGTCTGAGTCAACAGAGATTAACTCACGGAAAGGGAGCCCAGAGTCTAACCCCTCGCCCTAAGAGGCTTTACCACTGGCACTGGCTGTCCTTCTGAGGCTTTCTCTGAAAGACTGACTGCACAGCACGACAGCCATTGTGCACATGCATTCATTCCACCCGCCTTCCTGTGGCCTCTGCTCACTCCATGGCCTAGGCCTGTGTTTCTCACCGGCATCACATCCCCCTAGACACTCCAAACCCTTACTTTTTCCTGTAGCCCGGAATGCTCCAGCAGCTCAGCCATGTGGCCCTTTTTAGTTCTGTACTTAGTGTGACTCTGTACTTTTATGTTAATAAACTATTCTTTCTCACCTGCTTGCAGTCCATTCCTCAGAACTGAATACCATCCTTCTCTAAAGAAAAGAGGTTCTTTGCCCTGGAGCTCACAAAACAGAGACATTATGGGTACACCAGCTGCCCACCTAGATGAAGAAATTCCCTCCAGGCCTTCCCACTGGATTGCAAAAACTCAGTTCTGCTGTGAAGAATACTATCTCTTCAATTGTGAGGCTTGATCTGTTTGAGGGGCTCCTAGCAGGAGGACAAGGACTGATCCCAGGTGCATGAACTGGATTTTTGGAGCCTATTCCCTATGGCGGGAGACCCTGCTCAGCCTTGATGGGGACGGGGCTGCAGCCTGGTCCTGCCTCAACTTGGTATGCTAGTCTTTGATGACTACCCAAGGGAGGCCTTACCTCCTCTGAGGAGTGGATGGGGAATGAGATGGAGGAGGAAGGGAGGTGGGAGAAGGGGAGCGAAGGGGAACTGGGGATGGTATGTAAATTGAAAAAAAAAAATTAAAGAAGAAGAATGCTGTCTCTTGACCTCAGGTCCTAGGTTCTCCAAGTGAGCTTACTCATGAAATAACTTTGACTTGGTAGACTAAAATCAATGTGCATGCAGTCTTGTGAACTAATTATTGGTTTTTTGACTTAAAAAATAACTATCTATCTTTGAAAGAGTATGGGTCTTCCCTCAGACCATTAGCTTCAAAGAAAGTTAGCATGTTTTTGTTCTGTTAATTCCTGTCTGACTACCCAAAGGCATCCTGGGGTGTTTAGTCAATTTCTTTGCTGAGCAGGCTGGTCATGTTTATACTTTCCTGGAGTCAATTCTGGAGTTTGCTCTCATTTAGGCTGTGTATAAGGCGAGGGTTGGTTCTTCAGGTCTCTCTTCCCATGTCTCCTTAGACCTCCTTTTTGTGTCTGTTTTGAAACTGAAGTACCCATAAAGATAAATTGAGAACCTCCTTTAGAAGCAAGGTCTTAAGGAAGTTGACCTTGGGAAAGAATTCACCTGTTCCCTAGAGCCCAACCTGCAAGCCAAGTGGCTTTATGTCTGTCACCCTTTCATGGGACATCTCTGTCCAGAGGCTCTGGAAGGGCTCAGGTTGGATCAAGATGCCATCATTTCTTATGGCAACCCTCTCATAAAGCTCTAGGTTTGTGACTAGACCAAGTCTGTGAAAGCAAATGTATCACTCTGTGTGTTAGTGTTACCATTCTTACCTTTTTGTTGTTGTTGTTGTTGTTGTTGTTGTTGTTGAAGAATAAATCTGGCATCCTTACTCTTGACCAGAATGGAAAGACCTGCATTTATTTGCAGGTCACTTAGTGTGGGGAGACAAAACTGTCTTCTGTAGTCTGTGGCCTGGTCTCATGAGAAAGACTTCCAATTTCTCTGAGTTCCCTGGTACACTCAGTGTGCTGAGTCCCAGCTCATGTAAGTATCTGGAGCTCCACATTTAGACTTCTAGTAACAGCTTTCTCTTCTTCCTTACTTTTCAAATTTTATTTATGGTGCTTTGTCTGAATGTATGTCTGTGCACCGTGTCATGCCCAGTGCCCATGGAGACCAGAAGAGGGCATGGATCCCCAGGAACCGGGGTGACAGACAGTTGTGAGCTACCATATAGGCACTGGGAATTGAACCTGGGTCCTCTGGAAGAGCAGCCAGTGCTCTTAACTACTGAATCATCTCCAGCCCCCGGCTTTTCTTATAGAGAAATGTTACTGCATTTTTTTTTTTAGAATCTCTTCTGGTTTCCTCATTCAGAGTCCAGTAGCTCCAAGGCTTCTTAGACTACTTCAGCCTGACTGCCTTCTCCTCCTCCTCCTCGCCCTCCCTTGCCTTGCTTTCAGGATTCTAGCATAATTCAAATACATGTTTTGTGCTGTCTATGCCAAGCAGATTTCTGTCTCCTAAATAGCATTTAGTGAGGTTATTCCAATCAATACAAACGGATGGCAGCAGAATTTTGTTCTCTTGTTTGCACTTTAAAAACTACAAGGAGGGCATTTTAATTGAATTAAAATGGTCCTGAGTTGAGAGGTGCATGATAAACTCCGTAAGTTCTGAGGTAAAGAGCCTTTCTTTAGTGGGACAGCAGATGGTCCAGTTCTTTCTGCTCTTTCCTGTCCTTTGTCTCCATCTCTTTCGCTTGCAAACCTAGTTCTAGTTCCAAAGATAGAGATAGAATGAAAACCAGCTTCACAAGTGGAATTGAAACCCCATGAGCAAATGAGGGATTCCTCCTCTCTGGCCTCAGAATTGTGACTGGCAGCTGCTTTGGAGGAAGTGGTTCTGTTTGCCTTGGAAATGGCTATTTATACATGGTGGCTTGTGTAGAAAGAAGGCTATCAATGCCATTGTAAAGCCCTTCCACAAAACAGGGCCTAACAAAGAGCTTCTGTTCTCCCCCTTCGTGTCCTATAAATAGTCTACTGATATCTGTGGGTGTTCCCTTTACTCTTACATAGGAATGTATAGATCTGATGGTAGTCTAGGGCTGACCCCATTTGGCAGACTTATCATCCATTACATGTATTGTGTTAGCTTTCAGTAGCCTTCCTTGCAGGAGTCACTCTGAGATAAACACTGCCACTGAAGTCTAAGGATTATCAGCTGGGTCAGCACCACTGAGGGCAGTGGGACCCAAAGTGAGGAGGGATAAAGTGGTCAAGGCCTCGTAGAACAGTGAGAACAAATGGTTAAAGATGAGGGCAGCCTTTTCAGACCAAAAATAACAGCCACAGCCGAACGGGAGAGAAATCGGAAGCTCCCTTTGAGTAGTTTGGTAGAAAGTGAAGAGCACATTGCTTTGGGCAGCTAACTTGTGTTGAAGTTGAACCCGGTGGGAAGTAGGTGGTGGTACTTACACCTGCCCTGCTTGGTTGAATCCAGGAGAGTTGTTCCACATTCGATGGTCACTTTCCTTGTCTCTTTTAAGTAAGCCAGGTCTCATTGATCATACTGTGAGCTTACCCTCTTTGACTTAGTTGAGAGGGTTTGGCCATGTTGGTTGTTTCTGAACTGTGCCAAGTTCTTCTGTCAGGAGGCTGCTGCACCTCCTAGGCTTTTCATGTGGAAAAGTGAAAGGCCAGATCCTGGCCTTGATCCTACCACTCTGAGCAGTAAAGGAAACTCCGAGTGTCCTAGGTCTGGGGCTAGAGAGCTGGCTCAGAGGTTAAGAGCACTGGCTACTCTTCTAGAGGACACATGTTCAAATCCCAACACCCACATGACAGCTAGCAACTGTTGTAATTCTAGTTCCAGAGGATCCAACACCTCGGTGAGCAGTGTGTGCACCTGGTGCACAGTCGTACATGCAGGCACAGAACCCATACACATGAAATAATAAACAAACACTTCTGAAGTGTTAACAGATTTGCCTGTGACAGTAAGCCAGAGGAACGGCCTCCTGCTGGAGCAGCTGAGTAGGAACTGGGACTCCTTACAGCTACTCTCTCCATTGAGCCTTGGCACCAAGTATCTGCAAGATTTCAAAAAGAACAGATAATAAATCTCAGATACTGTGGTAGTATCAGAAGGACTAGGGCCTTTTTATTTTTGTTTGTGGTAAAATGGCTCAGATCTCCTAGGAACCAGTTTTTCTGCCATCAAAAGTCTCCATTCTCTTGAAGTTTGTTTTCGGATCTTATTTGATCCTTCCGTTTCTAGATGTGAGTAAAGAAATGTTTTGAACCAGAAGTCTGAGGATTTTCTTCTACCCAAAGTAGTGGTTGGAAATTGCATAAATCGATTTCAAAGTGGACATAGATTTTAAGCAGATAGATTTGGTGCCTCCCTGTTCTCTGGGCTGGCTTTGTTTCCTTCGATCGCTGGAAGTCGTTTTCTTTGTGTTTCTTCATGCCATGTCTCCTTTCACTCCTTCGGGCTTACAGTGTGGGTGGGATTATATGACCAGCCGTCCGGGTTTGATCATTGGCTTCAGCTGGCTCAGTCCAGCAATATGAGATGCCTTTCATCAATTAACGAACAAACAAACAAACAAACAAAACAACAAAAAACCCACAGAAGCACTTAGACTTTCCACAGTCAACCCAAGGTGAAATGGCAGTTCTCAGCACTGTATCAGGAGGGGGGAATTGTGTCTGTCTACACATAAGAGCACTGGGACCATGAAGTCCTCCCCCTGTACTGAGTGTAGGAAATTTGAAGTTAGAGTGAGAGTTCAAGGTTTAAAACCTGGATATTATTCTTGGCTGATAATAAAGACTCTAAGGTCTTCTCTTCTTTCCTTCTCTGTGCTATGAGATTACTGGAATTCCTTCACTGTATAAGGGGGAGGTTGCTAAGAAAAGAAGGGAAAATTACGGAAGACTGCCATGGTGATGTCATTCTCGGGATGCGGAAGAAGTCAGACCCTGCACTGGAGATCTGACATTCTTGGCAGCATTGTTGTGGGTGATATTTCGCATGTACAAGATGGCCTATCAGAAGTCACCAAAGGAAGAGAACCTTCGATGTATGAGGTTCATCATGGAGATCTGTGTCCCAGTATAACTATCCTCCACTGTGTTTGTCTTTCCTCATAGAATAGTGTACTATATTAAAGAGTTAATCTAGCTGGGCGTGACGGCACACACTTTTAATCCCAGCACCTTGGAGGCAGACACAGACAGGTGGGTCTCTTGGGAGTTTGAGGCCAGCCAGAGCTACATAGTGAAACCCTGTTTTGGGGTTTTTGTTGTTGTTGTTGTTTTCTTTTGTTTAAAGTTAATCCAGCAGCCTGACCCTGTATGTTAGTTTCTGACTTGGCTAAGCCTGCTGCTGAGATGTGAGGAGATGCTGGCTTCTGTTGTATTTCTCTCAAATTAATCTGTAAGAGAAACATAAAATTGGGTTACACTCTTGACAAAATGTAAGCAAGAAATGCCCTTGTTCTTGCTGTGACGATACATACAAGACACCTTGCATACATAGCTGTTCAGTGACTTCAAAAGACTTGAAACAGTTTAAAGAACTGGCTTTGACAGACTGTTCCAGCTCATTTGTAATAACAAGCTTAGAACCTTGTGTGTTTAAAGGCATTTTAGAAGGGCAATGCCTTGAAGTGTCTCACTGAAACAGCGCTGCGCCCAGCCCTGGGAGGTTAGGGTGTCAGGCTGACACCCTACACAGCACTGATCTCTCAAGGCATCTCTGAAGGCAGCTGAAGAGTTTCCACCATCAGTGGCTCATGGTCAATACTCCGACCTTTTGCTGAAGTTGAAAGTTGCTGGAGGGAGATGAATTATTTATCAAAAAGAGTCGATTAAAAGGGAAAAGTGAAACAGTGCAAACACAGATGTGTCTGTCTGTCTTTCCCTTTCCATGGCAGCCTTTTCCTCCTCGTGCGCTTGAATTCATTTTGTCATGTGTTCGTGTAACGGTGGGCACACAGCCAGAGTCACCAGGAGAAGCTCTCGGTACCTGTGGCAAGACGCTAGTAAGTCACTGTTGCCATCTTCAGAGCATCCCTGTGAGGATGGATGTCTGTACTTCAGGAGACTGTAGGGGCTAGAGCTGGCAGGCGGGGGACAAGAATTTATTCCATAGTGCGCCCTGGGGCAGAAGCCCCAGGGCCCTGGCTCTACCTAGTACAGGGGAGGAGTGAGGAGCAATTTTTGAGGTTAATTGTCCCTGTGTCAATAAAAAGAAAAATTCTGTATTGTCCTAAATGTAATTACAAAGCCCAGAGAGGAATAGATAAGAGAAGTCAATAAGTTAAACAGTTAGTTACCTGCCAAACCAGTTGAACTAAATATATGTTGAAATCTTGCTTAATAAAAATCCTTGATCAGTGGTCCCAGGTACCACTGTATCCTTTTTACATAGAACTTTCCACACTGCTCACCTCAGCTGGCTCAAAAGCAACAAGTACTTCTGCCCTCCGTGCCCAGAACTTTTCATGTCACCCTGCCCTCTTATCTATAGCTAGTCTAGTTGAATGTAAAAAAAAACTGCTTTCTTTCCCCAAATTTACCATAGTATACTCTCGATTCTCTCTATATCCAACTATTTCTAGCCTTGCTGCTGGTAGTTACAAAACTTTGTGTCAAGACCCAGTTCATGGGGCTGCAGAGTTGGAACAATGGTTAAAAGCACAGGCTGTTTTTTCCAGAGGACCCAGGTTTGAATCCTAACACCCACATGAAGGTGAACAACTGTCTATAACTCCAGTTCAGAGGACCTGGTACCGTCTTCTGACCTCTGTAGGCACCAGGCACCTACATAGTGCACCATCATCAAATTGGAAGGGAATTTAGAGGGATAAACTAGTGTCCTCACCTCACTTTAGAGGTGAAAAGGTAGAGCTGGGTGGTGCTGGCACACGCCTTCAATCCCAGCACTCAGGAGGCAGAGGCTGGCAGATCTCTGTGTTCAAAGTAAGACTGGTCTACAGAGCGAATTCCAGACCACCAGTATAACATAGTAATAAAATTTGTCTCAAAAGGGGGGGGGGTGTTGGGGAGCTGATAAAAGAGGGAGAGATAAGAAAAGACAGACAGACACTCAGATTTGTCCACAATCATGAGAGTAGTTGGGGATATACTCTAGGCGAGAGTTTCAGGTGTTAGTGGTTGCCTGCCCAGTCTGTTTTTACCACACCATCCTGACTGCAAGCCAAGGCCTTTAGAGCCATACTGTGTGAAAGTATTGGCTCATATTCCTGCTCTATAGTCAGGAAGAGGGTGGAGGAAGTCTTGGCCTCTACCTCTAGCCTCTTACAGGGGGATGTGCACATTCTGGGTGAGCCAGTAGATTCCAGTTCCAGTATGGACACTGCCAGTTTTCCCTGTTCCCCTTCATTTCTGACCCCAGCCCTGCCATGGCATCCATAGTGTTTGCCTTATATGGATGTGATCTATGGAGCTTTAAAAAGTATATATAGTGGGACTGGAGAGGTGGCTCAGCAGTTATGAGTACTGGCTGCTCTTCCAGAGAACTCGGGTTCAGTTCCCAGCATCCATATGGCAACTCACATATGGATGAGTTAACTCACTTAACTCTATTTTCAGGGAATCTGGTGCCCTCTTCTGAATTCTTCAGCACCAGGCATTCAGGCAGAGCATTCATACATATAAAATAAAAATAATAAATTTGTAAAAAGATGCCTTGTTAGAATATGATTTTTTACCGGGCAGTGGTGGCGCACGCCTTTAATCCCAGCACTTGGGAGGTAGAGCCAGGTGGATCTCTGTGAGTTCAAGGCCAGCCTGGTCTACAGAGCGAGATCCAGGACAGGCACCAAAACTACACAGAGAAACCCTGTCTCGGGAAGGAAAAAAAAAATACGATTTTTTTTTTTTAAAGTATATAGTAGTATTTCACTTTTACATTTAAAACTTATAGTCCAACTGGCCAGTAATTCCAGATACTTAGAAGCCTGAGGCAAGAGAGTTAGAAGCTCAAAGCCTGCTTTGGCTCACAGCATGAGTGCAAAGCCTAATAACTTGGTGAAAAACTTGTCCATGAGTTTAAAAAGCAAAGAGAGTAAGGAATCTAACTCAGTAGTAGCAGCACATGTTCCTAGTCCGGGCAGGCCGTGGCTGTGTCCAGCTCCCCCCCCCCCCCCCCCCCCCCGTGCACCCCAGTACTGTGCAAAATAGTAATGATAGATGAAGGGCGGGCGCGCCGGCCCTTCTGAGAGTGGAGGATGCATTTTATGAAATCTCCATGTGTCTGTCTGGTGGCACTTGGCACCTTGTGTGTCCACAGATATCAGGAGAAATGAACGCTGTGGACACACTGTCAACCTGCCCTGCTCCCTGGGCCAGTGAAGGACTCTTCTTTTAGCCTACTCCAGAGAAGGGAAGGAAGGTGAGGTGTTGTTTGTTAGCTAGTGATGTGTATGCCTCCTCCTTCTGAATGGGACAAAGGAAAGAAGGGAACAGATCTCTAGCTTGAGACTTTTTGTTCAAATGTCAGCTCTGTTCTCTGTTTCTTTTAGTTCTTCTTATGTATTTCTCTATCACACAAATAATATGTATATTCCTTTAAAGTTCTTTGACCCAAGTCTCCAAATAGCTAATCTTGGAGATAAGAGCCGGATTTTTAAACAAAATTGTTTTGGGGAAAAAAAGTCTGAATTTTGTTTTGTTCTGTCCACCCACCCATCACCACCAGACCCAGGCATTTTCTTGCATGTTACTTGGGGGTCAGACTGTATACTGGGGTCCGGTCATTCATAGCTAGCCTGCTCTCACTTCCCTGTACCTTGGTTTCCTCAACTGTAAGATAGCAGTAACAGTGAGTCGGAGCATGCCCAGAGGCTCAAGAGATGAAATACCGTAGTGAGGGCAGACACTCGGAGCTGGGCCGACACGTGGGGATGGCACAGAGGTGTGGCTGCTGCCCGTGGTTTTCTGCCCACTACTTATTTCCCTCCCACCGTCCTCCTGGGTGGATGGAAAGCTGAATGAGCAGCAGGCTCAGAGTGGCTGTGGGAAGAGAATGGAGACGTTTTCTGGCTGCTCTTGGCTATCCTTGAAGTACTAGTACTTGGCACCCAGTGTGTCTGGTATCAGTGAGAGCCAACGGGGCTTTTCCAAAGGACTGACTGCCCAGCCTGCCCCAGCTCAGTGTGTCCCTGCAAACATGGATGGGCACTAGATGGAAGATCAGGTTGTCAACCAGGCAGCATTCACATAGATAGCTTAAGGTTGTTGAAGTGTGGAACTGAGATGGGGAGGAGCCTCCTATGGCGGCTGCTCTGAGGCCCTGTGCTTCCCCAAGGAAAGGGGGAATAATATGTGTCCATAGAATGAGAGACTATACAAATCCCATTGCATTGGTAATTAAGTAATGTGATAATGCAGGCAGCCAGAGATGAAAACAGAGGGGGAAAGGGAGGGAAGGAAGGAAGGAAAAGAGAGAGAAAAACAGAAGGGGTTGGGGATCAGCTAAAGCTCAGTGGTAGAGGCCCTGGGTTCGGTCCTCAGCTCTGACAAAAAACAAACAAACAAACAAAAGCAAAAACCAGAGATGTTAAGAGCCTAGGGGAAGCTGGTCAGTTCTCTTCCTAGTATAGTCTCTATAAGCTAAGGCACTGGGCTGTGTTTGCAGCCAGAGTGGATGTGTCAGCTTGCTTAGATATGGGAATGACCACTTTGCCACACTACCCCTGGGGTTCTTCTGCTAGAGCCATGGTCTGAGACTGTTTATATCTGAGTAGCAGTCTACACCAGTCTGGCTCAACTCAGACCTCAGTCATCCCATGGATAACTGAGGTGGAGAGATTTAATTTTAAAAAAATTTAATGATGTAATTGAGTTCGTTATCATAAAAATCAAATAGTACATCTAAAATAAAAGGTTCTGTCCCTTCCACACCTCTACCTGCTCATGGGTGACCAGGTAGCCAGTTGTGTGCAACATGAATTCAGAAGCGTGTCCTTGTTCATGCCTGCTGGGTGGTACATGTCTGTAACCTCTGCATTGGGAAAGAAGAGGCAGAAGGAGCCTCAACTGAGAAAATGCTTCCATAAGATGAGCTGTAGGCAAGCCTCTAGGGCACTTTCTTAATTAGTGATGATGGGGGAGGGCCAATCCATAGTGGGTGGTGTCATCCCTGGGCTGGTGGTCCTGGGTTCTATAATAAAGCAGGTTGAACAAATCATAGGGACCAAGCCAGTAAGCGCACCCCTCCATGGCCTCTGCCTCAGCCCCTGTCTCCAGGCTCTAACCCTGCTTGAGTTCCTGTCCTGACCTCCTTCCGTGGTGAGCAGTGATATAGAAGTCCAATCAACCCTCTCCTCCCCAGCTTGCTTTTCTGTCATGGTGTTGCATCACAGCATCTTGTATTTGGGGAAAATGCACTTGCTGTGGTGTGTGTCCTCAGCACTGCCATCAGTTACCTACTGTTTGTTTGCACTTGTGTACTAGAGGTGCCAGGAGCGTTTCCATTTGTGACTACATTAGTGCCCACAAGTCTGTTCTCTGTAGTGTCTAGCTTCAAAGAAAGATAATCCAAATTCTAGTCTCTACCCTGAGAAAGCAGAGAGGGGTGCTCACGTGGCCATTCTGTCTCTGGTTCTGCACTCTCCTCCTACCTTCCCCTCCTCTGTAGTCAGCCAAGTCTATAGAGTTGGTTCTCCTAAGATAAGGACCCCCATACGGGGCAAAGAACAATATCAGTTCTATAACAAAATACCCAAACTGAATAGTTTAAGCCAATAACAATCATTGTCTCTCACGGCATTTATAAGCCAGAAAATTAGGAGCCGCTCGGTGAGGCATGGGGCTTTACAGCTTTCATGAAGCTGCAGTTGGATGGTGACTGTCTTAAAGGCTTTTTCACTCACATGCCTGGCAGCCAAACCAGAGAGACTCAGGAATGACTAGGAGTCTTAGCATCTCTGTTTCTGTGTAAGTTTTTCATGTGACTTGTCCTGCCTCAAAACCCTCTCTGGGAAGCTGTATACATTGTATCTTAACTTGGCTAGGGCTGCCATTCTAAAAGAACCAGGTGGGAGTCAAATCATTTTTGATTAATTTATATATTTTGAGACAGAATCTCATGTATCTGTGGCTGACTTGGAACTCACTATAGACTACGCAAGCCCAGAACCCAGTGATCTGCCTACCTCTGCCTTCTGAGTGCTGGCATTAAAAGCATGCATACTACACCTGGCCATATTTCCCTTTTAACCTTGCCTTGAAAGTTGTACAGAAGCATCTCTTGCCACATTCTGTTGGTTCAGGTGCAAGATGACTTAGGTAGAAAAGAACATAAAAAGCCTGTCTTTCATGAGTCCTAGTATCACATCTGTTTTGGAGAAATAGCAGCCTGCTACAAAGTACAACCCTATTCAAATTCTGTTTTAAATTAAGCTTTGTGAGCTGCCATGTGGTTGCTGGGAATCGGGAAGAGCAGTCAGTACTCTTAACTGTTGAGCCATCTCTCCAGCCCCTTAATTTAAGCTTTTATATTGTATATCTTAGGCTGACCTGGAGCTCACAATTCTCCTCCCTCAACTTATCTGGTTGTTGGAGTTACATCTATCTATCTATCTACCCACCTATCTATCTATCTATCTATCTATCTATCTATCTATCTATCTATCTATCTATCTATCTAGATATCACCACACCTGTCTAGTAGGAGTTACAGGTGTGTATCATCACACTTGTATAGTTGTTGGAGTTACATACACGCGCGCGCTCGCGCACACACACACACACACATATGTATGTATGTGTGTGTGTGTATATGTGTATATATGTATGTATGTATGTATGTATGTATGTATGTATCAGCACACCTGTATAATTGTTGGACTTTTGGGTGTGTATCACCACACCTGTCTAGTTGGAGTTACAGCTTCAGAATTCCAGTTGGACTATTTTTTTAATCAGGATAAGCTAACCTTTAGAGAGAAAGAGCTGTCTTATAGAGGTGTATGCCAGTAATTCCAGCTACATAGGAGGCTGAGGCAGGAGGATCACAAATTTGAGACGAGAATGAGCAATTTAACAAAACCCTATTTGAAGATAAAATTAAGGCCACAGTTGTGGTTCAGTGGCAGAGTACTCATCTGTCACGTGTAAGACCTGAGGTTAATCTTCATCACTCAAAAAAAAAAAATCAAAATTAAAAGGGGATAGGAAATAGATAACTCTAACATAAGAGCATTTTGCATAGAATGTATGAGGCCCCAGGTTCAATCCTCAACAGCACACAAAGGGGAGATTTTTGCATCAGCGTGTTGGAATTTATAAGCTATTAAGCCATAGTCAAAAAGCAGTGTCTTCAAGAACAGGTAATGTTGTGGGAGTGATATACTACTAAATCATCCTCTTTATCCTAACCCTGTTTCTCACCGCCCCCCAGGTAGACCTTAGGCAAGTGGTTCTCAACCTTCCTAATGCTGTGACCATTAATACAGTTTCTCATGCTCTGATGATCCCCAACCATAAAATTATTTTTATCACTACTTCGTAACTGTAATTTTGCTACTGTTATGAATCTTTTTTTTTTTTTTTAAATTATATATAGTGTTCTGCCTGCATGTGTCCCTGAAGGCCAGAAGATGGCATCAGATCTTATTACAGATGGTTGTGAGTCACCATGTGGTTGCTGGGAACTGAACTCAGGACCTCTGGAAGAGTAATCAGCGCTCTTAACCACTGAGCCACCTCTCCAGCCCTATGAATTTTAATGTAAATATTTTTGGAGCTAGAGGTCTGCCAAAGGGGTCATGACCCATAGGTTGAGAACTACTGCCTTAGATTCTAGTCTAAGGGATATTTTGGTTTTTTTTTTTTTTTGGTCCAGAACATCCTCCCCTGTATATGTGTGTTCTGTGTGGTGTGGAAGGGGTGTATATTGTGTGTGTGGTGTGGTGTAATGTGTGTGGAGGGTGTGTGTGTGTGTGTGTGATGTATATTTTGTGTTTGTGGTGTATATTGTGTGAGGAGGGTGTGTGTGTGTGTGATGTGTATTGTATGTGTGTGTGATGTATATTATGTGTCTGTGGTGTGTATTGTATGGTGTGTGTGTGGGGTGTGTGGTGTATATTGTGTGAGGAGGGTGTCTGTTGTGTGTATTGTATGGTGTGTGTGTGTGTGTGATGTATATTATGTGTCTGTGGTGTGTATTGTATGGTGTGTGTGTGTGTGTGTGTGATGTATATTATGTGTCTGTGTGTGTATTGTATGATGTATGTGTGTGTGATGTATATTATGTGTCTGGTGTGTATTGTATGGTGTGTGTGTGGGGTGTGTGTGTGTATGTGGTGTATTGTGTGTACGGTATGTGTGTGTTAGCTAGTATTTGAAGCTAGGGCCTTGTGTGTAATGGAAACACTCTGCTGCTGAGCTACACCTCCACCCTGACATTGGCTTCCTGCAAAGCCAGGGTCAGTTGATTTCTAGAGTAACCTTCATTCTAGATTATCTTAGTTTCCTCAGAGTTGTTATTTAACCCATTCCTTTAGCCCTTTGATTTTTTTGGTAAACTAGAAATCAGGTTAGGTCTAAATATTTAGTTTCAGTTTAAGTACTTTGGGCAGAAATGAAAGTGCTGTTGCTATGCGCTTCATATGTATCATGTGAGGAAGCATATACCAAGCACCAGTTCTCCATCATTTGTTCTTGTAAATGGATCATTTGGTTAAGGGGATGACTGTGAGATCTGTCCCTTGTGAAGGAGCATTTATCCCACTGCACTGAGCCAGTCACTCTTCAGACTGTTAATTACAAACTGTTAGTTGGTGGCTTGCAGCTGTCCTGTTCTACCCCAGCTAAATGACTGATGATGATCTCATGATAAAGCTTCATGGTCCTCTGAGGCAGTGATCTCTTCAGTGGTTCTCGTAAGCAGTAAGTGTGGTGCTATCCTAGATGTTACATGAGTACTGTATAATAGGATCTTTCTTAAGTCTGGGAAGATCTGAATCCCAAAACATCACTGGTCCCAGGTTTATGGATAAAAGACTATAAAGTAGAAGGTCACTTTGTCAGATAAACGATGAAAGACTTGTAAAAGCACATGTAGGCAATAACACAGATGGTACTCAAAGCCTAGACCCTCGGGAGGGAGAGTGCGAAAAATAAAGTCAAGGAAGGACTGAACCTTGAGGTCCTGGCCAGTTTTAAGAGGCTAGAGGCTGTGAGTATAGTTCAGTGGTGGAATGCCCTAAAGTGTCAATTTCTTAACAGTTTTACTTTATGAAATTTACCTAAGGGATGAAACATAACAAGTACCCAAAGTGCCAAGTGAATATTGTTTCTTTTACTAAAAAACAGGGGACAGCCTCAGCATCTATGTGTAGGGAATTAACTAAATAACTTATATTTTCATAAAATAAAGTACTGTATAGCTGGTTGTTGTTTTTTTGTTGTTAGTTTTTGCTTTTGTTTTTGTTTTTATTTTTTCCAAGACAAGGTTTCTCTGTGTAGCCCTGATAGTCCTGGAACTTGCAATGTAGACCAGGCTGGCCTAGAACTCAGAGAGCTAGCCTGCCTCTGCCTCCTGAGTGCTGGGGTTAAAGATATGCACCAGCGCCCAGCAATATACAGCTGTGTCTTTTTTTTTTTTTTTAAGGTTTATTTATTATGTATACAGTGAGTGTTCTGTCAGGCCAGATCTCATTGTAGATGGTTGTGAGCCACCATGTGGTTGCTGGGAATTGAACTCAGGACCTCTGGAAAAACAGGCAGTGCTCTTAACCTCTGAGCCATATCTCCAGCCCCGCAAACAGCTGTGTCTTAAGAGATGAGGGAGGTTTGGGATTGCAGTTGGTAAGATGCTTGCCTACCATACACCAAGGCTCTGAGTTTGAGCCTCAGTACTGCTTAAACCACCTGTAGTAGTACAGAACTGTAGGGGTAGAGGAGGAGAATCCAAAGTTGAAGGTGATTCTTGGCTACTTACCTAGTTTGAGAGCAGTCTGGGCTGCCTGAGATCCTGTCAGGAGGAAGAGCAGGAGAGGAAAGTCCTTTTCCAGGAGGCTAAGGTGGGTTCTGTTCTATACCACTTTCCTATTCCTGTTGTCTACTTGATTAGTTTTACCCACTGAAGCCACCCTCAAGGATTTGTTAACCCAAACACAGCCATGGGTGGTCCTGTTGCATTGTGATCTTTGGGTATGTTTGAAGTCCCTGCCGCCAGCTGCCATAGGGCTGGGATTGGGACTGGTGTCTGTGCAGTAGACTCCCCATTGCTTCTGTAGCTATAGCCTGCCTTGCCATCAGGGTACAAAATAAAATACTCAGTCCAGCATGAAGGCTTGGCCTCCTTCCTGGCCAAAGCCAGAGGATGAGTTTTCCTTTTCATGCTGTGATCTCTTCCCCTGTTTACTACGCCTTTTCCTCTTTGGGAAAGTGTGCCTAAAGCAGCTTCACCGTGTGTGTGTGTGTGTGTGTGTGTGTGTGTGTGTGTGTGTGTGTGTGTGTGTGTGTGTGTGTGTACACGTGTGGACTGAGAAAGATGGGGCTCTCCTCGAGCCCTGTTCCTCCCCCTAGCTTCATTCAGCAAATGGGTGGGATCAAGCTGATACCTTGAAGAGAATCAGTGGTCTCTGAGATATTCAGAAAAAATGCTGTCTACTGTTCTCTTGACAGAGGTGTGAACAGTGTTCATTGAGTCACCCTCTTCAACATTTAACATAAGTTGAACCAGTGCTAGGAAAGGACCACTCAGTGTGCTGTGAACGGCTCCCCTAGCCGCTCAGACTAGAATTATTTCATCTGTCCTTTTCCTGCCCATCATGCTCCCACTCCACTCCAGCCCTCACACCTGTTTTCTTCACTACTTAGCCTAATTCATAACTGCAGCCCATTTCTTCCCTCCCAACTTCTACCCCTTACAGCAAATAAACCAGCTATATTTTTTCTTTTATCAGATTCCCCAAATTTGTATGTCTAATGTCATCTTCCTTTGCCATCCTCCAGCAACCTGTTCTCTAGGATTCCGTCTTCATGAAAACACCCCGATGGTTTTCTCCTGTCCTACCCTTGCACTGGAATACACCCGCTAACTCCAAACTCCCATTCCTCTGACTTTCGTAGTTTGAGACACAGTCTGGCCATATTGCCCTGGCTAGCCTCAAACCTGTGATCCTCCTGCCTCAATCTGCCAAGTGAGTAGTGCCGTTACAGGCCACCACACCTGGCCACGAGTAAGCTAACCTATGTACTTTGCTACTGCAACCTAACAAGTTATTTGTGGATGCCAAAAAGCTCAGTAATCAGGATAAATAATTATTCAGAGTCAAGTCAACCAGATGTCCCTTCTGGATTCTGAGTCCACCAGATGGCCCATTGGGCACCAGCCCAGGAGACCTTCATGTTTACCAGGGGTTGGCAGGGCAGTGAGGCCTGGTTCTCTCCACCCACACCACCAATAGCCTAAATAGCAGGAACTCCCCTTAATTGCTCTATAAGCTTTCAGGGTCTCCCAGGCTGCACTGTTGCCAGAGTTGGTCTATCGTCTGTCTGCCTGCCTGCCTGCCTGTCTTTCTCTCTCTCTCGGTATGTATGTGTGTGTGTGGGGGGTTAGTTTAGTGTTGGGGGTCTTTCTCAATTGCTCTTCACTTTAATTTTTGAGACCTGGCCTCTAACTGAACTTGGAGTTCAATGATTCTGCTAGGTTTACCAGACCAGCAAGCTCTTGATATGTGCTGTCCCCTCCCATGCTGAGGTTTATAGATACATGCTCCCATATTTTTACATGAGTGCTGGGGATCCCAACTCAGGGTCATGCTTCTGCACCTTTAATGCCAGCAGAGGCAGGTGGGTCTCTGAGTTCAAGGTCAGCCTAATCTACACAGTAGGTTCTGTACCAGCCAGAGCTACAGAGTAAGTCTTTATCAAAACAGACCAACAAACTAAGTACTTAATAGTTTATTAATAGAATATCATAAATGTACATCTTTCTATGTATAGTGTGGGTGTGCACATGTATGTATATGGAGGGCAGATATACTCCCTACCTTATTAGTGAGACAAAGTCTCTCACTGAATCTGGAGCTCACCAATTCTGCTGATGCAGGCTAGCTAGACAGAGTTCCAGGAATCCTCCTGTCTCCAGCTCGGATTATAGGCATGTACTACTACACCAGCTTCTTAGATGGCTCTATAGACTGAGCCATCTCTCCAGCCTGTAATGTGTGTCTTGGTGACTTTTCACAAACTGAACCTTTCCGTATGACCTGTGTCCTAGGACACTGCCTCATGCCCTTTCCCTGTCATGGCCAGAGGGCTAATTGCCCTCCTGACTTAGAACAGATTTGCCTGACTTATTTTTACACTTCAAATAGATAAAAATCGAGCAGTATGTGCTGTAGGTCTGCCTCCTTCACTGAGTATTGTTTGAGAGTCAGCCAGCATATTGTGGTGTAGTGAGTGCTGAAGACCTTTAATTAGCCTTGCTGTAATAGTTTCCATTATGTGGATGAACTACACTTTACCCATTTGTTCTTATACTACAGCTGCATAACAAAATATCCTAGAACTTCATGGTATACAATAACTGTCTATTCTGTGGACATGGTAGGAGCAGCTTGCCTCTGCTTCATGATGAGTCTCAACTGAAAATGAGACAGTATCTAATGTGTATGGGTATTTTGCCTGCATGTATGTCTTTGTATCATGTGAGTACTTGGTGCTCGTAGAAGCCAGAAGAGGGTGTCGATACCTTGGAACTGGAGTTACAGATGGTTGTGAGCCTCCATGTAAGGGCTGGGAGTTGAACCTGGGTCCTCTGGAAAAATAGCCAGTGTTCTTAACCACTGAGCCATCTCTCCAGCCCTGTGAGGTAGTATCTTTGGATAGTGTGTTGTTTTAAATGAGAATGCCCCACTTCCCATAGGTTCATATATTTGAATGCTTGGTCCTCAGGCAGTAGAACTATTTGGAAGGATTAGGAGGTGTGGCCTTGTTGGAGGTGTGATACTGGAGGTGGGCTTTGAGGGTTCAAAACCCACACATTGCCATTTAGCTCCCTCTACCTCTTGCTTATGGATCAGGATGTGAGCTCTCAGCTGCTGCTCCAGTGCCATGCCTGCCTGCCTGCCTGCCTGCTGCCATGCTCCCTCCCATGATGCCATGGACTCTAACCCTCTGAAACTGTAAGCCCAAAATAAACTCTTTTCTAAGTTGTCTTGATCATGGTATCTTATTATAGCAGTAGAAAAGTAACTAAAGCAGATGGCTCATTCACTCACATGCTTGGCTCTCAACAGAGACCTCTGCAAGGGTTGTCAGCCCAAGGTCTCTATGTGGTCCAGCTCCCTCCAAGCATGATGGCTAGTTGTGAGGGCAGGGTCCTAAAAATGCTAGGCAGCAGCCATATCGTTTGTGCGTCCCCACCTTGTACAGCCTGACATTCCTGCTCTACTCTTGGTCCGAATAGCTCAAAGTCCACTCCACAACTAAAAGGGGTGTCAGGAGTTCTTGGGGGGCAGTGAGAGTAAAACAGTACTGAGGGCATTTTGGAAAAATTACACCTTCCAGCTGATGATAGGCATAGTATTGTATGATGATGTCAATCCTTTTTGAGGCAGCCACATTAGAACTCATCTAGTTCCCCAGTCACCTCAAGGCCTGGCTGGCTTTCCTTATCCTTCAGTCACAGCTTGGACTTTCCTTCTTTTTAACAAGAAGCCTCTCCTGACATTATTGCCATCCTAGCCTCAAAGGTTTCAGTGTAGTTTCCACTCCTTATTCTGGTGCCTTCTCGTAGCCCGATCATAATGCAGACTACGAGGCATGGTTTTGCCTATTTAATTGTCCTTGTCCCTGTCAGGGTTGGAGCCCCGTAAAGCAGCTCTTTCCTTCCATGTGTGTTGTTCAGTGTCTTTCCCAGAGCCTGGCATGTAGTAGCTACAGTGAAATAGAGAAAATGGATCCAGCATTTAGTGTTTGCTTGTTAGAGACAGGGGTGTACGTACCAAACACAATGTGACACACATAGGAATTTGTGGTGGTATTGTGTTCCCCAAAATATTGTGCACCCTAATAAACTTATCTGGGGTCAGAGACAGAACAGCCACTAGATACAAAGGCTAGAAAATGGTGGCACTCCTTTAATCCTAGCACTCCAGAGGTAGAAGTCCCTCTGGATCTCTGTGAGTTCAAGGCCACTTTGGAAACGGCCAGGCATGGTGACACACGCCTTTAATCCCAGAAAGCGAGCCTTTAATCCCAGGGAGTGATATAGAAAGCAGAAAGGTATATAAGGCGTGGGAACGAGAAACTAGCAGCATTTGGCTGGTTAAGCTTTTAGGTTTTGAGCAGCACAGTTCAGCTGAGAACCATTCAGATATGAGGACACAGAGGCTTCCAGTCTGAGGAAACAAGATCAGCTGAGAAGTTGGCCAGGTGAGGTTAGTTGTTGGTTGTTCTGTATCTCTGATCATCCAGAGTTCACCCCAATAACTGGCCTCAGGTTTGATTTTATTAATAAGAACTTTTAAGATTCCTGCTACAGGAATTAGTCATATTTTAGGATATTCAGACACATACTCCTCTGCAGCTAGTCGTGTTAGAACAGAAAGGAGTTTTAGATAGATTCATTTCTCCTTCTGTAGGTTAAAAATGTGTACAAGTAGATGGTCCAGTGAGCAGCAATTTTAGGTCCTCATTGTGATAAGAGGTGTTGCCATGAAGAGGTTGAGGGGGTTGAAGGAGCTCCATTTGAGCCCCTCTACCTTTACTCTGAGATGCAGAAACTATGTAAGTTCGGTGATAGACACGTAAGCCGCTAGTCATGCCATTTCCAGTATGAACTCCAAGAAAGCCACTTTCTGTGACTTACAGGAAGAACTAAGGTGTCTTTCTTCAGTCCTGCTCCCCAGCCCCAGCCCTCAGGTCCTGGATCACTTTGCCAACCAAAAGAAAGCATTTTTAAAAGGGGAGGAAGCTGGGGAGCTGGCTCAGTGGCCCATGAAAGCCACAAGAGCGTGTCAAGTCCCTGGAACTGGAGTTACTGATGGCTATGAGATACCATGTGGATGCTGGGAATCAAACCCGGGTCCTCTGGAACAGCAGCCAGTGCTCTTAGCCAGTGTGCCATCTCTCCAGTCCCCAAGGACTTTATAAATAGTTGTATTTGTTTTTAACTCAAACATATGTCATAGTGCTACCAGTTCCTTTTGTTCCCTTTGTGTGTGTGTCTCTCAGCCCTTCTTTGTTTTTAAGATCTGCCACTGTATGTGTATTTATTCCTGCTAGTGCCTGCTTGTTGATGAGTGTCTAATAGTGGACGTATTCTCTGCTGGACCCCTGCCCATCTCCCATGGGGCTGTTCTGGGCTGCCTGACACTATGATGTGACAGACATCCTCTGTGTCTGAGAAATAGCCCAGAAGTGGGGTTGCTAGGTCATAGAGCAGTGAATTTCCTGGAATCTCTTCTAAGGACTCAGATGTAACTGTAACCCATTTCCCCCTGTTTGCCTGAGTGGGCAAGGTAGGTTGCTTCAGATGTCCCAGCTTCACCTTAGATCTGAAATTTTGTAGTGCTATCCTCCAGAGAGAAGAGAGAAAGAAAATTTGATTCCCTTGTAGTTTGAACTGCTTTGAATACTTTAACCTGTTCAAATGCCCGCTGTTCCTTCTGTTAATTGTAGAGACACATTCTCCTGTCTTGAGTCTGTCACCTGTTTCTGGACCCTGTCTAGAGGCAGTAAGGGACAGTGGCAGGAGACACAGTGGAGCGCACTGACCCGAGCATACATTTGGCTTCTCTGTGTGTGCCAGGCCACCAGGCTGCAGGATGGGTGTCGGGAGTCCACTTGTCAGCATACATGGAGTCTGCCCATTTCTATCTTAACTGCTGGGAGGCTAGAAAAGTCACAACACAGGTATTTAGAAGACAGAACACAATGTTCTAAGTTGTATGAAACATTTATAGTGACCTTTTGTCTGGAATTTGCTTCAAAATAATCTGGAGCAGGGGAAGTGAGTACAGTAAAGATCAAATGCCTGTAAAATTTGTCATCCAAACGTAGACACATTTATGATTAAAGGAGAGAGCTATTAATTACGCTAGGATAACAAGCTAAAACCAGCTTGTCCTAGCAAACCAAGATGTGTACCCCAGGGGAAAATGAGCTGGGACTGACCCTGAGTTTACTATTGTTGTAGCTTGGCGACTGGTACCTGGAAGCTCATTCATTTGTTTGTTTGTTTGTTTGTTTGAGAATTACCATAATGAAAAAGATTTTTAACAGGATGTGTATTAGACCACCAAAGCATTCAGAAGGCTCCCTTGTCAAAGCTGGCGCTCTAGCCCAGTGGAAGAGTGTTTTTCATGCATGAGGCCCTGGGTTTGATACCCATCTCCTCCCCACCCCCCACCCCCAAAATAGTCCTTATTGCCCAGGAAGTGACTGTTAGGTCCCTTGCCAGCTGGTTAAGAGTAGTAAGCTTAGGTTGTCTTCTGGCTGCACTCAGGGCACACGGAGGTGAGGAGTTGAGAGGAGGGCCCCACCTGCTCTTGTTGACAGGAAGAATGAGAAGCTGTGCGTTGTTCTAGCAGGGAGACTTGGTTTGGGCTGCCCAGCGACCAACCACAACAGTTGCCTTCACACACACACCACAGCCTGGCAGTGGTCTCCACAAAGGCACATGCGATTGTTATCTGTGGCAGGAAGCAGCCTACAGACAGGGGGTTCTTAACCGACATTCTGCAGCACACACTTCCCTGTCCTACTTAATCTCCGCCCTGGCTCAGCAGTTGCTGGAACTGAGAGGTAGAAGGTAGAAGTTTACTCCTCTGCTGAGAGTGAACTCCAACTGGTTCCTCTTTCCAGTAGTACGTGGTCCTTCTTCACACAGTTCCATGAAGGGTAGTTCGTTCACCCAGTGGATATCTTCAAGAACTCTCATATGCCAGGCTTAGAGGCTATGGTAGTGAAAGATAGGCTACCTCCAAGGAACTTACTGTCACGGGGCCGCTGACACCAGATGCAGCAGCAGTGACTGCTAAGAAGAAAGTAAAGTTGATGGGTGACTGAGAGTGGAGGGTGGGGGCTGTTCTAGATGAGTGTTCTAAGGGTGTCACAGAGGGACCAAAAAGCAGGTGCAGCAAGGAGGGGCTGGGCAGGTAGGAAAGGCGCTCATCTCTCACTTGCTGCTAAGTAGTCCAGAGTCAACTTTAGGATACTGTCATGGAGAAAGGTCATTGGTGACTTAGCAAGTTTGGGATAGGTACAAGAGATACAGGAAGGAGAGAGGTGAAGCTACTCAGTGCAAACAGCTCTTTCTATGTGCTTGAAATCCACCTGCCGCTGCTGGGGTTAAAGGTGTGTACCACCACAGACTCCTCTTAAATTATCAGATATAAATGACCCTGATTTTGGAATGTAGAACACCAAGAGCCTAATTCAGTCTTCATCCTTTAGTTTCATCAAGTAAATCACAAATGGTTGGTCTATTCCTGAAATATATATTATTACATGTTTCAGTCTTCCACCTATATAATCTTTCATTATACAAATGTTCCGAACTTTTGAGCTTAGACCCTTTTAACAATCTAAATCTGTGAATTCGTTTCTCAGAAAAGCACAGTTACCCGAGAACTTGATGTATTTTTTCTAGAGATGGGTGGATCCTAAGAGCCCAAGAATCTGTCTATGAGGTATTTCACTAGCTATGCCTAGACTACTAAAGGCTGCACAGCCACAGAATAGGATCTCTGTGGCCCTTTCTCTTCTCCCTTACGGGCCAGCCATTGACTCACCAACCGTAGAAATTATATTTACTGTTTTGCTGTATGTGAATGGACAGACCGACTGAATTGCCTATCTTGAGTGTGGCCAACAGCTACATTTTCACTGGTATCTAGAAAACATGCTGTACTCTATGGGCTGAAAGTTTATGCTCTACCCCCAACTCATGTATGGAGTCTCATGATACCTAGTGTGGTGGTGTTTGGAGGTAGGATCTGTGGGAGGTGTAGAGTCTTCATGACTAGGGCTGTGCCCTCAGAAGAGATTGAGACACCTGCACTCTCTACCATGTGAGGACACAAGGCTGTGCCTGCAAGCCAGGAAATGCGTTCTCACCAAACACCACATCTATTAGCACCTTGGATCTTGGACTTCTAAGTCAATAGGACTGTGAGAAATAAATATTTGCTGTTTAAGCCACCCAGTCCACAATATTTAGTTATAGCAACCCAAACTGACTAAGATATCCCACATAAGTTGTAGCAGGACCAAGGAATCACAATTACTGTTTTGTTTTCTTTTCTGAGACAGAGTCTCTCTATGTAACCCTGTCTAGCTTGGAACTCAACGGAGATCCCATCTGCCTCTGCCTCCAGAGTACTGGAATTATAGATGTGCACTGCCATGCCTAGTAAATTCTTTTTTAGACAGGCTCTCTCTAGCCCCTGGCTGTCAGGAACTCACCACCGTGCAGACCAGGCTGGCCTTGAACTCACTGAGATCCTCTTGCCTATGCCTCCTGCGATTACAGGCATGTGCCACCACTGAGGCTCTAACTCTACTCTTAAAACATGATGCTTTGGGCCAGGTTTGCTGTCACACAGCTCTAATTCCAGCACTTGGGAAGCAGAGGCAAGCAGTTCTCTCTAAGTTCGAGGCCAGCCTGGTCTACATAATGAGTTCCAGGACAGCCAGGGTTGTGTAGAGAGATCCTATCTCAAACAAAACAAACAAATATGATTGGGTTCCCCCCAGACACGCTAGGAGAAAATTCATCCCCTACCTTTCTAGTTTCTGGTGGCCATCTGCTTTTCCTATTGTGACCCCTTCTTCCATCTTTGAAGCTACAGTGTAACTAGTCTTCAGATCTTTTCCCAACCGCTTCCCATACTTGTATTTCTTCCTCTGACATTCTCCTGCCCCCTTCTTTCTTCATAAGGATGCATGGGAACCTATAGGACCCACCAGGCAACCCCATCCCATTGTAAGACTCGTAATTTATCACAGCAGGTTCTGAGATTGGGATGTGGATGTTTTTGCAGGGCCATTGTGAAGGGGCCCCAAAGTAGCTTGACCACACAGCAGCCATGACAGGCTTAGGGGCCTAGACACAGCTTCTGTGACAGGCTTACTGGCAGGCAACACCCAGGGATCTACCCAGGGGTGAGGAAGTAGCTTGAGTCTAGCACACACCTATTTTTGTTTTACAGACACTACTAGACAATTGTCAGCCAATCAGGGTCCTGGACCCTGGAAATCCTCTCACCCCAACCTCTGCTATGATAAAAATTCTGCCCCACCTGAGTTCAGGGCTCACTGCTCTCACCACTGTGTCAGACAGACAGAGGGACCAAGCTCTGAGCTTGAAATAAAGGCTCTTTGCTTTTACATGCGGGATTCGGTCTCCGTGGTCTTTTGGGGGGGTCCCTGTGATCTGGGCATAACACCATTATTCTGCCTACCATATATTGTACAAATGTGTGTGTGTTTGTGTGTGTTGTGATTTAATGGTTAGGTTTGTAAAGCACTCCTGATTTACAGCTGAGGTAGTTCAGTCAGTGAAGTGCTGACTGGAGGACCTGAGTTGGATCCCAAAACACACATTAAAAACGAGTGGGCTTGATGGTGCATATTTTTAATACCAGGGCTGGGGGACAGAAGCAGGCAGATCCCTGGGGCTCACTGGCCAGCCAGCCTAGCCTACTTGGCAAGTTTTAGGCCAGTGAGAGACACTGTCTCAAAAAAGAGGGTAGACAGTGCCTGAAAAAAAATACCTGAGACTGCCCTCTGGCCCCCACGTGCACACATGGCGCATACACATATGCATCTGTACACAGTTTGGGAGGTGAAGTGCCCTGATGTTGGCTTCATTTCTCTTGAGTAGGAGAGAAAGCGTAAAAGCACTAGAGTGGAGGTTGGGGATTTAGCTCAGTTGTAGAGCACTTGCCTAGCAAGCGCAAGGCCCTGGGTGTTCGGTCCTTAGCTCCGGGGGGGGGGGGGGAATACTAGAGTGCTGAATCTAGATCTGTATTTTTCTGTTTTGTTCTATCTGGGTGCTTGCTTTTTAATTCTTTCCACACATTTCAATAAGCAGTATTTGTCAATATTTATGTTCCTGAAGCCAATCTTCTGGGAAATTGATGTGCTGACTAGAAATGAGGAAATACTAAAACCAATATAAAAATAGTCTTCAAGGCAAAATGTCAGAGTGAAGAAGGAATTTGCAGTTCTGTGGTCCTCTAATTTTATAAGCATTTATGAGTGAAAGGTCCAGTACATAGGCAGCATACTGACATAGTATTTTGTCTACTGACTTGTGCTTGACTGTGATAGAACATTCCGTTACAGACCTTTTGCTTGCCAGACAGATTACTTGTTATCGTTAGGAGGTCCTTGACTTTCTTAACCTTGGCTCTGTTGTCACAGTAAAGATTTATGAGGTGTCCTGTGTTCCTGCTACCGTATTGGAGTCTTTTCTTCCAGCCTCCTTGTTCCCACCCTGGACTTCCTCAGTTTTATCTACCAGAGTCAAGTAATCCGAGCCAGAGGAGAAGAAAACCATGGACTACTCTGCCTTGCATGGCTTCGTAGAGCTCACATACCATTTTAGGGATCTTAGAATTGGGGGTCCTTTTTGTTTGTGCTGTACCCGGGGACTCTCTAGGAAATTCCTTTGACCCCCAGTACCTCCTAGTTCTCTAGGATCTCTCTTAATAGCTGTGGGTGACAGAAAAGCAGGAGGACTTTGCGGACTCTGACACTCCTTTGGTAGATCTGAGTGCTGCCCCCTGCCCCAGGAAAACGCCATCCTACTCTCCTGGCATCTTTCTCGTCATTTCAAAACACATGTGGCCTTTGGAACTATGTCCTAAGTGTCTGTCTCCATGTGCTCTAGTGTGTAAGTACAACTGAGCAGAGGATGTGCCAATGAGAAGGGCCAGAGCTAAGTCCAAGCAAGAATCCAAATCTTCATTGTTACTGTGTGCCGGGCCCAAGCTTGAGCTGATAGATTTTGAGATGTGGACATGACCAGCATATATTTTGTAATCTGGGATTTTAGTAAGTAACTCAGAAGAACCTTCTAGTGGACTTCCAGTGATGTGAAGGCCAGGACCACTGGCAGTAACAGATGTTAAGTGTCACAGTGCAAACAAATAGTTTTATTCTATATGAGCAATTAAGTATCATGGCCATTTGCCAGTAAGTCTAGTATTATACTAGTCATGATCTGGTAATATGTTCAAGCATTTTCTCTCTTGTCGTTGAAAAATTCCAATCAGCTAACGGGGTGGACAGGGCCTTTAGAAACCCTTTTTCCCCTTTGTCCTTTTCTCTTTCTTAATTGACCTTTTCTTCTCCAATCACATTCCTGCTCGTTCTCTCCCGCCCTCCCCTCTCTCCCTCTCCCTTCCTCCTCACTCCCCTCCTTTCCTTTATTAAAAGAAGGAAAGCTGGAAGTGGGAGAGATGGCTTAGAGGTTAAGAGTACCAACTGCTCTTCCAGAGGACACGGGTTTGATTCCCACCACCCACATGGCAGCTCTTAACTACTGTCCGTAGTGATGCACAGACATATATGTAGGCAAAACACCAATACGCATATAATAAATGAATAAAACAAACAAAACAAAACAAAATTGGCATCTCTAGAGGGAAGAACGGAAGCAAATTGAGTATTGGGATTTTTAACTATATCAACAAAGAGCCCCAGGACTTAGAAAACAATCTCTGTTCAGTGGAGAAGAAAGCCTGCCACAAGGCAGTTCCAAGACCAGCCCTGTTTTCTTTGGAGGTTTGTTGAAGATTGTTGCTACAATGAAACTCAGTTTACACCCCCAGTGCCTGGCTCCTGCTCTGTCCCTGGAGCTGGGAGATGTGATACTCCTTTTTGTTACAGTACAGAGACAACTCACAAGTCATTTGCCATTGATAATTGCCCTGTTTACTTAAAGACCAGCTTTTTTTTTTTTTTTCCTTATTTGGTTTTGGGTTTATTTGTTGACAGGGCATGGTGGTTTGAATGTAATTGGCCCCCATAAGCTCATAGGGAGTGGCACTATTAGGGGGTGTGGCTTTGTTGGAGTGGGCATGGCCTTGTCAGAGGAGGTGTGTCACTGTGAGGGTGGGCTTTGAGGTTTCCTATGCTCAGGATACCACCCCCATGAGTCAGTCAACTTGCTGTTGCCTGCAAGACGTAGCACTCTCAGTTGGGCAGTGGTGGTGCACGTCTATAATCCCAGCACTTGGGAGGCAGAGCCAGGCAGATCTCTGTGAGTTTGAGGCCAGCCTGGGCTATAGAGTGAGACCCAGGAAAGACTCCAAAGCTACACAGAGAAACCCTGTCTCAAAAAACAAAAAACAACAACAACAAAAAAGAATTATCGTGGTTATGGTGTGTCTTCACAGCAATAAAGACCCTAAGATACAAGGTCTCACTATATAGCCCTAAGTATTCTGAAACTCACTATGTAGACCAAGGCTGGTCTTGAACTCATAGAGATCCAGCTACCTCTACCTCTTGAGTGCTAGAATTAAAGGCTACTACTGCTTCCGGCTCCAGTTTGGGAGGGAGGATCTAGGTAGAGATGGCTTAGAGTGGTCATTTACTTGCTTCCTGTAACTGATGTCATGAAGAACAAGTTAGGGGATCCGTCTGTTCTTGAAGAGTATTCTTTGGCATTGCCCAAACACTAGAAAGTCCACACTGGCAGTGATCAGGATTATTGGGTCCCAGGAACATAGGTATGTGGCCTGCTGGAGGTTGAAATGGACACGGGAGAGTCGGGTGAAAGTAGGAAGAACATGGTACTCAGCTAAATAAGCATGTTACAGCTGGGTTTATCCATCTTAATTGCCTAGCTTTTAGGTAATCCCTGGTGTCTGGGAACTAGAAGAAATTCTGGCTTGATCCTTTGTATACTGGATAATCTTCCATTTTCAACAGAGGGTTGAAATCCATCCTTTAAATAAGACATCTCCAAAATGCAAGCCAAATGCTCCCTTCTGGAGACCTTATACCCACATTTTTTGTGGGGTGGTTGGGATGCCCGTAAACTTGACCAAGCATGGTAGCCAAGCGACAAGAAATAATAAATCAGTGTTCATCTTGCCCAGTAATTTCACATTCAGGCTAAGGTTTCATTTTCTTGTACCAATCAGGCTTGATCGTCACATGGGTTGTCACATTCTTGTCCCCATATACCACCCTGTCCCTACTAAGTAGCCCTTCTTACAACTTAAAGAAATGGGTTCAAAGGGAAGAGATGTGGAACAGTGACTAGCCTGAGCTCCTGCTTCTGGCAGGTGCTGCTTTGGGGCAGCCTGGGCTTGTCATGGAGCAGGATGGGTTGGAGCCCCCGGTGCCTCTGTGTACACTGTTCCCTTTGCTTCCCGCTGTAGATATCTTCGCTGAACCTGTTCTGTTTTGCAGCAAGTGAACAAGACCAGCTTTACTGATTGAGCCTATGATTTGTTTAAACGTCTATTTTTTTCATATATTCATTGCATATACTCAAATGTTAGCAACTCGAAAAATTGGTGTTCAGGAGGGTGGCGGTGGCACACGCCTTTAATCCCAGCACTTGGGAGGCAGAGGCAGGTAGATCTCCCTGAGTTTGAGGCCTTCCTGGTCTACAGAGTGAGTTCTAGGACAGTCAGAACTACAGAATAGAGAGACCTGATTTAAAAAAAAAAAAAAAAAAAAAAAGCTGGGCGGTGGTGACACACACCTTTAATGCCAGCACTCAAGAGGCAGAGGCATGTGGATCTTTGTGAGTTTGAAGCCATCCTGGTCTACAGAGCAAGCTCCAGGACAGCCAGGACTGTTACACAGAGAAATTCTGTCTTGAAAAAAAAAAATTTTTTTTTTTTTTTTTTTTTTTTTTTGCATGCCACCTTGTCATACTAACAGCTTTTTCTGCTCTCTGTGGGAGACAGATAACACTGCCTCATACACGTGATGACATCTTGGAGTCCACGAACACATTATAAAAGTATAAGCTGTGACTCATTCTCCCTATGCATGGCACACACATGCATGGCACATGTGTGGAGGTCAGGTGACAACTTCTGGGAGTCAGTTCTGTCTCCTCTGGGCTCCGGCACTGGAACTCAGCTCAGCGGGTTTGCCCGGCAAGAACTTTTACCCCTGAACTGTCTCTCCAGCCTCAGTTCTCCTTTTTTGTTTGTTTGTTTGGTTTGGTTTGGTTTTTCGAGACAGGGTTTCTCTGTGTAGTTTTGGTGCCTGTCCTGGAACTCACTCTGTAGCCTAGGCTGGCCTGGAACTCAGAGATCCACCTGCCTCTGCCTTCCGAGTGCTGAGATTAAAGGTGTGCATCACCACCATCACCACCACCACCACCACCACCACCACCACCACCACCACCACCACCACCACCACCACCACCACCACCTAGCCTCAGTTTTATATATATATATATCAGTATTAGTCAGGGTAGCTAGGACTAGGTTGTAATACAGTAACAGACAGTCCTATGAGCTCAGGTGCTTAGTTCCGCACATTCATTGTCTCTTGGTCGAATATGCAATGCCAGTCAAGAGTAGGGACTCTGTCCACTCTGGGCAGTTGTTACTCAGGGACCAAAGCTGGCAGAAGCTATGTCTCCCTGTGAGTGTCACATTGCAAGTAGCTTGGTGACTCATACACCGACTTGAAGTCCGCTTGGATGAGAAAGTAGATTCACAGTTCCTTATCTAAAGTGTATTTCAAACCCACCCTTAACTTCAAGGGAAACTTGTTTGTTTTGTTTTGTTTCAAGATAAGGTTTCTCTGTGTAGCACTGGCTGTCCTGGAACTCACTCTGTAGACCAGGCTGGTCTTGAACTCAGAGATCCGCCTGCCTCTGCCTAACTTCAAGGGGAATAAGCAAATTCAGTGTTACTCAATTCTGGAAAGCTAGAAATAATTGAACAGTAGCACTCAGGACTTACCACTAGAGAAATAATGAAAGAAAAGATAGAAAATTACTAAAGAAGTACTTGAGTCTGCATATTGAAAGAAAGGGGGGAAATGCCTGGAAAGACACACCTAAGCACATCCTGATAACATTTCGGAAGCCTTATGGTGGAAAGAAAAACCTTTCAAGTTTCAGGCCAAATGAACAAATTATTTACAAAGGAAAAAGAATTAAATTGACCCCACATTGCCTGTTTGCAACACCTGGAAGCTAGAAGACGGTGAAATTTCTGTAAACCACTAAGGATTCAAGGACTACAAACCTCTGGTACCCAGAGGAGAGAAGGCTTTGAGCTTGTGTAAGGATTCAGAGTCTGTGCTCTCCTCTTCCCCACTATATTTGTCCGTAACGTGCTCGGATGCTTTGCTCTTGATACTGAGGGGTGTGTGTGTGTGTGTGTGTGTGTGTGTGTGTGTGTGTGTGTGTGTGTGTGTGTGTGTGTGTGTGTGTTTGTGTGGACGCACATGTGGATGGGTACCTAGGTTTGTGGGTGCATGTGGCAGCCAGAGGTTGTGCCAGATGTTTTTTTCACTCATTTCCCTACCTCATTTTAAGACAGGGTCTTTTTTTCCTGAGACAGGGTTTCTCTGTGTATTCCTGGCTATCTTTGAACTCACAGAGATCCACCTGCCTCTGCCTCCCAGGTGCTGGGATTAAAAGCATATGTCACCACCACCTGACCTTGAGACTGTCTCTTACTGACCTTGGAGCTCACCCATTGGCTTGACCAGATAACCAGGAAACCCCAAGAAATTTCCTGTCTCTCCTTCCCCAGTGATGAGATTACTGGTGTACACCACCTTGCTGGAGTTTTTCCATGGATGCTCGGGCCTTGTCAGGGCCTCATGCTTGCATGGCATGTGCTTTTCCGACGAACCATTTCCCCAACCCCTTTTGTTCTTCTGAAACATCCACATTTCTGCTACTTGTCACCTCTTTCCTCAAAGTCTACTGTATCTAAATTCACCATGCATCTTCCTTTTCACATCATGGCCTGACACTTTGTCTAGTGTCTCATTATGAACTTCCAGTAAATCTGAGTGATGTTTAACCCATGCACCTATCATTATGTACTTTATTTTAGGGTAGCCACCTAAACTTCCAAATGTCAGCTGCATGTCGTCCGCTGCGATTTAGCTTTTTCATTTATTTATTTTTTTCCTTTTTTTGAGACAGAGTCTCAGATAGCCCAGGCTGGCCTCAAACTCACTATGTAACTGCGGATGACCTTAAATTTTTGATCCTTCTGCCTCCACTTCCTAAGTGCCAAGAATGCAGCATTCACCACCACACTTGGTACAGATTTTTGTAATTTAGGTAAAATTGTGAAACAATGAAATCTCAAACCTGAAGTTTATATTTGATAAATTTTAACAGATGCATACACATGTATAACTTAAACCCTCCTCTTAATGTGGAACATCATCATTACCCTGGAAAATCTCACATTACCTTCTCTGTCAACCTCTGTCCCAACTCCTGTCCCTAAGAGACAACCACTATTCTAATTCTTCTCACAACCTGTTAGTTTTGCCTGTTCTAAATTTTCCTCTAATTAGTCATACTGTGTGTCCTAATGACCTTCACTGAACATGTTTTTAATGTTCATTCATGTTGTTGCATGTATCAGTAGTCATTAGCTGTTACTGCTGAGTGATTTTTCCCATTGTAATCTATGCATGTATCACAGCATTTTTATCCCTTCTGTTAATGGACAGTTAGGCTGTTTCCGGTTTTTGCTTGTTGTTAATAAAACTGTGATGTATATTTTTATAAATATCTACTTATAGACATATGCTTTCATCTGGTGGGGGTGGTGGCAGAGGAATTGCTTTGATCATAGTCTGGGAGTGTGTTTTATAAGAAACAAACCCACCTTTTTCCAAATGGCTGTCATTCCATCCTTTCATGTTACAGCTGTTCCATATCCTCACCAACATTTGGTGATGTCAGTTTTATTATTTGACATTTTACCAGACACATGTATTATGGTTCTCCAAAGAAACAGAAACTGTGTGCACACATACATGCATGTGTACATATGTGAAGAGATTTATTATAGGAATTGATTGACATGATTTGTAAGGCTGAGAAATCCCATAGTCTGATGTCTGCAAACTGGAAATCAGGAAAGCCAGTGGTGTTTCTTTGTTAATTTTTTTCCCAATGGTGTAATAGTATCAACCTTAGTCCAAAGCAAAAGTCCAGTGTCCCATGGAGCAGTCAGGCAGACTGAGAATGGAGACCTCACTTTTTTATTGCATTCAGGCCCTCAACTGATTGTATGAGACCTACCCACACTGGGGAGGGCAGTCTGCTCTGTGGTGTCTACTCAGTCTGATGGCTGTGTTTAGAAACACATTTCCAGAAACACCCAGGAATAATACTTAGCCAAATATCTGGGGACCCTATCACCCAGTTATGTTCACACGTGTACACACACACACACACACACACACACACACACACCACGCACGCACGCACGCACGCACGCATGCACGCACCCCTTGGCTCTAGAAGAGCATTGCAGAGGCCAAGTCCCGAAAGAGAACTTCTGGGCCTTTCTGTGCCCAGAATTGTCTTCAGGAGGCATAACTCAAACTTCAGTTAATCCATTGATGTATTGTGCATTGGGTTTTTGAAGGGGAGAGGATGTGGAAAGAAAAATATATGTGTCTTTGTGCTTGAAGAATGTAGAACATATGGTATAGAAATGTTTGGAGTGTCCAGGAGGTGGTGGCGAACGCCTTTAATCCCAGCACTCAAGAGGCAGAGGTAGACAGATCTCTGAGTGAGTTCCAGGACAGCCTGGGCCACACAGAGAAACCCTGTCTCAAAAACGAAAAAAGAAGAAATGTTTGGAGTGTCCCCCATGGTATCTTTGTCCCCTGTTTATATTAAATCCCACTTAGTCATCGTGTAGGCAAGTCCTATTTTATTGTCAATAAGCATCACAGGATGTGGCAGGAAAAACTGACGCAGGCATCCGGGAACTGCCTGGTAGAACAGAATTGGGGTGGTACCCTCGGAGCTCCCAGCTGAGAGGTGCCACATCGTTCCTCTTTGTACAGATAGGAGGCCCCTCTCGGGTGTGCAGCTCTTTTCACCCTGGTTGCCTCTTTTGATTACTCCACCTTTAGGTGATCGCAAAGACAGGCAGAACTGGGGCAGCCATTAAAATAGCGCATCAGCATCGGGAGGGTGGGAGAGAAACTGGAGCAACAAGAGCCAGCTCTTGGTCCTGCCCAGGAAATCAGGTCTTAAAGGAGAAGGTTCCAGTTTGTGTCCAGAGCGTGGAGATTCTTAACTTACATGGTAGAATATCTGGGAGGTGGCTAGGGAGCGCTCTGGACCAATTATCCCATCTGCTGCTGTCCTCAGACCGAGAAGCCAGGTTAGCCTGCCCCAGGAAGAAGCTTTTTAATTCACATGACTGTGAGCTTCCTTGAGGTCACTCTTGATTCACCCACCAGTGGTCCTAACCTGGCATTGTGAGTGGGCTCGCTTGACCTGGCACAGGGCAGACTTACCTTCTCTTGGCTTGAGTCTCTGATAGGTAACCGAATGCCAAAGGATTCCCACTTAAACAGGGCACTTGTAACAAGGAAGCAGCTGGGCTCTGGCTTTTGCTTTTCTGCCTGAGAAAGGAGAGCAATTGGATCTTCATTATGTCCTCTGTTGGCTACTTTTGATTGAATCTTATAGGGAATTTGCATGATGGAGCCACGAAGCACAGAATCAGGCCAGCGCATATTAATGCACTCCTTCCTCATTTGAGACATTAGCGGAACAGGTCAGGGGACCGACCAGCTGGGTAAGCCACCACCCTTCTCAGTGCACTGACGGGAGACAAGTTACTTAGCCAGCGAGCTTTAACCAGTGGCAGTGGCCAATGTGGCACCCACCTGTGTGGAGGACAGGGGCTGGGAGAAGCTCCAGGTGTGCCAGCTGAGTCCTTTAAGAGCACGTGGAGAGTGTCTTGAGCCCACCTGTGGTTTTCTCTGCAAGGAAAACAAAGCTTTTCGTCACTCTGAAGCACTGCTGACACCTCTCAGGAGGTCTGAGGAAGTCATGTGGTTTGGCTACCTCTGCACACCTTCGGTTTGTCTTGGTTTGCCGGGCTGACTTTCATTCAGTGCAGACTTCCTTCCAAAATGGGATAAAGATTTCCAAGAAATTTTAACCTTCAGATAGTTCATAAATATCAGTATTTGTCATTCCATAGGGCTGTTGGTGCTGAATCAAGACTGGACAGATACAAGAAAAGATTGGGGCGGTAAAGTGTAGAATCCGTCTTGATCATCGGATGACCTTTCAGGAAAGAAGGTGGGGACATTAGCTTTTCCCCCTTAGCTCTCCATTTTTTTTCTTCCCTTCTTACTTTTTGCCCTTTATTTTCATTTGAAAGGTAATATACAAGCAGGGCTGCAGACTCTGTGCCAAGTCGAATGCTGAATTCTGCAATGCTACACTGACAGAATTCCTAGAACAAAAATCATCGCCCGTGTTTAAGGACTATCTAGAAACATGGCTGTGGGGCATTGCAGAAGTGATTTGAAGACCCGTGTCTGTGTCCTGTTTGCTGCTGAACCCTTCCCCTGTGCTGGTCAGCCAGTGGGACCAGGATGCTGGCTTGTGGCCAGATTTGCTGGCTGTCAGCTCTCTCTTTCTGGCTCTGTTAATGTTGAACAAGTTACTTGAGCTTTTGACCTTCCCTGTGTTTCTATGAAATAGAGCTAATATAGCACCTGCCTATTGGTAGTACTTGCACTGTATGATAAATAAGAAGCTGTGTAAAGCACAGTGGCTGTCCTTAGAAATGACTCAGTAACTGCAGAATACTACTTACCTATTATAGTGTAAGAGGAGACTTGTTTCCACATTGGCAGGATGGAAAGTACCAGTGGAGGGACCCAGCAGTCTACGAGGCTATGCCCCTCTTGTCTGATGTGTGTATCCACTTAGTCGTGGTCTGACTAAGTCCTTCCCCTAGCCCTCGGTTCCTTCCTCGTCGTTTATTGCTCTAGGCCTGATGATGATGTTATCTCCTTCAATCATTGCAAACATGAGGTGTTTTTTCTCCATTTTTTCCAGCAATAAAACTGAGGGCTGGCCAGGCGGTGCTGGCACACACCTTTAATCCCAGCACTCGGAGGCAGAGGCAGGCGGATCTCTGTGAGTTCAAGGCCAGCCTGGTCTACAGAGTGAGTTCCAGGATAGGCACCAAAACTACACAGAGAAATTCTGTCTCGAAAAACAAACAAAACAAAACCCTGCCGGCCAAGGAGGGACATTACTTGCCAAGGCCTTGAGTCTGGAAAACCCTGGTCTTCTTGACATTCTCTGACTGCATAAAAATAGTCCCTCGTTACTTCACAGGCCTTGTAAAATGAGTTAAAACAAAAGCACTGAGAGGTACGGGCTCTGCTGCAGTCAAAACATGGTTCTCCCAACACACTCTCTTCGTCTACCAGAGGTAATATTTCCCAGCTCACCTCTTTCTCAACATCCCGTGGCCAACGTTTTCTTCCCTTTGGAAAGAACTTTGGACTGAGACCTAAGAAGCCCAGTGTGGTCTCAGATGTACTGCCTCAGTGTGTGACCTCACACTGCTCCGAGGCCTTCCTGGGGCCTGCTCCCTTTCAGAATAATGAAGAGACTGCTCTAAACCCAAGACCCTGCCTTTTATCCCCTAGGATATAAATGTCCGGTGACGTTAGACCTTGCTGAGTGGCCTGCTTGCCAGTATCTCAGCAAAACTCCACCCTTCTCCTTCACACTGAAACACCTCACACGTAAATAGAGGACTGTTGTGATGCTGTTTCAGGCATTACCCGAATCTTCTCAGAAGTGCTGGGGAAATACGCAGCATGGGAAGTGTAAACTTTTTCTAGTAACGGATCACTTGAATAGCTGTGTCTGTGCCCAGGCTGGGTTGGAGGGCCGGTCTGGAATGCCTCCTTCCATGCCGCTGTCGCCCAGCCCTCAGCCTGCACACAGTGCTAACAGGGAGTGCAGCAGACAGGTGTTCTCTAAGCCACTTACATTCTTAAGAAACCTTGCTCTTTTGAGTTGGAGACATCAGAAAATCTCTTGTAAACACACAAGAACTTAAGTTGGAAATGAAGTGTCTTTATCCTAAAAGTCGGGTCTTTTCCTCATCTCTCCATTGCATATGTGACACTGGATCTGCACATACATTCCTAAGCTGGCTTACAGAGACAAGCAGCCTAGTTCTGCCAGAAAACTAGGGACAGCGTACCGCTATTCCAAGCTTCTAACTGTCTTCTGGTGGTGTTACTTAGGAACTTGTAACAACCATGCAGAGGTCAGATACTGGTACCATTTCTTTTTTTTTTTTTTTCTTTTCTTTTCTTTCTTTCTTTCTTTCTTTTTTTTTTTTTTTTGGTTTTTCGAGACAGGGTTTCTCTGTGTAGCTTTGTGCCTTTCCTGGGACTCGCTTTGGAGACCAGGCTGGCCTCGAACTCACAGAGATCCACCTGCCTCTGCCTCCCGAGTGCTTGGATTAAAGCCATGCGCCACCATTGCCCGGCCATGGTACTATTTCTAAGACCTTAGGTGAGGTGTTTGGATGCTGAGAATTTTTAAGGAAATAGATGGAGGGAATAAGGGCCAAATCCATGGAGTCCACTTCAGCTGTAGTTAGCTGAGTGCCAAGTCTTCTGTTTGGTCCTATAGCGTTATCACTGCCGGCTATGGTGGCACATGCCGCCTTCTTTTTTTTTTTTTTTTCCCCATTATCATTGAGGAGAAGACTTGAAGTAAGTACTCTGTGTGACTTGCTTCCTGTTTCTGCACCACTTTACCCCAATCACAGCTTTCCATACAGATTTGCAAGGCATCGTGTGAGGGACACTGGGGCAGGAGTGGGCTCCTCTAGCTTGGGACTCACAACTGTCTATTTGAATGCTTTTATCTGTTTCCTTAAAAGTGTTTCAGGGGAGGCAGCGGCAGGTGGATCTCTGTGAGTTCAAGGCCAGCCTGGTACACAGAGCGAGTTCCAGGACAGTTAGGGTTACACAAAGAAACTCTGGCTCAAAACAAACAAACAAACAAACAAACAAAAGCATTAGCTGCTCTTGTAGAGGACCCAGGTTTGGTTCCCAGGACCCACGTGGTAACTCACAACCATCTGCAACTCCAATTCCAGGGAATCTGATGCCTTCTTCTGACCTCCATGGCACCAAACATACATGTGCTGCATATACATATGTGCAAGCAAAACACACAAATTTTAAAAAATAAATAAATATTGTAGATGGTCATTACCAACATCAAACTATGAAAATGCTAACTGAAAACTAATGGAACAGTGAAATCTCGGCAGCAGTAGCTAGATGCATTATGTTATGTTAGCCCATCCAGCCCAGGTGTATGCCTTTAATCCCAGCGCACAGGAGGCAGAGGCAGGTAGATATCTGTGAGTTCGAGGCCAGCCTGGTCTACAAAGTGAGTTCAGGACAGCCAGAGTTACACAGAGAAACCCTCCTAGCTTGAAAAAACAGAAACAAAAAAGTCATTGTTACCAAAGAAAGAAGCTGTGATTTTCTGTGATATACACAAATGGATGCAGGCAAATCAGTAACTTTTCAAAGTTCATGGTTCTGTGGTAGAATTTGCATGCAAAGAATTTATCTCTTTGAAACTATTCAATAATATAGAAAAGATTAAAATAATAACAATTCATCTGTCTTATGACTGGGCATGTTCATCAGTGCATTAGCCTGTTTGGGGGTGGGGAGGAACCAAACCATTTGTGTGTGTGTGTGTGTGTGTGTGTGTGTGTGTGTGTGTGTGTGTGTGTGTGTGAGAGAGAGAGAGAGAGAGAGAGAGAGAGAGAGAGAGAGAGAGAGAGAGAGAGAGAGAGAGAAGTTAGCTTTGCTTAATTGTAGTTCAACTCGGA